>NC_059129.1:12206382-12565570 GCF_020740605.2 Lemur catta
TAAAGACTGATGCTCGATAGATCTCTGTACTCTGAGAGCCTCATGCAGTGCTTGACACTTTCATATTCACCTACCCTTTACTGGGCACCTGCTCTGTATAAGGTTCATTCACTTAGATCACCCCATTTAATTTAATGTGTAAAAAACTCAGTAAAGTATACAAAATAACTGCCACTATACAAATGAATAAAGACTCAAATAACAACTACAAATGAGAAAACCAAAACCCGAGTTTTCTGATTCCAAGTTCAGTGTTCTAACCATAATCAATCATTCAAACATTTAAGTTAAACAAAGCAGAAAATTTAAGTGAATTGTTATTTAGAAACACTTCAAAACTGTAATCACTGAGAGCTTTTATCATTTACATGAGATGCTGCAATAATTTTAGTCTACATTGACAATATTAACACAAACATGAAAATTCTCCTTAATGGAATATATTTAGAAATAAGAATTCATCACTGTTTTAAACCTGTGTTGCAGAGTGTGAGAAGGATGATCCACTCCTTCAGCTCCTTCTAGAAACTCTATTTCCTCCAGCAGTTTGCCCTGTAGTTTTTCCACATCCGTCAGTTGCTCCTGCAAGCTCAGGTATTCATCTAAGCTGCTGTCCAGCTTGGGAAGCACAAGCAGCATTTCATCCCTATTCTTAAACCAGTTCACCTGTAAAAAGTTGTTATGATTAGGAAGATTATTACAAGGTCAACCGTGAGATACAACAATGTCTGTCAAAAGAACATTTTGCACATTCTGTTTAAAACTCAACAAAACCCTGAAGGGATGATGGCATCACCTCCACTGTACAAAGGTAACTAATACATTCAGATTCACAGAGACTTAAACTGACAGACTCAATTCCATAACGCCATGCAGTTACCAACATGCCACCCAGAACAAGATTAGCATCACTGACTACCTGCTGGGGAGGGCCACCACACAATTAAAGAACATTTACAATCATCATTAGTAAACACACTTAAACATATTTTTTAAAATTATAATTTTTTAAAATCATTAACCCACCTCCTAGGAGTGTGGAATGTAACTATGCATTTGTGTGGGAGAACTGCCTTACAAAAAGATGACATCAAATTACCATCTATTTAAGTGCCACCTCAATATTATACAATACAGTCTTGCCAAAAAAAGTAGAGAAACAGTTTTACTCAACTTTTTTATGAACATGTTTACTCTATTAACAAAAAGATGACGATGACTTATTACATCATTGGGCTTCACCTTAATTTCAGCCACTCTGGAAGAAAAGAGGCTGCGGGTGATCTCTCGCTCCATCTCTCTCTTGCTCTGCTTGCTCTCGGCCTGCTGGCCGCCCCCACCATAGACAGCGCCAGCAAAGCCAGCCTCGCCTCCTGCCGTCCAGTCCACCAGAGGGTCGTACACAAAGGCCTCCAGCAGTGTCAGCAGAGTCTCTCTGCCACGCCGCATAATGTGTAAAACCTGTTTTCACAGAGTTTTAAATAAGTTTTACCGTAAATTTCCTCACTAACGTATGACTTTTTTCCTCTCACCACGCTTTGTTCGTTTAACATGCATAGTGAAAGCGGCAGGGGGCAGAAGAGAAGACAGCATACCTGCTCACAGGAAAGCCTGAAAACACCTTCTACTCCAGTTACACCCAGTGCTGTTTCGATGTTTTGTGTCATTCGAAAAGGTACTTTCTCAGGAACTCTAAGGCTTTTTACCTTGAAAACGACAATAGTTATGTTTTTGTCCTTTCACTAAAAAAAAATCTGACTCTCATATAAATGTAAAAGTCCACTTTTACCTTTTTCAAAGCAAACGTTGTAATCTATGTGAACAACTTCTCCAGTTGTCATATCTATGAGAACATTATCCAGATGTCTATCTCCAAGGCCAATTATGTACCCAACCATAGACAATGACTGGCAGTAGATCTTGCATAAGACTAAAAAAAAAGGGGTGAAGGGAGCAAGTTAAACACCACAAGGAAATTTCCCTCCAACATGGACTTGATACTCCAAAATTTACAAAATACCATAAACCTACTCCCTTATTTTAAAATAAATCAACAAATAAAAAGCACTCTTCAGGTTGCTGCATGTGGTCACACAGGCTCTGCAGGGGGCAGCCACATACAATACGGAGGTCCTGGCTGGCCCTAGTTAATCATTATCAGAATGCTGGATTTTAAAAAAATAAACAACTTTTCTTCAGTCTCCCTAGTTTTTCCCTTTCTAAATTTTTTATTCTACTTTCCATTTCATCCACAACCGCTTCCTCATCCTGCCCTCAGACACAGTGAGGGCCACACCACTATAATTTTAATATCAGATTCCAATAAAGGTCTCAAACTATCACATCTGGAGGGACTGAAGAAGGAAGACAAACAAGATAGACAAGAAGGAAGCAGGCAAAAAAAAAAAGCATACTGTTGACATGTTGATTACAGCCCCGAACAAGGCACGTACCTGTGTAACTCTCCACCATTCATCAGGTGTTGTACAAGATGACCAGAGCTCCTTGGCAAGGAGGTTTGGGGGTGTGGCTTCCATTAACTCTTCTAACACTGCCTTCATCACATGAAGAGGCCAATCCCGACGGGACACATCCAGGCTAAGTCCAACTCCTTTCAAAGCAGGGCCAATTTTACTATAATAAAGTTCACTAGGACGGGGTACCATTCCAGGATTCTGAGGAGTTTGGTAGGAATCTTGGGCCTTCAAAAGAAAATATCAAATTTATTTAAAAAGTACAAAGATTACTTTGAATGCAAAGTAATACCTTAAAAACTGATTTTTCAATAGCATTTTCTACCTACCCAGCTAAATTTCATTTACCAATAGCCAATTTTGCTGGACTATATATTTTTCTCATAATCTACATCTTTCTTTTAATTAGATACTACTACTTCATTGAAAAATTGGTCTGGTGTTAAATTTTCTTGAGTTTAATTCAAATCTCAACACTCAAGTTACATTCTTCTTTGTAACATATAATCAAGCTAAAAAATTTATAATTCTTAATTCATTTATGCACGTTTTCACTGGTGATTTAATCAATATAAAATTAACAACAGGCATTTGGAACACATTACATAAAACTTTAGATAGGCTGTCTCCAATTTCAATCTCTAATTTACCCTTCAATAATTGCCCTGTAATCTCCCGTGCCTACATGTAAAACTTGACACCTCTTAAACTCGTGCTCATTCTTATACCTACCCTAATTAGAAGCATTTTCTTTAGCTAGATGTGGGATCCTGAGGTTTAGACTATGTAAAATGTATCTTAATATCTGCAGAGCTTAGTACTGTTCCTGGCATATATTAAGCACTCATATACTTGGCTAAAATGAATTCCAAATTAAACTCCTAGTCTAAATCAAAGTATAAAATCCAGGTACAAAACAGGATGCCACTGTGGTTAACTCTAAATTTAATTTAAAGTTGCTTCTTATTTACATATATACTGTCTTAAGGACCTTAAGTCTTTTCCTTCTTTAACCCCTAATAAACATGCAAAAATGCTCAAGTATAGTATGCCTAGAAATATTTCACAGAACAAAGAATGGGCTAATATATACATTTGTTTTTAAACATTAAAATTTTATTTGAATTTTAATCAACCTTTTGTGCTTGTAAGGCAGCTTCCCGTTGTTGCCATCGCTTGTAAAGACCAAATAAGGGTGTAGCTCCATCCACCCACTGGATTAGTCCTGATCTGGTTCCTAGTGGTGTTACGGAATAGTGTCGAGCGTGGAAACGGGGCGTTTCCTGGCGGTTAATTGTAGCAAACATGGTATTCACGATAGATAGGAACTGCATTATTCTCTCATCCAGATGTAAATCCTCCAGTCCTGTGAAAACAAAATTAAAGTAGCTAGGCAAGTGACCAAATAGCATTGGGAGCACACCACTCCTTTGTGTCTTTTTCAACTAGCAATGGCAATCAAGAACTGACAGCCCATGAGGAACACTGAGAGTATTACAGAATTCTATTCAGTGACAAGATACTAGTAGGAGTAATTAGCATTATCAGCTGTACCTCAGTTGTTCTCCTTATACAAGTTCATACAGAGGGATGTCGAGGGGTATGGAAAATCTTTCTGTGCAGTATCTAACCACTGCCATTCAAAAACACATAGGATACAGGACACTCCAGCTAATAATGACATACAAAAATTCGCCTGAAATAATCTAACACACACACACACACACACACACACACACACACACACACAGCATTAATAAGAAGTCTAATACTCTTCTTAAAAAGGGAAGAAGTTTTAAATCCTACCTTTGAAAAGGTAAGGATAGCTCTTCCCATCTGATCCCAGAAAGAGAAGTTTCTTTGGCTTGGTTTTAGTTGGTAAGATTGTGATGGTTCCACCCACACTGTGGATCGTGACAGTGTCTCTGGCTGAGACCTCCCCAGGAAGAGCAATTTCAGTGTTAGTCATGGCAGCCAACCACGGACTGATTTCTTCAAGACGTAAGATGTAACTTGCACGTTTCTGTGCTCTCTGTTGCAAACTCAGCATTATCTATATTCACAAGATGATAAAAACAAATTTATATTATGATTTAAAACACTTATTTTCTTTCATATTCAGTTTGGTAGAAAAGTAAATTTAAAAACATATACAAATACCAGTTGTTCTAATTCCTACATTTAATTCAATTTGGGCCATTCTGGGAAAAGCGCTGGTGTGCTGTTATGCTCCAGATCAGTAGTCCCCAACCTTTTTGGCACCAGGGATTGGTTTCATGGAAGATGATTTTCCCACAGGGGTTAGGGATCTTAACAAAGTAGAAGGCATCTAGACCTATGGTCCCCAACTCCTGGGCTATGGCTCGATACGGGTCCATGGCCTAATAGGGAAACGAGGTCTCGCATCACCACCTAAGCTCTACCCTACTCCCACCTCCTCTCCCCTCTACCCTGGCCTCCTCCCCCGGCAAGTGATTCTCCCACCTCAACCTCCTAAATAGCTGGGATTACAGGCACAAGCCACTAAGCCTGGCAAACTTATTTATCTTTTGTGAGGAGAATATAGCAGGTAACCAACATTTAGCTCAAGGCCAGTACCACTCCCCTAGGAAATGTCTTACAGGATATTGTTTACTGGTGTGAACCCTCCACATGTAGAAGAGTAGACACCTTTGCCACTCCCTCTACCCACCGGTTTCCAAATTCTCAGATGAAACATTTTTCTCTGTATTCCTTATAAGCAACTGGCCATAGGCTGCCTTCCATAGGCTTATAAAATTTTCACTTATGTTCCAAGTAAGGTGAGCCCACTTATTTAAATTTTGTATCTCGTAGGAAATTTTCCACTTTAGCAGCATGCTTGAGATTGTTCTGTACCTCTTTAAATGGAAGCCAGCTGCTTCCAGGCTTTGCAGGGTTTGACGGGGTCTTCAGTTTTTCTAGAGCATTTTCAATGGCATCACCATAGTTATCCTGAAACCATTTCTCATGAGGTGTTTCTGCAGGGGCCGCCGTGATGCTCCTCACATGCTCCAAAGCAAATACGATGGGCTTCATCAGAGCTGTGTGCTTCTCCCGCATGATAGCAACTTTCTCTTCTCTGACCAGGAAGACATTTTTATTCAAAAAATCATTGTACATGAAAGTTTTACGGAAATGTGGAGCAGTTCAAATGTATCAAATGTAAGTTAACAGTATCAAAGAATAAGTGTAAAAATTAAGCAATAAAGTATTAGGAAAGTAACTAACATAGAATTGTTTTTTCAAAAATCCAGCACATAAAAGAGGCAGCTTCTCTTTTCATCAAATGATGCACAGAAAACGGGATATCCAAACACAAAAGAATGAAGTCACACCCATACCTTACACCATATGCAAAGTATAATTCAAAATGGGTCAAAGACCTAGACTTAAGAGCTAAGACTATAAAACTCCTGGAAGAAAACATAGGGGGAAAGTTTCCTGACACACGACTTGGCCATGATTCTGTAGACATGGCACCAATACCACAAACAGATCTAATTAGATTACATCAAAATTAAAACTTTTGTATATCAAAAGATACTATCAAGAAAGTGAAAAGACAATCCACAAATGCTAGGAAGTATTTGTAAATCATGTATCTCATAAGGGTTTAATACCCAGAATACATAAAGGACTTTTCAACAACAAAAAAACCACAAACAACCCAATTCAAAAATGTACGAAGGGCTTAACTGATATTTCTCCAAATAAGATATGCAAATGGTTAATAACACATGAAAAGATGCTAAACATGACCAATCATTAAGGAAAAGCAAATCAGAATGAGATACCACTTCAGGTCCAGTGGGATGGCTATTATTTAAAAAGCAGAAAAAAAGTGTTGGCAAGGATGAGGAGAAACTGGAACCCTCACGCATTGCTAGTGGGAATATAAAATAGCGCAGCCACTGTCGAAAAGTTTGTCAGTTCCTCAACAAGTTAAAAAGAGAACTGCCACATGGTCCAGAAAATCCACTGGATCATACACAAAATATACACAAAATAATGGAAAGCAAGGACTCAAACAGACACTTGCTAAACAATGTTCAGAGAAGCATTATTCACACACCCAAAATGTAGAAGCAATCCAACTGTCCATAAACAGATGAATGCATAAGTAAAATGTAGTACCATCCACACAATGGAATATTATAGGCCACAGAAAGAAATGAAATCTTAATACATGCTGCAACAGGGACAAACCTTAAGGACATTATGCACAGTGAAAAAAGCCAGACACAAAAGGACAAATACCGTATGATTTCATTTATAAGAGGTAGCTAAAATAGGCAAATTCACAGGGACAGAAAGTAGAATAAAGGTAACCAGGCACCAAGGTTAGGAGGAAATGAAGAATTCCTATTTAATTAGTACAGAGCGTCTACAGGAGATAAGTTCTGAAAACCGACAGTGGTGACAGTTGTACAACATTGTGAATGTACACTTAAAAATGGTTAAAACAATAAATTTTGTTATACATTTTAACACATAAAAGACAAGGCAGCTTCCTTTTCTGAGTAAAAGAGTATGGAAACATACTTGCGTAAGGTGTTGTTGTTCTGGACTCTCTTCACCTCATCTTCCAGCTGTTGAATTCGTCTCAGAACGTACATGTGTTGCTGTAACAAAACTCCCAGCCAGAGTTCATCCCAGAGCACCGTGACCCTGCGCAGCTCGGCCACGAGCATCTGAACCTGCATATAGAGCACATCCAAATAGCTCATCTCCAAGTCTACACACAGCACAGTTCCTGAAACACTGGATATTACAAGTTAAGTAGGGGTAATTTTTGTTCATTATACTATTAGAGAATGCTGATTAGTGATTCTATCAATGCTGACTGATAAAACCAATTTTAACTATTCTAAACACATTGCTCAAATTATTTCCATGAGAGTTTTTATGGGTTTCTGGGAGGAGAGGAAGTTGTAATAAAAACTGTTTTAAAACATGATTTGGAGCTCCAATGGTACAATTGGTTAGTGCACAGTACTTATAAAACATAGGAGTTAAGGCTGGGTGTGGTGGTTCATGTCTGTAATCCTAGCACTCTCGGGGGGCTGAGGTGGGAGGATCACTTGAGGCCAGGAGCAACCTGAACAGTGAGACCCTATCTCTATAAAAAAATAGAAAAAATTAGCAGAGCACAGTAGCATGGGCCTGTAGTCCCAGCTACTCCAGAGGCTGAAGCAGGAGGATCACCGGAGCCCAGGACTTTGAGGTTGCAGTGAACTGTGATGATGCTACTGTACTCTAGCCCCTGCGACAGAGGGAGACCCTGTCACAAAAAAGAAAAAAAGAAACATGAGTTGGGTTTCTTTGTACCTGTAACACCATAGTCGGGTTTGCTGAAGACAATTTATCTACAATTTTGCTGTAGCAATCCTGCATCATGGCTTGGTCTTCATTTAATCCACTCTTAGGTTCATCTTTATTGCTATCCTGAGAAGCAGGTGAACTTCCCCCCTCACATTCAGAAACCAGCAATTCTTCTCCTTGAATATTGCCAAGTAAAGTTGGAATTGCAGAGGAAAACTTATTTCCTATAATGAAATGGGAGAACAGGAATACTTTGAATGCTTCTCCCATGTGCATATACTGAGTTACTGAAAATATCAATTACCTACTTTACTCCAGAGAACTCATTTAACTAATTTGCCATCTGTGCATTAAAATGACTAAAGATTGTAGATATTTTGTCTTTTTACAAGTTGAGGTTCATACTTATTAATATTATAGGCTAATGGAAGATACATGGGGAGAGGGGGAGATAATAAATGAGTCTCTAATAAATAGTGTGTTCTCTCAGGCAGAGTTCAAAACTTGGTTTAATGCTTACCTACCAGTTACAGCTTAGTGAACCTGAGAGAGTGACTCCATTTCTCCACGCCTTGGTGAGTGGCTTATTGTAAAGACTGAAGATAACGTGCAAAGCGTATGTTGTAGTGCCAGAGACATAGTAGTTACTCCCTCAATAATGATAATTATTACTAATGAAAAAACTATAAATTCTACCAACTCTGGAATAAAATCTAAAAAAAAAAAAAAAACCTGACCTAATAAAAATTACTGGCAAAATAATTTATACATAAAATAGCAGTATTTTAATATTCCATACCTGAAGCCTGGGATTCACTACTAAGTGATATGGTCCCCACTATTGCAGGATACAATATGAGATGTGGCGAATCTTGAGCCACGCGGCACAGAAGGTTGCAAATACTCTGGCGCACATATACTTCAGGGTGGTTTAAGCGTGAGAAAAGCTGCGGAATAATTCCTTCAAGAGAAGAAGAAAGACAGATACTTTAAAGTGATTAAAAATTACCAACATAGGCCGGGCACAGTGGCTCATGCCAGTAATCCTAGCACTCTGGAAGGCCGAGGTGGGAGGACTATTTGAGCTCAGGAGTTCCAGACCAGCCTGAGCAAGAGCGAGACCTCGTCTCTACTAAAAAATAGAAAGAAATTATATGGACAGCTAAAAATATAGAAAAAATTAGCCGGGCGTGGTGGCGCATGCCTATAGTCCCAGCTACTCGGGAGGCTGAGGCAGAAGGATTGCTTGAGCCCAGGTGTTTGAGGTTGCTATGAGCTAGGCTGACGCCACGGCACTCTAGCCCAGGCAGCAGAGTGAGACTGTGCCTCAAAAAAAAAAAAAAAAAAAAAAAAAAAAAAAAGGCCAGGCACGGTGGCTCACGCCTATAATCCTAGCACTCTGGGAGGCCAAGGTGGGTGGATTGCTCGAGATCAGGAGTTCAAGACCAGCCTGAGCAAGAGCGAGACCCCATCTCTACTAAAAATAGAAAGAAATTATCTGGCCAACTAAAAATCTATATAGGAAAAATTAGCCGGGCATAGTGGCGCATGCCTGTAGTCCCAGCTACTCGGGAGGCTGAGGCAGGAGGATCGCTTAAGCCGAGGAGTCTGAGGTTGCTGTGAGCTAGGCTGACGCCACGGCACTCATTCTAGCCTGGGCAACAAAGCGAGACTCTGTCTCAAAAAAAAAAAAAAAAAAAACTACCAACATAGATGTGAAAGGATAAAACCTGATGTGTGTCAGCATCAGCACAAATTTAAGGATTCAAATTTCTCCCTGAGGTAACAAAGACCCATACACAATAGTTCTTCATTTGCCAGTTTAGGCCAGCCTGACTCATGTAATTTTTACAAAGGGTATAGAAAATCTTTTTGAAACTTATTTTCACGACCCTCTCCAAACATCATTTTGTATATAAAAAGCCTCTGAGCCTTCCATTTCTCGGACAGGTGAGAGTGAAGGTCTTAGCAGTGCAACAAGCACCCCAGAGTGTCCCATGAGCTAATGCAAGTATTCTTTAACACATCCCAATCATAAATAAGAAGAAACCACTAATTTTTTTATTGTCTTATATCCTACTCAGAAACAATTTAGCCATCACCTCTCCACGGAGCAGTAGGTGTTGTTTCCAAGCCATGCTCCAGATACTGCCGAAGCTCGCCTGCATGTTTCACCAGCAGCCTGAGCAGCCGCAGCGTGGCCATCACAATCATGTCATCAGTGCTCTGTTCCACTCTATGACTTAGATGTAGCCTAGGGTCATCCTCATCTAAAGGAATCTAAGGGTGAACAATTAAGGGAAGAAATAAGAAAACAATTCAGAACATTGCTTCTGTTTAACATGAAATAAGTTCTAAACAAATTTTTTAAAAACAGAACACAGTGCTACCTACTTGCCCAGCATTGAGTTTAAGAAAAGTAAAATATGCACTGCAAGAGAGTTTGTACAGGCTGAAGATTCTATCTACAACTTTCCTCCACACTTTAATAACTCCTTCAGTGGCACTTTCGTCAAGTTCCGAGAGCCATGGGCAGCTTGATATTAACTGACGCCAGATAACATCAACCATGTCATCTTCTTCATTATCTTCACTCTCTGTTATCTGAAGTGTTATATCTTCATCCTGAAGAAAAATTGGGCACAAAATGCTATTTTTCAACAGAAATTGAAAAAGGGAAAAGATGTATGATTTGACTATCATGGAAACATTCTTTCCATTTACAAAAGACCAAATTATTACACATTTAGTGCAATACACACTAAATCAATATCCATAGGCATCTTTATGTAGCCAATGAAGAAGGATATAAGCATTTAGCAACAATTAAAAGACATTTTGGTTTTTTCTACCTTAAATGCTTACAAGTTACAATATAATATTCTGCCTACAAAAAATTAAATGTGATCTATTCAAAAGTTTGAGTCTGAATGTACACAGAATACATACAATAGACCTTACCCTCTTTACAGTACGGTGCATGTGCCTAACACAAACTCTGGCAGAGACTTGCAGAGCAAGAACCGAAAGTTAACACAGTTTAGGGTGGAAAGTAAAATCCATACCTTTTAAGACTATAAATGCTCAATAGCTATTACATTCTAGAAGCGACAGAACTTTGACAGGGTAGGGAGTGAATCCTACAGATCATCTAGTCCACTGGTTTTAACTCTGGCTGTATATCAGAATCACCCAGTGAGCTTAAACATAGACACACACACACACACACACACACACACACTCCCGTTCAGAATACCTGGAGGTACAGTTAAGGCACTGGCATACTTTTTAAACCTTTCAACCTAGGGTAAAGAACCTAATTTCTGATTAGAAGAGCAACTCAGAGAAATTTAATTTACATAAAATAAACTCCAACCATTTTTTCCAAACAGAGCAGGTCTCCCTCTGTCGCTCAGGCTGGACTGGAATGCAGTCACACCATCATAGCTCACTGCAGCCTCAAATTCCTGGGCTCAAGTGATTCTCCTGCCTCAACCTCGCAGGTAACAAGGACTGCAGCCACGTGTCACCACGTCTGGCTAATTTTTCTATTTTTTGTAGAGACGGGGGGTTTCACTATGTTGCCCAAGCTGGTTTTGAACTCCTGGCCTCAAGCAATCCTCCCAGAGTGCTAGGATTACAAGTGTGAGCCACCATACCCAGCCTCTACCTATTCTTAACAGGACTCTAAGGAAATACCTTGATTTCTCAAAAAATTATACTCATCCTAAAGGTCAAAGATTTTGGGGGGTATTTTTATTTGTTTATCTGATTATTTTTATTTGAGATAGGATCTCACTTTGCTGCCCAGGCTGGAGTGCAGTGGTGCAAACATAGTTCACTGAAGCTGTGAACTCCTGGGTGCTAGCAATCCTCCCACATCAGCCTGCCAAGTAGCTAGGACTATAGACGTGTGCCACCATGCCCAGCTAGTTTAAAAAAAAAAAATTTTTTTTAAGAGATGGGGTCTCAAACTCAAAAGTTTTTATTCGCAACAATAATTGCCTAAATCCCATTCAATATTTAATCAAGAATATGTGATCGATTTTCTCAGAATCAGTGAGTTGGAATAGTGATCTTGACACTACCACCCCATGCACTGTATCATGTTTTCCTTGCCTGAATTCCCGCTGGCCGACATACAGCTTGTCCAAGAATACCATATATTCTCTCTTTCTCTTCTTCAGTTATAGTATCTGGAAGCAGATTTTGAACTTCAGATTTTTCTCTAGGCAGCAGACGGACACCTTCTCCCTGACTATAAAAATAAACGAGTCTTCAGTATTTTAGCTACCAAACTTTACCATATCAGCAGACATTTTAAATCTCTATTTTGCAATGCATTAAATAAATTACATATTTAAATGTACATACCTGGCATTGTCAACCACTTTTCTGCCCCACCTGTAAGCCCAACTAGCCAGTGCTGCCCAAGATTTGGCTACTTCAGGTGCCTGTACTGAAGACAGGTGATATAACTGTCCCAAAATGAAGTCAGGTTCTCCAACTCCAATATGTACTGCCATGATGAGAAAAAATAATAAAAGAACTCAGCAATGGTATTTCCATTAGCATTTCAGACTTTTATCTGCAAACAATAAGTTCCACAATATTATCATACATAATTTGATAAGGCAGAAATTTGGATTACGATTTCTAAAAGGTTGGTATATTGAAATCAATCAGTTGGCTTCACAAGCTTAGATTATCACCTGGGGAACACATCAGTGTCTTTCATGACAATAAACTCATGAACGGTTCAGGTGTCAGACGAGCTATAGAAGGTCTTGCATTCTGGATTTGCTGGCTATTTCCTCACTATGAGTACACCATCTCATCCATAGAGACTCATGAAGCAAAAATCTTTATTCCCATGTTAGAGGTGAAGAAATTGCCTGCTATAGTGCATTTGCCAAGATGAAGATTTATAATGATCATAAGATCATGATGAAGATTTATAATGACCACTTATGAATATCAAGATCTTATAATACATGTATTAGAATTATTTTATAAGACCACTGTAAGTTATTAAAATCCTAGGCTTCAGAACAACACAATGAACATACATTCTCATGTTTCAACTAAGAGATTAATTATCTCCCAAACTGTAAAAACAGGACAATGGTGCCTACAACAGGCACTCAAACATTGAATGAATCAACTACTTGCCAGGTAATTTTCTGTTACTAGCACTAGTGTCAGAATGGGAAACTTGATTCTTTTTATAGTTGCTGTGTTCCACCAATAAAAGGAAACACAGGCTCCTATTTTATATCTCTGTTGCTCTTTCTAGTGTGAGCTGATATTTTAGACATCAGGGGCAGGAAGAGCTTAATGCCAGTAAAAACATCTAAGTCCATAAAAGCAACTTGAATCTTAAAGGCTGGATGTATGGCCTGGAGGCAGAGTTCAGTGACTTATCAAAGGGCATTAGATCCTAAATATGTTTTAGTTACTTTCAGGTAATGTAATACCCTAAATTTCCATAGGCATACTTTTTGTGGCAAATTATAGCCAGCATAACATTGTAAACTTTAAAATAGGGGGAAATATAGTTCCTAAAATTATTATTTTAAAGCTAGTAAAGAAACCTTACCTGTGGATTCACTCTCAATCCGAGGATACTCTTCTTCCACTGTATTACCAGCTGGCAATTCTATTAAAGTGAGTATGTTTTTAGACAAAGTAGACAGACCCGAGACATTCTGCTGTTGCTGAGCTCTGTAAACCTGTTTCAGCTGTCCTGAAATCTCTTTCCATTCTGCCTGGATCCATTTAGCCAGTGTCAGAATGGACTTAGCAACTGCATATTCAGCTTTTGCAGACTTGCAGAAAGATATGGCACAAGAACTCAACATTTCCATCGCATGTGTTGACTGGCCTATAGAAAACCAAAAAATCAGCACTTAGAACCCGTAAAAGCAAATGATTGACATTATTTCAGTGTGAGATAATGAATTTTTTAAAACATGTAAATTCAGTAATAATGATCTCTGGAAACATTTCTTACCTTAATACATTACAACAAAATTACTTCTTTTAAAAGCACTGAATTATACAGATAAATCTATTACAAACAACTTACTTTTCAGGACACAAATGTTTTGTGACCACTGGAAATACTCAACTTTTCTATTAATATTACCACCTTTTACCATACACAATAACAGTCATAAACATGATTTTTACTATACTCATGTATTAACCATAATTCATTTTACTAACCTGCTGTATATAGCAATTTGGTTTTTTCAATATCAAGTTCAGGCCCCCATTTTTCATCCACTTGACCCTGAGTTGATAGTTTTTTAAAATGCTGGACTAAATCCTGTGCAGTGGTGGTCTTTCCCAGCTGAACTTCACTGCATTGTGCCAGTAGTCTTGTTGCAAGTGACACATTCCCCCGTTTTCTAGCAAATTTTGCTGCTGTTAGACCTAATTCCATGAGATGGCTCCTAATTGGGACTGTTTGTTCTGAAGAGAAGAAAACATTTCATTACTCCCTGATTTGTCTAACCCCAGACTGCGGGGAAACAAGGCCAAAAAATTCTTCCCTAACCATTCCCCTTCCTCACAACCTCCCGAAACAAAGACAACTCACGCATAAGTCCCTAGCAGCTAGCAAAGCACGCTTAGCATACAATGAACAGTAGGTGTTTCTTGAATTAAATGTACACAATGAAGTGGAGAAAAATGAGATCATTCACTGTAAGAAATTATCTTTTTAGTTTCTGAATCTTTAGTAAAGAGCCAAGGCCAATGGGTGGGGTAAGGCTAAACCACCCCTTCTTCTGTAAGCACTCCCTTCCTCTGACCACATAACCCTCTCCAGGTTTTCCTCCTACCTTGCTAAGAACCCTTCTTAGTCTCCCTCTCTTCCACTACCCATCCATTAAAACTGGTGGGGCTGGGCTGGGTCCTAGGCTCTCTACTCCCCTCACTTTGCACAACACTCTCTCTGAACATTATCATCTTGCTCCTGTGGCTTCAATTACCATACAAATGCTGGTGCTCTTCAATCTTTACCTGACATCTGACTTCCACCTGCCACCTGGTCACTTACACAGTAGGTTTTCAACAGCACTCCAACTTACAATTCATTTTCTACCAACCTCCAAACCTTTTGCTCCTTTCTCCTGTGTTCCTCTTTCAAGGAAAGACACAAGATCAACCCAGTTTATTGAGCAGGTACCCGGCAATCGTCTTAAACTTTACTGTCAGCTCTCATCTCCCATTTGCTTATTTCTGTCCCTGCTGTCATCCCCTAGTTATCTTCTTTAGCACAGATTTCAGCCTAACTGGTGGTCCCTTTGCCCCCATTCTTACCTTCTTCTAATCCATTCTCCAACTTGCAACTGAAACGATATTACACAAAGGTAACTCCGAACATTTAGCCTTCTTGCTTAAAATCCTCTGACAAATCCACTGACATTCTGACAAAGCCCAAAATCCTGAATTTGGCTTGCAAGGCAATGATGCCTTGCATTCCACTCCAATCTCAATCTCATCCAGCTCCATTTCTTATTTTACAATACCTCAGGCAAACTGAGTCATCTAAGAATCTTTCATTATTTTCTCTGGCCTTCACACAAGATGTTTTTTCTAGCCAAATCAGCCTGCCTTCTTTCTCATTTTTGCCCTCCTCAAGTTTCAGCTTAAATATTACTTCCTTCCCAAGTCCTTTTCTGATTCCTAGGATTAAATCAGGTGCCACTGTTATATGTTCCTTTAGCATCATGCACGTGTACTTCCATTCAACACACCATAGTGTTATTCCTTGTTTGATGTCAGTTTTCCCTGTTAGAATCTAGAATCCTCTTGATCCTAGAAATGCAGAAACAGGCTTATCTTGTTCACCATAATATCCCAACATCAAAGCACAGTACCTGACACAAAGCACACTTGATCAACACTTGTTGAATAAAGAAACAAAAATGAGGAGAAATGGAGTTCTGTCTCTGAATATAACTGGTGGGCTACTGACTTTTTCTTCCCAATTTTAAAACTTGTTTGATATGAGAAGGATTGGAAAGGAGATGATGGTACTTGCAAAAGCCCTGTTACATGCCATGCTCTGCGCTAGCTAGGGCGTTTTATCCACCTTCTCTCGTCTCATAAAATCCTTGCAACAATCTCAAAAGTGGGGCAATCCCCCCATATAACTGAAAAGGAAAGCAGTTCAGAAGTTTAATGGTTTGCCCAAAGGTCCCTCACTTTGCAAATACTGGGTCAACGCTCCAAACCCAGGTCTGTTTGGCAGTGAGGGGACGTTTGAGTCATAGTTATAAGTCATCACCCTGCAGTACAAGTCTATATCTTGGCAGTTGGCTTACTTGACATTTAATACTAAAATGTACTCAGTAACACCAGCTACCACGTTTTCAACTAAAATTCCAGAGCATTCTGGCAACTTTTTTATTTTAAAGCAATAAAGTAAACTGCTAGCATCCTTTTAACATAACAGACATTTCTTTCTTTAAAAAGACATATAAGGGGGTAGAAGGGCAGAGGCAAAAACCTACCAATGGGTACAACGAACACTATTCGGGTGATGGGCATACTTATAGCCCTGACTCTAGCATTACAAAAGCTATCCACATAACAAAAACATTTGTAGCCCTTAGTAATTTTGAAATTAAAAAAAATAAAAGTCATAAATATTTATATAAATAATTCTCTAGCTATTTATTTGGAATATTTAATACATAACATTCACAGTACACTTTAGGTGACAAAGAACTTATGTTCAGAACACAAAAACAAGTTTTATGACTTCATTATAAGTGAGTGAAAGGTTTTTTTCTTTTTTTTAATCCACCGCTAAGAGTCATACAGAAAAGTGGGTAAAAGATTTGAATAGATATTTGAAAAATAAGATATACAATGGTCACTATCAAATGAAAAGATGCTCAACATCATCATCAGGAAAATGTAAACAAAACCATGAGACATTATTACACATCCACTCCAGTGATTAAAATTAAAAAGACAATACCAAAGAGGTAGAACAACTGGAACTTTTATAAGATGCCAGAAGGAATTTTAAACATATAACTTGATAAGAAACTGTCTAACTATTTTGAAAGTTAAACTACATGACCAAATAATTTTACTTTTGGCATTTACTCAAGAAACACAAATATATGTCCACTCAAAGACTTGCACATGAATGTGCCCAGCACCTTTATACTTAACAGCCCAATTTGAAAAAAACCTAAATATCTATCAAAGGATGAAAATAAAAATAAATTGTGGTATATGCATACAATGTTAACACTACTCAACAATAAAAAGGACTGTATTTCTGATACATGCAAGATGAGTGAACCTTAAAAATACCATGCTGAGCAAGAGAAGCCAGACACAGGAGAACTTACTGCATGATTCCACTTATGTGAAGCTTTAGTAAAGACAAGTCTAAGCTACAATGATAAAACCCAAATCGGTAATTGCCTAGGACAGGCGCGAATGAGAAAGAGGCACAAGGGAACCTTCTGGGGTGAGATAAATATTCTACATCTTGATTATACTGGTGGTTACAGAAGTAAAGACATTAAAATTCATTGAACTGTGTGCACTTAAAATGTGTTATTTTCATCTCAATAAAGCTAATTAAAAAAAATAAAACTACTTACCTTTGATTTTCTCCAACAACTGATTCTGGTACATAGTGTATCTTAATGCCTGCATCCATGGCCTCACATCATGCTGTTTACATGAACGTAAAGCTTCATTGAAGAGTGGAATAAGACAGTCCTGCCACAGAAAAACCAAGATTACTTAATGTAAAACAGGCTCCCTGTGTGTTTGTAGATACACTGCTACAAAGTAAGACCTTTGTTCTAGAGTACAGTGTTGGTAACTCCAATATAGGTTGGCTCCTTCAGAACTATTCCAGTTTTACCTATCAAACTATCCCCTTTCATCATTTATCTTTTAATTTTTTACAGGCTAAAAGAAAACTTTGTTTTGCAGGGCAAACAAATTTTTCAGAATATTAAGTCCAAAGTATCATCCATAAAGCACACCACAAAAAAATAATATTTACTGTAAAGCAGAAGCTAAACTGGAGAAAAACAAAGACCATAATTCCTTTGGGAAGGTGAACTTTACCCTATCTGGGAAGAGGAAGGGGTGTCTTTGTTTCAGTCAAATCTAAAATTTACATAATCTGTCTAAAGGCAGTATCTTTATATACAACTCCCCTGTACACCAAAAAAAGAAGAAAAAAAAAAATGGAGCAATTAGCCATCTTTGAGAGATTACCTTAGGTTCTTCGTGTGCCCCAAATACTTCTCTCAGATCAAAGTCTGCCTGAAAGTGGCATTTCAGATTTCTGGGTTTACTAGCTTGTCCAACTACAAATGCTATTTTTAAAACTCGAAAAATAAGGTCTTTGTTCTAAAGCAATGACTATTAATGTGCATACGAATATGCTCATAAAAATACACATACACGCACCTCTGTTGAAAGTCTGTTAGAAACTGTGTTCTCCAAAGCAGACGAGCAATACAGCTGTAAGGTACTAAGAACTGGCAAGGACTGTGAAACCGTTAAAGTAGAAAGTCTCAGTGGTCCAATAGCTATGCGGGATGTTTGCTTCAAGTACTTTACCACATTCCTGAAACAAAAGATTCACTGTCAATCAGTTAATGAAGTTTTTCAACTTGTAACCCCTGAAGAAATAAAGCAGCTGATAAGAAGCTACCATACTAGCATCCAGAGTTGGGGGAAGCAAGAGGCGCAGCCAGCCAGTTCTGTAGTAAAATGATATAATCAAGTCAAGATATTTGATTTCAGGGGCTTTTACATTTTATTTTCAACTTCAGTCACTGTTGGTAAGTGGTGTTCACATATGATAGTGCTTCTATGACAAAAGTAAAGCTATCAACATTAGTATTTAGCATTAATATAAGCTAGTAACTGTCTCCTCCCAGCTCTCTCCACCCCATGTCATTTATCCTATGATATACATGATGTATATTTACCTCCTTAAGATTAAACTTACTCAGTTATAGACTGCCACTTCTGATCTTGATCTATGTGGTTTAAAGCAGTTGCCAGACAAACAGAACTTCTCAACAACTGCACTTCAATGGATTTCTGAAGTTCCCTTGGATCTGGACTTAACATGTTAGGCAGCAGTTTTTTCATATCTACAGAGAAGTTAAATAAATTTCATTAAGTTAATCAGCTTTTATTGTATAAGAGTGATAATACATTTTGATAAACATCTGACAATGAATAACAATACCTCTTCTCATATTTAAGTTCAGGCAGCTAAACACTATAATTAAGGATTTCTTACAACTATACAAGAATCATTACCTCATATAAAATTACTATACCTCAGATCCCTAAAAATCAGTTGCCTTCAAAGGCTCAAAAATCAGTACATCAACCTACTATATAAAGGTGCAAATCAAGCTCTACAATAGCAGATCTTACTGAATCTAGCAAATCAATACTAACACACAGAATACTCATAAAACTTTACTGTAACATTTACAAAACGTTCCACTTGTGATAAAGGACTTAACGAGCCACAAGATGAAAATCAAGAAAAAAATTTAATCTTTTTAAAGAAAAATATTTAGCTTAAACACTATACTTTTTCAAACTAAATGGCTAGAAAAAAGTATTCATGTAGCCTTTTTTTAAAGTTTGCTTCATGTTAAACTGTTTTTCATTTGCCAAAACAAATGTAAACAGAACAGCCCTAAATTTGTTGTTTCTCACGGGACTCTGCCCCCAAATAAATGTCAAATGCCTTCCTGATTTTCCAGTAGAATATACTAAGCCAAACATTTTGAGCAACTTGTCCACAAAAATTATCAATTTTAAAATTATTTTCTCAAATACCTATTTTTTCTTTTGATCCTCCAGCAAGTAGATTGATATTTTCTCCTGGTAACAATTCTAACTGCTCGGTACATTCAACAAATTCTCCAGACTCAAAACTGCTTAGTGATCTGTAATTAAAATATTGGTTAGCTTGTATATTACACCCTATTCAGCCTGTGTACCATTCAAAAAAATAAAACAAATTCCAGAAAGACAGCACAGTACACAGCATTCTTCTTCTGAAGAAATTCCTTCCACGAGTATGCCACCATTTTTGTTTTCATGTCAAAGATGTGACTACCAACTTAATTAGCACTGAAACTGGAGTGGTAAACAGGAAAGACACAGCTATAGACCTTCAGTTGTACTTACTCAGCCCTCCGTGTCTCCTTCCTCTTTTTGTGTGTTGCAGCCTGTTATCCCGAAGGCCTGGCCAACACACTGACAGCAGACCTCTGCAGGGCAACTTGGACACCCAGTTCTCTCCAAGGTGCCGCTGAACTCTTTGCACCATTCCTCACCCATAGCGTGAGTGCCTACAGTTCTCCTCCCATCTCAATCCCCTATCTCAGTCCTGCCGACTTTCGCTGTTGACATCCCTCCCTGACTCCCTTTTTCACCTGTTTCTCTTCTTTCAAAGAATTCTTCCTTTCCACCTCCTCACTTTACCTAAAAAAATGACATCACCTCTGGAACTGTTTCCTACTGTCCTGCAGCACCAATGCCAGGAAGAGAGGCCTCATCCTTGCAGCTCCACGCTACGACTTTCAGATCCTTCGCTCTCCCCATTTCTACAACACCTGCCCTCCAACTAGGAATAAGACTTACAGTTTCTCACTCTCTTTTCCCACTCTGCCCATCCCTCTTCCCTGAGGACTCGGCCTGAAGCCAGCACTGTACATCACTGACTTACTCTGTACCTGCTTCTACCTGATCTATGCAACCATGGGCTCCTCAGAGGAGCCTTGATTACTGGGCACCAATGGACTGCTGAGTTTTGGTAATCAACACACTTATCATTTCTGCCACTACAGGGTCTTAAGTCCCCACCAGTGGCAGATTCTATTGTCCCCACAATGCCCTACACTTTCAGCTAATGACTGACTCTTCAAGGAAGAAAAAACAAAAAAAACCCCACAGGCTTTAATTCCCTCTACCCTTATTTGCAATCCACCATACACTCCCCAAACTCTGTCTATACCCAACTTTACCTGGTTTCCTTCAGGCACAGAAAAAGTGAGCTCTGATTAATCCTTTTATCAATGTTCTTCCTACTGTTTAACCTTGACTTTCTAGTGGCTCCTTCTCCTTGGCCTAAAAGAGCACTTAATCCCTCCAACACAAAATAAACACATGTACTTCCACTTCCACTCCTTGACTTTAAGAAAAACTCACTGACCAAATAACTTACCTCAAGCTTTTCATTTTCAAATTTCTCTACCATTCAAAATTATTCAACCTGGCTTCATCTCTTTCTCTCTCTACAAAACTCTTCTTCCTTACACTCCCTGGAGCATATGACAAGGCTGACTGCTCCCACCTGGATCTCCTACATCTAAGACACTTCATTGCTCTAGGTCCTTGTGTTTTCTTCAATGGCTTCCTCTGTCATCTCTTCACAAAATACTGAAACCTTGGCCTTCTTTCTTTTTCACTCACTGTTCTCTAGACACTTATCTCTGGTTTGGTAGCTTACAAAGGCTCTAGATTATAGACAGGGAAAAGGAAAGAGGACTTTTACTTATCACCCATATACTAATGATCCCCAAATAGCTCTAGCTTAGACTTTCTCCTTAATTCCAAATCCAATTCTTAGCTGCTTACCCAACAATCTCATCTGTACATTTCATTCACATCTTAAATGTGCCTTAGTGTTCTCTGTATGTTCTTCCTTGAGTTAACAGGATCTTTTCTCCTCCCTCTACCATCGCCCCTGCAAATTAATGGTCTACATGCCTCCCACTCTATACACCTCCAGCAATCTCTGTAACACACAGCAGAGTGAACCACCAAGTCAGGTCAGAACACATCTCTGTTCAAATCCCACCTGAGATTTTCTATTTTACTCGGAGTAAACAAAGTCCTTTTCTCAGTTCTCGGCTACTTGTAGCCCTTATCTCCTATTATTCAGGCTGTTGCAACCACATCGGCCTCCCAGCCATTTCCAGAACACTCCCAAGTCCATCATTCTCACATCAGCTCTGTCCACTCCAGTCTGTGCCAATATGGCATCCTCACGGGCATTCCCTGACCTTGTGTCTTCCCCTACTAGAAGGTCAGCTTTAACTTTACCAGCTTTCTTTGAGGCACAGAAAAGATAAGGTACAAGTAATCTTGCAATCAACATTCTATATCCTGCTCCTTCAACCTTTGCTTTAAAAGGTTAGAATTCATGTCTGTTTTATGTACTGCTCTGTCCCACTGCCTGGTACCCAGTACATGCTCAATGAAGAAATCACAGGTTAACCCATTAACCAGTAGAAGGCAAGGATATCATACAACGTCTGACGACCTTTATTTTCCCAGCCAAGTGTCTGGGACACAGTGAGTACTCAACTTTGAATCACAGGATTAATAAATGCACAGAGGAATGAAAAGAAGAAATGAGACAAAAGAGTTTAATTTGCAGATGTTCACAAACTCTGTCCTCATCTGAAGAAATGTTTTTAATATGTTCAAACCTCATTTAGAAACAAAGCCATCAGCTGTGATCCTTTATAAAGCAGTGACAAGTGTCTCTTCATATTCATTTCTTTAATTTATTTTATTTGTTGTTAGAGACAGAGTCTTGCTCTGTTAACCTGGCTAAAGTGCAGTGGCATTATCATAGCTCACTGCGACCTCAAACTGCTGGGCTCAAGCAATCCTCCTGCCTCAGCCTCCCAAATAGCTGTGACTACAGGCACGCACCACCACACCCAGCTCATTTTTCTATTTTTTGTAGAGATGGGGTCTTGCTCTTGCTCAGGCTGGTCTCAAACTCCTGAGCTCCAGCAATCCTCCTGCCTTAGCCTCCCAAAGTGCTAGGATTACAGGCATAAGCCATCATGCCCTGCCTTGCATTCATTTGGTATAATTTTCAAGCTGCATCTAGGGGTTTTTTCCCCACTCTGTCCACCTTGAAGGGTGATCAGGTATCTAGGTTTTAGAACAATAGGTTCTAAAAATCAACAGCAAGTCACTGTCTCAGCAACTATGAGTCTGCTTTCCCATTACACAAATACCTCCTCACCTCTAATGTTGGTTTCCTGTTGTAGTCATTTTTATAATATTAGTATTATTAGAAATATAATAATTTTGTATTAGTACATTTGACCAATTTTAATGTTTTTCCGCTATACAGGAAGACTTCACAGTTATTAAAAATTTGTTTGAACTGGGTTAAGTATAATTTATAATTGGAAAAAGCAAGCCTTACTTTATATAGTTGAAATCAGCTTTTAGATTGAGGGAAGTGGAACTGGTACTCTTTTTCAAGTCATGGATAGCATTCTGCCAGTCCTGTACAGCAGCCCAGTCAGCAATTGAGATGTAGCACTCACATGCTTTATTTCCTAAATAATTTATAACCTCAGGCGAAGACTCGGTTGGTTTGGACAGGAGAGTTTTTCTGGATTCACCTGAAAGTATTTTATGAAATAAGAAGAGAGAGATTCAGAGTAATTATAAATGTTTCAAACAGCATACAAATCTAAAAATATACAATAAGATCATCACTACAAAATATTTAACTAAAATTTTTGCTTTGTTTCATTTAAATAATGAATGCTCACCATTCAGAGAATGCTTGGGGCTGGCACTGTTACGCCCGGCGTTGGCCAATGTGAGCACAGACTTGTCAAAGCTGGAGATGCAGCAATCCACACCTGTCATGGCGCAGAGGTGCTCCTGGTACTCCACAGAGGCCTTTTCAAACCTTAAATACAAATGGAAGCAGTTTTATTTTAAATACACATATCTCATTCTCCAAAAAAATAATAGTGAAAGAATGGATTACTCAATAAATGAAGGTAAGACAATTCTGCAGGGCGGTAAATTAGATCCCTTCCTCACAACAAGTGAAACTAAACTAAATTCAAAGATAGTCAAATGTTAAAAAATATAAGACAGCATAAAATAACTAGTAGAAAATATTGATAAGGAACTGATGTCAATATGTAGAAAAGCTATGCTGAAAGATAAATGCAAAAAAGAATACACAACGTAACAGATCTAACTGCATAATAAAGAACTTCTGGGTGTCTAAAATACAACATAAACATTAAAAACAAATTACAATAAATTAGACATCAATAATCTTAGTGTATAATAAAATCTCACAGATTAATAAAGGAAGAAAAAAGAGGCCACAAAGACAACCCATGTTTCGAAAAATCAGAAATGGTCAGTCTATGGAGCACAGTTCTGTGTCATTAATAAATAAAGAATATAAACTACAGATATTTTCACTGATGATTGCGGCAGGGTTCTTTTTTCTCAGTGACCCAAAGTAAGGGAAGGGGGTACTCTATCATTGGGGTATAAATTACAGCCATCTTTTCTGTAGGTTAACTTAGCAATAGAAGGTATGATAAGCCTTATGATCTATAGCCTTTCTTCTAGTAAACAGACTTGTACAAATGGATTCCAAAAAAGTAATCAGAAATATGAGCAAAGGTTTTAAGTGCCATGGTGCATTAAGATTAGTAAGGTGGGGCATCATGGCTCATGCTTGTAATTCCAGAGAGACCTCATCTCTACAAAAAATAGAAAAATAAAAAAATTAGCCAGACATGGTGGTGCACGTCCCTGTAGTCCCAGCTACTCAGAAGGAAGACTGAGCCAGGAGGATCGCTAGAGACCAGGAATTGGAGGTTGCAGTGAGCTGTGATGGCAACACTGCACTCCAGCAGCCTGGGCGACAAAGCAAAACCTTGTCTCAACAAAAAAAGAAAGAGGGAAAAAAAGATTAGTAGAAAACATCTGAATCAACCTTAATGTCCAAATTAATGTCCAACAAGGAATATTAAATTATGGTACACTCATAAATACAATGCTCCATTAAAAATCGTGTTGTATAATATTAAACATGGAAAAACATTTTTTTAAATAGTGTTGAGTGGAAAAAGCAAGTCATAAAACCATGTACTTAAGGACACTGCTGTTTCTGTAGAAACGGGGAAAAAACTATGTATGAAAGAAAAGGGATTGAGAAAAGCATATATACCAAAACTAAAAGTTACCATAAGGAGATGGAATTATAAGCAGTTCTTTATTTTCCTAAATTTTCAAGATTTGGTTAAACTAACATAAATGAGCACAGACTATATGGTATATGCTCCTTTACCTAGAGGAATTAAGTGAGTTTGGATGTAGAGTTCACAGGACTAATGAGCAAATACTCTGGCAATAAAGGGTAATTTGTACCAGATACTGATATTAAGGATCAAGCTCAAGGCAGGTCTTGATTTATAGTAGGAATTCCTACTAATTCCTAAATAAGAAAGGCACTTAACTATTGCTGCTAATTAAAGAACAGATTAAAGATGCTTCCTGGTAAAGTGATTTATAGCAAGCTTCAATTGCTGAAAGTGAACAAAACTGTTTCAACATTTAATTACAATGTTAGCCAGTAATACAAAGGATTTAAACATAAAGTAATCCTATCACACCTTTCATTCCTTCCAACTTACCTTCCTTCAGCCTGTTGGGCCACTGAGTTAATCCAGAGAAGATTTTTTCCAACAATAGAAGATGACCAGACAGCAATTCCCTGTATAGCTTCAGGACAATGAAGTTCACACAATGCTTCTACCACCATCATAATGGTTACTTCCAATTCATTCCCCTGAAAATGGCATTCAGAAAAATTAATCACAGACCTCAATACTATTAAAATTCAAATCCCTACTAAATTTAAAACTACTAATCACAGACTAAGCCTATTTAAAGTCAAATGTATTTAACAATTATTTTCACATTAGTTAGCTTAGAATTCTTAAAATGTTACATATGAAGTAACAGCCACAAAAGATAACAAATAGAACCTTAGCAGCATATGGGTATTAATCTCTGCCAATCCCTCCCAAATGTTACCCAAACATTTAACCTGTGGCCTCTGGAGGAATAACACCTTATTCCATGTGTTATTAAAAAGAAAGGAAAAATTAAACAGAAATAAACATGAATTAAAGAATAATTAACTTCATGTCTTTGAATGTTGCTTATTGGCATTACCTTAATCAGTAAACATTCCCTTATTTTTGGATTCTATTTATTTATTGTGAACCCACTTCCAAACCAGGAATTATTCAAGGACTCTTCCATACTTTTTTTTTTTTTTTGAGATAGAGTCTCACTCTGTTGCCTAGGCTAGAGTGACATGGCGCAGCCTCGCTCACAGCAACCTCAAACTCCTGGGCTCAAGCAATCCTCCTGCCTCAGCCTCCTGAGTAGTTGGGACTACAGGCATGTACCACCATGCCCAGGTAATTGTCTCTATATATTTTTAGTTGTCCAGATAATTTCTTTCTATTTTTAGTAGAGGCAGGGTCTTGTTCTCTCTCAGGCTGGTCTCAAACTCCTGAGCTCAAGTGATCCTCCCACCTTGGCCTCCCAGAGTGCTAGGATTACAGGTGTGAACCACTGCGCCCGGCCAACTTTTCCACAAATTTTAATAATTGTTTCTCCCATAAACAAATTCCTTAGAATTACCTTTAAAGTTCTAACCTTTAAGCCTAAGAAATGCATATTTTTTAACATGTTCTACGTACAAAACATAAAAAGGTGACTCTGGCAGTTGTTGTTTTTACAAAATATAGGATCAAAAGCTTTGAAAATGAATCAAAGTTTTAACTTATTTTATGCCTGGATTAAATCATACCAAAAAAACTAAACCTATGGTTTTCTAATGAACAGATTTTTTAAGAATCCCAAACATACCACTTTACCTGAGATAGATTAGTCGTCTTCATCTCTGTAAGCAAGTCAAAGCCATGTCTCACTGTCACTGCAGGCTGGCCTGCCAACAAGCCAACCCTCATGATGGAGAGTCGGATCCGAGTCAGCCAGTCTTGACAAGTTTGGCGATTGGTATAGAAAAAAGTCCTGATGACCTTTAGAAAAAGGGGAAAGAAGAGCTCAGGATTGGTTCAAATTATAGGTATAGATGTCTCAAACACACATAAACCAAATACACAAGTCTACTGTGATTTCACCTCTGCACATACTGCCTGGTTTGATCATGAACCTGCTACAAAGCAACACTATCCCATTGAAACCAACCTTGGGAGGCGATGTTAATGCATTAGCACATCCCTCATATGCATTATACATTAATTTCTCTAGATTTTCCAGATATTGCAGAAGAAGAACAAGTCTAAGTTGGTTGCTGCCGTGGCCTTCATCATTGTCTGCAGTTGTCCACTGACTAACATCTTGATCAGGGTTTAATGTGTGAGCCGCAAGACTTCTAATGATACCTGAAAGCAAAAATAACATTCTAAATGTTTTTTAAATCTTTCAAGATTGTAGAATAAATGTGAATTTATTTCACAAATTCACATTTATCAAGTGTCCTTTCTCTGTCATTTAAAAATAAAAAATCCCGAAATAAAAATATCTTTTTATTTTAAAAATAAGAATATCTTTTTATTTTAAAAATAAAAAATCCCAAAATGAAAGATCAATAAAAGATCTTTCATTTTAGGGGAAAAAGTGTTTTCTCCACACAAATCTCCTGTTTTTGAACAAAACCCAACCATATTGCCAATGCAACTATTTAATGAAAGCTTATTCCAACCCTGATATCTGAAAATTACTGATTTTTTAAATTATACATTCTCAAATCTTTGTTTTAACACAGATATGAAAGCCATTATGTCTTAATAGGGCTTTGAAAGTATTCTCATCACAAAGTTTGAAAAAGCACAAAGAGACATTTACCTTCAATTGTCTGGAAGGTGTCTTGAGCTCTGCCCAGTGGGGTTCTCAACTTAGAAAGGACGGTAAATTGTGCTGCTTCCCAAATAGCCCACTGCCAGAGGACAGCATCTGTCTTTAGGAGATTGCGGGGAATTGTTGATTGGTCACGCTTATCCAATCTCTGGCAGCTATAGAATAATCTTTCTAACCAGTTGTCCTTCCTGGGAAAAGTAGTTTCATATTTAATAGTAAATGACAACTTCTTTTAATTAAAAAAAACAAACAAACTACAAGGGCAATGGAAATAAGGGACTTTAATTTTTCCTGCTCCAAAAAGGCAAAACCTAAGAAATTGAGAAACATTATAGCCAATCTCTGATTTTGGAGTCTTTTATAGTTAAAGCAGAATGGGGTACGGTATGGATGGGATATCAGGGTATATATAGCTCATGACAATTTAGCTGTCCGGATAAAACTCATTCAATGAGACTAAGCATCTCTACAATATCTAAGCCCCAAGCATCTGCCCAAAGTGTTAAAGACATCAGATCAGTTAACTGTCAACCACATTTCATTACTCAATTTCAAATCCCATTTTTTGTTTCTACAGGTGCTATCTTCAATGCAATTTTCCTACTGAAGAAGATGAAAATAATCCATTTGAGAAGAATGTTACTTTCTACTCTGCCACTCTGGACATAATTTCTCCTCAAAACTGAGTGTAAGTTTAAGATACTCTTAAAATTAGTTTTCCCAGATGAAACAGTCAAAGAAATGCCTTACCCTGTTCTATGAGAGTTCCCATACAAAATAAAACTAATAACATCAGAGAAATCTTGTGGGTGGAATGTGTTACTTGGCGCTTTACTCATGTGACTTCTTAATGCTAAAGAAATTTCTTGAATTTCTGTGTGATTATTATTGCTGTAGACAAAAAATAAAGTCACTGTTATGCAAAATGTTTTAGTTAAAAGGTTATCACATGCTATAAATGGGTTATTGCCTTGTTAACTGGAAGCAAATACATACTAAAATTGAGAATTTAAAATGGATACAGACATGGTATTACAACTTCCTAATTCTAGGCTCTTAAAGCTCCCAAATCAACTTAATCAAAACAGTAAGAGATTACAGTTTAGATTTTCAAATATGTGAACTATTAAGAAACATTTTGATACTGTATGAATTAATTTATACTAATTACTATGAGTTTATAAGGCTCATTTAAAAAATTTTTGTATTGTTATTTTCTTTGAGATCTGCAAAATTTGATCCTTTGACACCTCTTCAATCACCGAAAAGAAGCACTATACAAGAGATGACACTAATACGCTAATAGACAATTTGTCTTTTCTTAAAACTAGATGACTAGGCAATATAAATACAGCAGGATGTCTTTGCCCCAAGACAACTGTTATACCTTAGGACAACATCTAAAGGAATTGACTTCAACAGCTTTCCAAATGCTTGTCGAATACGAGTTCCACTATGGACTAGCTGAACACGGCAAACATCAACACACCTATGAAAAAATGAAACAGATAAAGCAGGTGTGATAACATTTCCACACTATTAGGGCCAGAGTCAAAAGCCATAATCTTTAGTCCATACCTCTGTAAAAGATCGTCTGGCAAGGAAGAGGACAGAGCATGCAGACTGCTGCATGCTTGCAGACAGATATTCACATCTTCAACAAGAGCTATTAGAAATTAAAAGATAGTTACTTTCAGCTTGCCAAAAGACATTATACACCAGTTTGTCATAATTTTCTGAACTCATTCAACAGTGAGTGCATACTATGGACTAGGAACTGTTCTTGCCTGAAATCACCACTGAAAGTAACATTTGGGGAAATGAAACATTCAACAAAACCCACTTAAAGTAGGTGATTAGTCTTCAACAAACCTTTTTCTGAGGGAAAATTATACGGACTGTATAAACATTTACATAAGCTTAAAAATGTCACAATCATTTTCCAAAAACTTAATTTTCCAATACTAATAATGAAAAAACATCAAGACTGACCATGTATCTGTCATTAAAATGGGGATCACACCTCTTTGGTTCAGGAAAAGCCCTCAAGTGACTACTTTCTCCTACTACTAAAGAAACATTTAAGAGTTGATGAACAAAATAAAAAAATCAGAGTCTTACTGTTGGCTAAAAGGCCTTTGCAAAATTTATGGAAAGATGGAAGAGAGAATAAAGGTGCATATGTTTCAGACTTCTTCATTAAAACAGCCACTTCCAAAGCCCAAGTCATTAACAGTTTCCTAAAATACAAAATATACAGTTGATTTTACATTTAAAAACATAAAAAAACTTTTAAAAGCCTATTCTCTCTTACACTGGTTCTTTTGGTTTTTCAAACATTTCAAGCATTAAGAAACAAAAATAGAAACTACAGAAATTACTCTGCCCAAATGGTTGCATACCTTTTAAGAAAACCTCTCCAAAGTTACAAACTATAAGAAAGAGCATATAAAATCTCTATGGATACATTCTTCTACAAAACAGTGGGAGTGAGGTTGAGATTTTTCCCATAATTCTTTTGGGAAAGAACAAGAAAGCCTAGATTAAATAATAAAACCAAGTTATAAAGTGTTTTATAATGAGGAAGCTACTCTACCTTACTTCTGTAATCCACATTTCTTACTTTCAAATTAGAAAAGGCAAACTAATAAAATTAGGAACAGTTAATATTATAAAATATCACTTAGTTACCTCGTATCCTGGTTAAGGTTATCTTTCTTAAGCAATACTCCCAGAAGATTTAATATAATTGAGAAATGTTTCTTTGTAGCTGTAGTTACAGTACTGATCACAGCTCCATCAAACAAAGAAGGAGAAGAAGAACTAAGACTACTAGATATAAAGTGGTCATGCCTGAAAGACAAAGTATGGATCATCTTTTCATCTTAATCAAAAAAAGAAAGCCAAGTACAAAGATAATCAACGCATATTTTCAATAAATCTGTACATTAAAGGGATCTTCTTCCTCTTTAAAAATAAAATGCTTTGTGGTTTTTTCTTAAGGATTTGTAAATATACTACCTTGTACAATGAGAATACAGTGTGTAGAGCACGGCATATTGAATGGCAGGGAAGTGAACAGCCAGGTCGCTGTGCACAATCATCAGATTCTTACTCAGAAGTGCAAAGACGGTTGGAGACAGTGCCCACATCTGATGGTATATGAAAGAAAGTAAACTTATGTCATCTTCAAGATATCACCAGTATACAAAGAGTTTATCCTTCAAAATAGGTTTAGACATTTTAAAATTAAAATTACAGATAAATTTGGAAATAATCTAGTATACTAAACTGGAGTCATAGGCACACACTTTGTGTGGAGACAACTCAGCAAATATTTTAAGGTTTTGAGCACCAAATGGCAACTCTGTTGCAATATGGTCACTCCTCAACTCTGCCACTATAGGAAGAAAAGAGCCATAGACAAAACACAGGAATGAGAGTGGCTGTGTTTCATTCTTTGCAAAAACAGGTGGCAATGTGATTTCCCCATACTCTGCAAATGGCACGGTGCCCTGTCCAATAAGGGAAAAAAAGGCACATCCTGCCACTCTTATGCCTTTTCTATCCTTCCCTTTTCCATTCTACTAACACATTCCCTTTTACCTGACTGCCCCATACCCACTCCCTCTCCTTGTTTCCAGAGCACAAGATATAAGCCTCCTCAAATCTGTATATAACATGAATTCTTCAAAAATCAAATTTTAGTATGTAAAGAAGGCAAGAGTTTACCACAGCCCTCCAACATAAGCCATAACTAGCAATGAGGGAGGCAGTAGCTATGTGATGATTACAAGGCAATCTGATCCAAAAATATGGAGCGCATGCAAGCATCAACATCAGATTTTGACTTTTTCATCCTTCTCCCTTAGAAAACTTTATCCCCTAATTACATCACATTACTTTCTACAAAATACAATGTTTTTCAACCCTGCATGGTCTCATAAAAGGGAGAAATATACAAACCATGAGCAATAATTACAAACCAAACACAGGCCACAACATAATTTCTTTATTGTTTTTCTAAAAGAAAGACTACACACTGAATGTCCCTTTTATTCAAAATGTTGGGACCAGAAGTGTTTCAGATTTTGTAGGGATTTCTGGACTTTAGAATATGTACATATACATGAGCTTATTGTAGGAATGGGAACCAAGTCTAAACACAAAATGCATGTATGTTTCATATACACCTTATTCACAGAGGCTAAAGGCAATTTTATAAAATATTTTTAGTAATTTTGTGCATGGAACAAAGTTTGAACTTCATTTTGACTGCAACCACATATGAGGTCAGGATGTGGAATTTTACACTTGTGGCATCACACTGAAGCTCATAAAGTTTCAAATTGCAGAGCATTTCAGATTTTGGATTTTTACATTCTAGATGCTGAACCAATAAGTGTAATGCAAATATTCCAAAATCTGAAAAAAATCTGAAACACTTCTGGTCTCAAGCATTTCAGATAAGGGATGCAACCTGTATGAATGTTACTAGAGAAAAGCAGCCAGTCAAAATATGTAAGACCATATGTAAGCTCTAAATTTAGTGGCGAGAAGGAAAAAAGTACCAGCGGAAGAAGACTGCATATTAAAAGAATTACACAAATTTGAGCTGTGGAAAATGTTGACAAATTTTCTATAAGCATGCTAGAGTAAACAGACGAGACTCAGAAAAAGACATTTTCTAGAAATATAATGGCAAGAAAATATTCCTGCCAATTTCATTTATCCAGGCATGTCCTAAATACGGCCATCTGTTATACAGTGATTCTGTAGACACAATGACGTGCTAGTAAGTGAAGTACATAATATGCAATAAGAAAAGGCTTAACCCTGAACAAAAACAATGTCATTGCAATTAAAAACTCACCCCAATTAATGAGTTTTTGGCATTTCCGATTGTAGTCAGGGCACTGAGGTCAAATATAACTACAAATTTTGCATTGTCTACATTGAATACATGATTCTTAAAAGCCTCATGTTTTATTTCAGAACAAGCATCAGGAAGTTGTAGACTATGTAGCAGGTTGTTTAGGGCACAAGTCATTTCTCCCAAAATTAACTTATAGGCAGTCTCCAAAACAGGAATATTCTTCAAGCTGAGCACTGCTTGATAAACAGCATGGGCTACAGCAACAACCTGAAAAAGAGAAAATTCAGGCAAATGATAATTAAATGGAATATAAATCTTCTAAAATTATATGGGAAAACAAATCACTATCTGCACAGTGCTTGGTGGCACAAATCAGTTTAAGACTGATAAATTCACTAACCAGAACACCTAAGATTTTAATTTTTAAAAAACCAACCTTAGGGAAGCTATAAATATCAGTGAGCTTTTTCATAAACCTTTATTACAAATAAAGCGGTACTCTAAATAAAACTGCCAGCTGGCAGCACTTCAGGAGGCTGAGGCACGAGGATTGCTTAAGGCCAGGAGTTCAAAACTAGCCTGAGCAACATAGTAAGACCAGGTCTCTACAAAAAATAGAAAAATTAGCAGGGTATGGTGGCACACGTCTACAGTCCTAGCTACTCAGGAGCCTGAGGCAGGAGGATCACTTGAGCCCAGGGGGTTGACGTTGCAGCGAGCTACAATTGTGCCACTGCACTCTAGGCTGGATGACAGAGAGAAAGAGACCTTGTCTCAAAAAAAAAAAAAGAAAGAAAGAAAGAAACTGCCAATATGAAATTTTGTACATGGCCATGTTCAAAAAAATAGTCAACATCAAAATACATATGCAAACAGCAGTTTAAGATTGTTTTTCCTACATCTACTAAGAAAGTCTCTAGCGGATTTGAGAAGCTGATAATTTTTATTTACAACAAACATAACTGAATATATAACTTCATAAAAATATCTGCTTGTTCTACCCTTAGGAAAATTTAATACAACAAATAAAAACAAATGATGGATGGTTTGTCTAAAAGTAGTATTTGGCATACCATTCGTCAAGGTATATAGTATGATAACCAACAAACATTACCTTAAAAGAATCATTACAATCACTATATTCTAAATTAAATACTTATCATTTCACTCAATGTCACTTATGTAGCCTACTAAACAACATTAAGTCCAACTTTCAATGACCCAAGTTATCAAAAGTCATTGTCAATGTATCACTTACCTCTTTTTCTTTATGATAACGCAAAAATAGTAGTTTAGATGATGGTATAAACAGTTTTTCTACAAATGATGACGGCAGTTTTGTATTTATCTGCTCAACAATCTAAAAGAATAAGATTTTTTTAAATGAGCTTCTCAAATCCCAAAAAGACATGAAGATACCTTAAATGCATATTGCTACGTGAAAGAAGTTAATCGAAAAGACTACATACTATATAATTCCAACTGCAAGGCATTCCAGAAAAGGCAAAACTATGGAGACAGTAAAACGATCAGGGGTTGCCGAGGGGTTGAGGGGAGGGAAGAGGGAGGTGTAAGTGGAACACAAGGGATTTTTAGGGCAGTGAAACTATCCTGTATGATACTGTAATAGTGAATATATGTCATTATATTTGTCAAAACACATAGAATGTACAACAGAGTGAACCCTAAAGGAAACTATGAACTTTAGTTAATAATAATATGTCAATATTTGTTCATCAACTTTAACAAATGTACCACACTAACACAAGATGTTAATGATAGGGGAAACTGTTGAGGGGGAGAGGGTATATGCGTCCTCAGTGCTTTCTGCTCAGTTTTCCAGTAAACCTAAAAACTGCTCTAAAAAGATTATCTATTAATTTAGAAAAAAGTAGTACATTAGACTATATTTCAAGGCCTTAACACTGTGACTTTAAAGTGTTTAGACACCTAAATAGAATACATGTATTTTACACTTAAACATGGGCATTTTTTTTACATTGACAAAGGGAGGTATAACTCTGGCAGAAATGCTCAGCAGAGTGTCATCTAGGATGTGCTTTAAAATAATGCAGTTGGAGATGAAGGGACAACAAGGAGTAGGCAGAGTCGGCCGCCTGGATGAAACCAGATGGGCCATTTGTTTCTAATTATAGAAGCTGAGTATTAAGTATGTAGAGATCCATTATGTTATTCCATTTTTATGTGCTTCAGAATGTCCATAAAAAGGAGGGGAGCTTGATTTATGGTTAAGAAATTAAAGGAACAAAAACTATAACAGAAGTTTCATACAGGAAACAAAACACAACTTTATCAGAAGTACCAGAGACTCTAGGATGAAAGATGATGTTTCATCAAAAAAACAAGTGAAGCTACACTGAAGGGAGCCATCAAACACTAAAAGTAACCAGATACTAGAACAAAAAGCATGCTAGATTACATAAATAAGACTGGTTAATGTACTCTAAAAAAAAATAAAGCAAAGCCCTTAATTTCTTCTACATCAATTTAAATGTAAGGGCCTAAATAAACCAGCACGTTAAAGAGCAATAAGAAAAGAATAATTCACATACCAATGTGAGTAAATTCAAGACTGAGATGATATAATCGGTACCACAAGTCTGGCAATTCTCCAGTTGGTCTAATCCATATGTAATGACCATGTCACAATGTATAGTCATGCTAGGATCCAAGCTGCCGAGCAAAACACCAACACACTCATTAGCAGCTGTCAACACAGCCTCAGAAAAAAACACTTGGTTTGCAGCCGTCACACATCTCATTACTCTGTACAGAACCTGCAAATAGGGAAAACAAGCAGCTTTTTAAAAAAATCACATGCTTCCACAGAGCAAGAAAATATTTTCTATTTAATGCAGTTTCAACTGAAAATTAACTGCCAGCCTTGCCAATAGTCTCTTAATATTCTACTTCTCAGTAGTTGAATAATAATATCTTTAGCACAATACACAAAAATGATTTTGGCTTTAAAATTCCGTAAGTATTATTATGACAGGAAATGGAATTTGCCATCTTCTATTTCCCTTATACCCACTTCCTCTCGCCCCAAAGTTACTAAATGGCTGAAGCTCAGAATGAACCATTATCATCATAAAATATACCAAGACAATAACCATATTCACACCATGGGAATAACCTGCCCACGCTTACTTCAATCTAGCTCTTGCACTTTTGGGAAATCAATGTTTTAAAACTAAACACCCAAGTCACCTTAAGCTTACTGAAGGTTCATGTACTGATGGTCTCTTTAGAAATATAAGTGTTCTTATGCTTACCACATAATACCTATTAAGAATTATAAAAATCATATCATTTTCAACACACACACATACACACCAAAATTCCCCCTAAACTATTATATAATGGTCAATGTTTATGTACGGAATTTCCAATAAAAATAAGCTGGGGTTAAAAAAAAAAAAACAGAACAAATAAATGCTTAAAAATATTTCTAGAATATTCAACAATCACTACACATAGGGTTTTCTTTAATCTATCCACAGGTTTTATTAAAATCATTTGCAAAGCCCTAAAAGATCTTTATAAAATAGTAAATTCAATATATAACTATCCTGGAAAATAATTATATTCTTTACACTGCCTTTATTACAACTCTAACAGATCTTCAAACAGCTACCTTTTAAACAGTAAAAATGAAGCAAAAATATTAAACCACTGTGATCAGGTTTAAAATATCAACTTGCTGTTTTATTTATATTCAGGGTCTGACATTTCAGCTCAAATACACAATTAACTTACTAAGAATTACATATATAATATCATATTTTATCTAACAATGTGTTCAATAACAATAAGTGCTCCTAAAAAGGTATTTTTATCACAACAATAAAATTTTAATCATTTAGATTAAATCTTTTATGAGTATTGTATCACACATGCTTCTCCCTTCTTATTCAAGCAGAGTACAATGTCTGGGGTTCATTTCTCATGTCTATTACACTGAACTACTCACTGGACTACACTACTACAGTGCAGCTAATGTTTGAGGCTGCTGCAGCGTGGCAATCCAGCTCCCTCTTATAACTGGTCTCAGACTAGTACATATCTTTTTTTTTTTTTTTTAATTTGTTATTTCAGCTCTTCATGGGGGTACAAAAGCTCAGGTTATATACATTGTCCGTGTCCCGCCCATCCCCCTGAGTCAGAGCCTCAGGCGTGTCCATTCTCCAGACAGTGCACCTGGCATTCACCATGTAGTCATACCTCCATCCTCTCCCCCCCTCAGACTAGTACATATCTTGAATCTGTATATCTTTATATTCCTTGATGTCAGGCTATCAAAGAACATAAAGATGTACAAATTTCATAAGGATTTCTTCCTGTCATGCTCAAAGAAAATGACTTTTTGAGGCTTTTCCTATAGTGTGTTATTCTTAATATGTTGCAAAGCTAAAAGGAGACTCGATAATATAAAAGTAAAATTATAATAATTATTACGAAACAAAAGACAAAGATTTTAAAGTTCAGAGTGACCTTTCTTCCATGGGGATGGGGATGGGAGGAGGATGATATATAACAGGATTCCCTGCTTTTCTGACTATTCGTGAAAGCAACCAGACACATACATACATACATACATACATACATACAAAATAAGTAACACAGTTCACTAGGTAAGGAGAATCATTTACAATACAAAACAATTTTATTTTTGAATGACACTTGAATTCCTAAAGATACTTACATCTGTTACATATGCCTCAGTAATTGGAGGACCCCGAATTGGGCTGAAGCGTTCCCCAATGCTCCTCACCACAGTACTAAATACCCGGAGAAGCGCTGCCAGCTTTGGTAATGACACTGATGGAGGAGGGATGTCTTCATCCACTGATTCCCCAGAGGCCACATGGCTGAGGTCCTAGATGTGAATTCACAGCATTCTTATTTAAGTAGTACATTGTTTAAAAAAAAAAAAAAAGGGAGAGAGAAGAACTCACAATTTTTAAATCATAATTTCAGAAGAGATTCTTCAAAAATTACAAGGAATTCTGGCCCAAAAGAGAAGAAAACATATGACTCTAAATTAAAACAATGGGTTTTACCTATCTAATTATGTAAATAAGCCAACATTAAACCTAAGATAACAGATTAAGGAATTATCTCTTATACCAACTCAGAAAGGTATTGGGGGAAAATAAATACTACTACATATGCTCTAGTTATATTAATATTATAGGTATAAACAAAGCCAGAAACTTTTGCCATTCCTAAATTATTTTTCTGCCAAAATCTCACTCTAGGTATTCTTTAAGCCACTCAACATTAAGTTGTCCACACCAACATTAAGCACATGAAGAGCAAAGGAGGCAGAGGGTGGGGAGGTGGGTAAAAAAAACTGTAAGACCAAGACTACAAATTTATAATCTAGTTAAGGAAGTGAGATATGCTCAGAGGAAAAGATTAGCAAAAAAAATGGGATACCAGAATCAACATATATCTGCATATAAGTAAACACCAAAATAACAGAAGAGAATGCAATCTTAAATCCCTACAAACTAAAACGTGTGGCTTCTGAGAGGCAGATCAGCCTTAAAGACTGGCTAGGAAAAACAGACATTCTAGGTGTCGGGGCAAAGAAAAAAACAGAAGCAAAATAATTTCTTGCTTTACTCTCTAACAGAGCAAACAGATGGATACAGTTTAAAGTAGTGAACTCTTGTTGGCTACAAGTAGCAAAAGTGTGTTTAAAAAAAAAAAAAAAAAAGAGGAGGCCAAATCTTTATGGAAGCCCTGAACACTAAGCAAGAATTATGTTAGATCTGAATAAGGGAGAAATACAAAGAGATTCAAAGAGATGACAGAGAGTAAAGTCAAGACAGTGGAGCCAGAAAAGCCAAGCACCAATGACAGTCTTTAGCAGCACCCTTAAAGCCACCACACTGTACTCGCACAGCTGCAAAGCTGGCTGAAGCCAAGGCTCACCCACCAAAGCATGATTCAAGATCAATGTAAGAGGAAAGCCTCTATGAGCTTTTTTTTTTTTTTAAACAAACACAACATCAATTCACTTTACTTTTGAGGCTGTCGGTAACAAAAAGTAAGAATGAACTACAGAAAATGTCTTCAGAAAAATACCAGCTACCGAGAGTATGTCAAGCTTTTCAAAACAACAGGCCTGCAATTTTTCTTTTAGTCTTTTTAGTAATTGTGCTGGTAACTTAAAACATATGAAAAAAATTAAAATATTGCAATGGTCTTGTGATTTCTGCTTACATATCAAGTGATCTGAATTATTTTAAAATAAAGTCCAGCACAGTTTAAGATTTTGGGGTATTTTTAATCTTTTTTTTTTTTTTAAGAGATGGGGTCTTGCTATGTTGCCCAGACTAGAGTACAGTGCTACAATCACAGCTCACTGCAGCTTCCAACCTGTGGACTCAAGCGATCCACCCACCTCAGCCTCTCAAGTAACTACGGCTATAGGTCTGTGTGTCACTATGCTCAGCTAATTTTTTTCTTTTCTTTCTTTCTTTTTTTTTTTTTGTTGAGACAGGATCTTGCTATGTTGGCCAGGCTGGCCTCCAGCCATCCTCCTGCCTTAGCCTCTCAAGTACCTGAGATTACAGGTGGGAGCTGCCAAGCCTGGCTTGTGTTTTTTCGTGTTTATTTATTTATTTTTTTAGCTTCAAAAGGTTACCTTAGTTTCAGATGTTTTTCTTAACTAAAATTTTAAGAAATAACTTAGCTTTCTATAGACTCACCTCAGCATATGCCTCCATGTCTTCTAGAAACTGACCAAGGAGAGTAGTAGAAAATGCAAGATCAGCTACCCAAAATGGCTCCAAACTCTGTAACCACCCTTGGAATCATAATAAATTTTGAAAGAATAGGAAAAAAACACAAAAAATACAAATTAAAAAACAGTCAAGATACTTGTTTCTTAAAGTGTCTGGTTTTTAATTTGCTTATCCTTAAAACATGCCCTATTATCATAAATTGACCGTTAACTGTTCAAACATGCTGATCATGACTAACCAACACCTTTCAATGCTGCAGAAATTAATATTCTCCAGAAATTAAGATGGAAATCTCATTTCCTTATTTTTTAATCAGATTTGATATCTATGTTATTCCTATACATGACTTAAGACTAAAATGCCACAATCTACCATCAGCCTGGCTTTCTAACCTGAGGCAACAACTAGCTATCAAAGGCATGTACTCATCTCCCAGGTGGAAATGAGACAGAACCACACTTGCCTATTTTCAAAAATTTATTGCACCAAATAAGCTAAGAGAAACTACAGCACTTGGAACAACCTGAAATGTGCAAATGAGTGGTATTAGTCATTCATTTGACTCCAACACTCAAAAAAAATCCAAAAAACATTTATCATTTATGACAATTCTCCTAATTAATCTGGTTTTGTTTTCTTTAAATAACCAGAAAAACAACAAAAAAAGTCACAAATAACTAGGATCTGTCACTCCATTCTACATTTCAGAGTTTTGCCACTACCATATCTTTTCATACCAGTATACACTACAAATAACTCAGAATAAGTCCTTTCAGTTTCTTACAGGCATGACATTACAATATGTACTTACTATCTCTACCTGCTACTAACAATTTCCCACTGAAAAGATAAGTTTAGCTAACAAGTAATGCTCATTTATAATAACCAAAATATTTCTCCGAAGCAATTAGTCTTCTTAGATTATTAACAGCTGGTCTTTGGGAGACCACTCCTCCTCCCACAGTATTTAAATGACTGATATAAGCTAAAAGACTTACCAGACACCTGCTGTGTGAGGGAAGGTTTCTGAGTATGATCAATATGCCATCCAACTAATATATCAACAGTATCCTTGATGGAGACAAAGAGAAACGGGGCCAATCATTTTTGGGCCTTACAGCTACTCCACCTGTGGACCTTTTCACAGTAAAAGATCCTAGAAAGAGCTTCTGTGTTCTACCTGACATCAAAGAAACTTAGAAAGGGGGAGAAGAGGAGCAGGAGAATAAAGGCCTGCATTTACGACACCAGTGTAATTGTTTATTTTCTTTAAATATCTTAAAGTATGAATGTCAGAAAGAAAAATACAGATATTTTTTATAAAAAGAGCATTATTGCACCATTCAACCCTGGACCCTCAAATATCACTGATTATATTCAAAGGAACAAAAGCATTACTTTCTATTTGATTTCCCAGTTCCTCCCACATATAACCATCCTCTCACCCCATCATCTGATAACAGGAGTAGGGAACTCACCCTAAAATTAGTGCTGAAAATATGAGGGTAACATCGAGCCACCAAAAGAATGCACTTAACACATTTGCAAAGTAATTCTGGTGTATCCACATTTTCAAGAATGGACTGTAGGCTGGTCATTACAAGCTTAAAAATAAAAGTCACAAACCATGAACGTTCAACAATATAGAGAGAAAAGAAGCAAATTAGGTTCATTATTTACTAGTAATTATATCAAAAATTGATTATGATACCAAAGAAAATAAATTCTATAGTTTTAGTTCAAAAAACGGTTGAAAACCTTTCATTCCACTAAGATGCTAGGCTAAAAACAAATAGTGTTCTTTAATGTCTGTTAACATTACCCCTTTAATATCAGTTAACGTTAGTCCTCAGTAACATCCGTTTACGTTATTCCTAAGTGCTACCTTTAAATCTCTGGCTGTGATTAAGTTTCAAAAAGTATAAAAGTAAGATGTGTTTGGGAAACTGCTTTCCTTAAAGTACCACAGTTACTTTCTAATTCAAAACACAAAAGAAAATTTTATACAATTTATGCTTTAGTATATTAGTACTTGCTTCAAATTGGACTGAATTAACAAAGATTAGCATGGCACCACACATGAATGACATGCAGGCTCATGTTACCGCTACATATTGTGTCTTTAAGTATATGATATACCATTGCTACAATATTGCAGCTGTTAAAAACCATTTTTCCCTCAAAGGTACAAAATCTGCATTATAAAAGAATCTTATAAATACGAAGGCTAGAATCAGAAAACCAACATTTTGCAATAGGCAATGTTATAACCTATATAGGCACAGAATACCAATGCTAAAAGCATTTTTAGTGAACTATTACTAAAAAAGAGGATATTCAGAAGGTCTCAAGGTATCATGTCCAGATTGCTCACTAATTACAGAGGGGAAAAAATACACCTTCACAATGGAAAGATCTGGTGGTCATCACCTCGACCAGATGCTCAAACTCTGCATGTCAGAGAGTAAGACAACTTGACAACATGTGCCTGCTGGTGTGATGAAACCTGTGAAGTGCTTGTGCCCGAATGTTTAAACTGAATCTATTCAGGAAGGAACAATAAGACAAACCCAGAAAGTAGAGCATTCTACAAAATACGGGGGACAAAAAAGGTGTGGAGAACCATTTTAAATTAAGAGAGATTAAAAGACACACACCACCAAAGACACTGCTTGGGTCTCGATGGGGATCCTGGGTCAGGTAAGACATAAAGCTGTAAAACACATCTTAGGGATAACTGCAGAAATTTGAATATGGATTGCACATGTTATAAAACTCATTTTCTTAAGTATGATTAAAATATTGTTGTTATAGAAGAAAGGCCTTAATCTTAGGAAATGCTTATTGAAATATTATGGTGTGAAATGTCACAATGTATGTAATTCATTTCCAAATGGTTCAACAAAAAACTGTGTGTGAGTGTATATGTGTGTGTAAGAAAATAAACTAGCCTGTAATCCTAGCACTCTGGGAGGCCAAGGTGGGCGGATGGTCTGAGCTCAGGAGTTCGAGACCAGCCTGAGCAACAGCGAGACCTCGTCTCTACTAAAAAATAGAAAGAAATTATCCGGACAACTAAAAATATATAAAAAAAAATTAGCCAGGCATGGTGGTGCATGTCTGTAGTCCCAGCTACTCAGGAGGCTGAGGCAGAGGGATTGCTTGAGCCCAGGAGTTTGAGGTTGCTGTGAGCTAGGCTGACACCATGGCACTCTAGCCCGGACAACAGTGTGAGACTCTGTCTCAAAAAAAAAAAATAGAATAGAATAGAAAACAAAACTAGCAAATGCTAGTAAGTGATAAATCTAGGTAAAGGATATATGGGTTATTTACTGCACTGGTCCATCTGTTTTCCTGTGGATTTGAAATTTTCCAAAATAAATAATTGGGGAAATGTTAACATAAAAACTATATGCAGAATGAGCCCAATCTCGTGGTATGCTATTTAGTTCCAAAAAATGTTCTGAATCTTTCCCCAAGTTTTTCTCATAAACTCTATAATTAAAGAAAAAAACACATTTTTTAAAGACAGAACTATTTCTTATATCCTTTTCTAAACCTATATGCCCAAAATAAAGCATATCAAGAATTGTCAAGAAGCTCCCCAACAAAAAATATTTTTTAAACACATCAATACTCTTATTTTAAAAAACATTAGCTCAATAGGGCACGGTGGCTCACGCCTGTAATCCTAGCACTCTGGGAGGCCGAGGCAGGCGGATTGTTTGAGCTCAGGAGTTCGAGACCAGCCTGAGCAAGAGCAAGACCCCGTCTCTACTACAAATAGAAAAGAAATTATACGGACGGCTAAAAAACATATATATATAGAAAAAATTAGCCAGGCATGGTGGTACATGCCTGTAGTCCCAGCTACTCCGGAGGCTGAGGCAGGAGGATTGCTCGAGCCCAGGAGTTTGAGGTTGCTGTGAGCTAGGCTGATGCCACAGCACTCACTCTAGCCCAGGCAACAGAGTGAGACTCTGTCTCAAAAAAAACAAACAAACAAAAAAAAAAACATTAGCTCAACAAAAATATACTTAAAATCTTGCTCAAAACTACATCAAAAATCATCTTTTAATATATTCAGATACACAAAGTGAAATAAAACTAAGTAGAGCTGGTATTCATTTATACATAATTGTCTTATACCACTTGGAATAAGAATTTTTGACATGTTATCAAACCTAAAAAGCCTTAAAAATTAGTTATGACGTTTAGGTCTTGTCTCCCTCAACAAATGTGAAGCCCCCTCCTGTCCAGCTCTCCTGGTGGAGTTTCTATTTTCAAATCTGCAAATCATTCTGGTCCTAAGCAACTTCAAAGGAAAGCTTCTAAAAAAGCAAAGAGACAAAATAGAAAAGACTAACTTATTTTAAATCTACCTATAATGTGTATCCTTTACTCAAACTCAGAAAGGGGAATTTTATTTACATCATATTTACTATCAGTAGATAACTCTTATTCTAAGTTTCCTTTTCCAAGGACACGTGTTAAGGACAATTTTCTTCCCAAGTACATCATCAATTTTCTTCCCTTCGTCTTACCTGCATTACAGATGAAAAGGCTTTCTTTTCTCCTACAGTCTCTAGTGCTTTGTAGGTGGCACATAAGTAGAGGAGTTTAACTTCATCTTTTGCAGATGAGCTAAATTTGCTAAAAATCCATTTGAAGATCTTCTCAGCCTCATAGCTCAGAGAAGCACAAAGAAGGCCAAGACAGCAAGCTCCTTCCTGTCTCAACTCCTGAAGCAATTTGCTACTGCGTTTATTTTAATGCAAACAAAACACAAAGAGTTAAGCTTTCAACAAAGGCAAGAATGACACATTTTACAAAAGAACAACTTGAATGATTTTTTAAAATTTCTATTCAAACTACATAAAAGGTTGAGATTTTTATCCACTCTAAATACTGTATTCTCTCTATCCTGCAGTGCCCAAAAGTACCTTTGTCAGACATTTTATTTTCTTTCCAAAATCAATTAACTAACAGAGAGGAAAGGCCCAGAAATGCTAAAATTCAGGCTTCAAATTCCACCTCAAACTACATTAAATGATTCTCAGAAAAGGGCAGCAACAAAGAATTAGATACAACACCCTATGAATGACTACATTCTACATAATATTCAATATGTAAGGATTGTAAAACAGGAAATGGTAATAGTTAAATACATAAACTTAAAATAACAACCTTGATTTGTGTATAATATTATTAAGTAACTGTATAAAATAAAACTGTCAAAAGGCAGTAAGGTTTGTGACCTGCTGAAATGAGTTTTGGGAGCTTTGGGAGCTTTCCAACACTGTAATTCTACAGGAATCACCATATGAAGAAATGACTGCACACCTCTGAGAACCCCAGTAGCCACAGAGATAGATGGTTTGAATACACTCTTGCCCAAAGAAGGAGGCTCCTTTTTACCTCTATTCTCTTAAGCAGTTTTAAAATTGTCATAAACTAATTGCATTCATTCATGCCTGCATCAAAGACTGTATTGCATTCCACAAGTCAATGTCCAGTCATTCAGTCAGACTGGCAAATTAAAAAAGTATTCTTTCCAGTAGATTCCATTTGTATTCAATGGTAATTAACATAAATAATATAGATTAAAATGACAAGAGGACCCAGTGAAATGCCAAACTGACATTCATAAATGAAGCCAATGGGTTTATCTTCTTGTGTATTTGTAAATAATTTCTAAAAATATATTCTAAAGTCATTTTAATTTAACCATTATTAGTTACTTACCTTTCATTAAGCACATCATGTACAGCAGCCAAGATATTATCCAACTGTTTAACTAGTACCTTTAAAAAACCACATAAAAACTTCAAATTCCTATACTTTTAAGAATGACATTGTGTACTTTTTTACTTTTTACTTGTCTTCCCCTCCAAATTATAATTGGACAGCACTTTAGTTTCCTTATCAGTTCCCAATTAGCATTTATCAGGAATGTCCTTTCAGACTACGAAATTTCCAGACTATAAATTTCCTTTCAGACTATGAAAGAAATTCATCCACAGGAAACACAGAGCCATTATCAAGGAAAAACATAAGCTCAAAAAGCTGTTTCATTTACTCTGAAAACGGATTGATGGAGACATACGTGACAAAGCAATACGATAAAATGTTAATGACAAAATTTAGATAACAGACATAAGAGGTTCCCTGTAAAATTCTTTCAACTTGCCCTACATTTGAAACTCCTCATAATAAAATTTTGGGAGAGAAGTTTTGCTTTCAATTAAATGTTATTTGCCTCACCATACCATTCTCACTAGTTTTCTCCTGCTCCATACCAAGTTCTTAATTAGAACATGAGAATTACTTGGAGTGCAGAAACAGCTCCCAAACTTTGTTTTTTAAAGGGCTTTTCCATTTATTTATCCCTGGCCACCAGACCAAATTCACACATGAACAAAGTATGCATCCCATTTCACATATGAAAAATAAACAGATATTCTGTTCCAGAACACAGAAAGAAAAATTCTGAGGAAAACAGGATTTGCCCACAGGACAAAATGTGTTAAAAATTAGGCCAGATGTGGTGGCTCACACCTGTAATCCCAGCACCTTGGGAGACCAAGAGGGAAGGATTTCTTGAGGCCAGGAGTTTAAGACCTGCCTGGACAACATAGTGAGACCGTATCTCTACAAAAAGTTTTAAAAAGTTAGCCTGGTGTGGTGGTACACGCCTGTAGTCCCAGCAACTCAAGAAGCTGAGACAAGAGGATTGCTTGAGCCAGGGGGTTGAAGTTGCAGTGAACTGTGACTGTACCACTCCACTCCAGCCTGAGTGACAGAGCACGACCCTGTCTCTAAAAAAATAAAAACTTAAAAAGTGTTAAAAATTTATTGAAGAAGCACCAATGTGGATCCAACAATGGACAGAAGTAGATAAATTACACATTAGGGAGCATTAAGTTCTAGCTCATCATAATACAAGCCAAATAAATATGAATAAGGAATTCATGTTATTGTTCCTTAAAAGCAAATCTTTCCCCCTTCTTAAAACACTACAGATAGTATTACCTACTTTATTATGGAAACACAAAAATTAACAACATTCCCAACATACTATTACTTACCAGCTTATTTTCTGGTTGCTGAATAAATTCTTTCAACTGCTTTACAGTAGCCAGTCTTCTGTCTCTGTCGTCTTCCCGGGTGATCCTCCGAAGAAGATTCGACAGTCGAGACTCATCAGAATAAGACATCGATCGCTCTGTGAATACATTTTGTTGCCCATTGAGTATAAATAAGCAAAGAAACTTTGTAGCCCAAATATTTTAAAGTACATCAAAAATCAAAGTCCAGGCCGGGCGAGGCGGCTCATGCCCATAATCCTAGCACTCTGGGAGGCCGAGGCAGGTGGATTGTTTGAGCTCAGGAGTTCGAGACCAGCCTGAGCAAGAGCGAAACCCCATCTCTACTAAAAAAATAGAAAGAAATTAGCTGGACAACTAAAAATATACAGAAAAATTTAGCCGGGCATGATGGCACATGCCTGTAGTCCCAGCTACTAGGGAGGTTGAGGCAGAAGGATTGCTTGAGCCTAGGAGTTTGAGGTTACTGTGAGCTAGCCTGACGCCACAGCACTCTAGAGCCCGGGCAACAAAGTAAGACTCTGTCTAAAAAAAAAAAAAAAAAATCAAAGTCCATTGGATAATAAAAGTTCAATGAATGTAGATCCTGTCACCGTTTTGCTCATCTCTATGCACCAACCCCCAGCAGAGTGCCTGGCACATAGCAGGCCTGCAAAACATATTTGCTGAAGTAAAGAATAAGTCACCATACTATCTGTGGAAAAAATGAAAAATAAAGAGGAAAAAAAAGAATGAATGAATAACCCTAAGCAAACTGAACACCTTGTTCTAGAGGACCAACTGAGAGAGAAAAAAGAAAGGCTTAAAAACTATTTTCTTCAGGTCCATTCCACGCTGCTTTCAAAATCCAGGTGAAAAGTGTGGGTGTAGATAAATGACTTCTACAAGTTAGAGCTTAAAGTCTCAATCAGGTAAAAACAGTCTATAAACTTCTGTTTCTCATCTAGATATCACACTACAGGGGAACCTCTTGTTCACATCATCATCATTCCCACAGGACAAATTTTTGGCAAACCGCAATCAAACATTCAGTTCAACAGATGTCTAATTACCACTTACCACGTGCAAGGTATGCCTCCACTAAAAAAGTGACAAACCAGAACCTTTCTCCCCTTTATTTGTGAACCATAAGAACAAGCACAAATGCTCAAACAATGCTGGATACTATCGGTATAATAGAGAGGCATTTAAGAATTAATTTACTAATAATTTTTTTCAGCTGTGCTATTTATCATAATTAGCCAATATGCACATATACAAACCACATCACAGGGTCGAACAGTTACATTTTTCTCTAAGGCATGAAAAAAACTAATAATAAAAGAAACTACAACATCTGAGAGAAGAAAAAGATTTTTACAAATCCTTAGACTATAGAGTATTTCAATAAGGACAGATACCAAAAATGTCATTAGTTACCAGGTGGGAAATCTAGGCTGTATTTACAATTCTGCCTCTAGCAAACTACGTAACTCTGAGACTGTGAGGAAGAGGAATTGGACTAAATTAGCTTTAAAGTCAATTTTTAGCTTCTATAAAATTCTAAGGCTTCAAACACTCTACTAAAAACAGCACAGGCTTTGACTTAGTCATTCCACTTCTGAAAACTTCTATAAAATAAATCCGTTTTTTAAAAGTTATGTGGAAAAAAAGCTGTAAGCACAAAGATTTTCACCAAGATACACACAACACACACACTAGAAAAAAAAGTGGTCCAACTAAATATCCAAAGAGTAATTATATTCAACAAAGCATATAAATCAGAAATCTGAATTTCACACTCACCTTTACCAATAAAATAAATTTCCCTTTAAGGAAAAAAATTACCATTTTACCTCTAATCCTCTGAAATTTCAAGGCACATTACCTACACGGTGAGAGTTGTGCTACGAGGCAGAAAGTGGTACCGATGTATTTAACTTTAGAAAAGGGCCCACCACTCTATCTATATGCTCTACACCTATATCCTCCACAAGCCCTAGAATTCACCGACCTGCTGCAGTAAAAGCCCACTATACACTGCACATTCAGTATCCACGATAATCGGGAAAGGCCTTCCTTTAAGATCTTATCCAGTCTTCTTATTTTAAGAAAACTCTCTTCTAAAAAGTATTATAATCTTCCTTGCGGGAAATTAGCAGTTCATAAGAAAATAATGCAATTATCACCTTCACTGTGTTTTTCAACTCACAGTAGACTAATCAATTCACACCTATGCAAGGCATTACTAAGAAATGAGGCATCCAGGATAAGAGAGGAGACACAAGTCTTCTTGGAGGAATGTGTGATTGGTCCCAGTTTCACCAGCCTTACCCTGTGATTTCCTCATGTCTTTGGTGGCTAATGCACGACTGCCATGGTGAACACTGGTGAACTCAGGGCTGGTCACATTGTTAACCCTCAGCTCTTGCCCCAACGACTTCCGACCATAAGTATTTTCCCCAGATCCTCCATTGACACTGTAGCCACCTAAAAACAGCAATGTTCACATTATTTCAATAGGGTTGTTTCTCTCAATCAACTCCTGATAGTTCAGGATCTTATCACCCAACCTACAACTCAACCAGGCTTTGCTTCTCCTACCTTTTCCCTGTGCTGCCTGCCATGAAATCATTTTGATTCCTTCAATGGAAGATAAGCAGAGAAATGAAAACTAAATTAAGTCAGATTTTGCATTGTTTAAAACTTTCCTAGAAGTCTAGATCTGGTAATTGGGAGGAACTCAGCCTTAGCAATAATATTGTATTTTATTGACAAGGAAACCGCCATTTATGACTTACGTGTATGGGGGAAGAAAAACATTTAAATTAAGCATTAAGTGGGTAAACTTACTATGAAGCTTTCAGAAATGACACTGTATTTGTTAGTTGTATTTTAAACATACTAGAAGCAAGAGAGCAATCTGAGGGGAAGGCGAGCATGACAGATAGCTTAAAACAAACAAAATCATGCCTCTAGCAATAAGAAAATATATATACCCTTTTCGTCATTCTGTATGTCAGCGTGGACTCTGGTATCATCGTGCCTTTGCCGAGACACCACAGCAGAATTTGAAGGTTGCAGTCCATAAGAGGAAGAACCACCCCTATCTCTGGATGAAGAATATTTTAAATTATCTGGGTCCGCTGATGCACTATCAGTTCTGTAAAGAGAGAAAAGTATAACATTAGAATTTTAAACAAACATAAATCTTCCTTTTATACAAGCCTCTTTCTTCTTCCCACCTTTTATATTTAACTATTTACTACTGTATGTAATCACTCGATTGTCTAATATTAAATAAAAAGTCTTTCAGCTGGGAAGAGATCAACTGTCACTGGATGAAATGCCAGCTTTTCAGTCTCTTCTACTACTCTAAAGACCCACTCAGAAATAGGAATAACTACCAGGATTAGGGTGACCAACTCATCCTGGTTTGCTTGAGACTTTAGTGGTTTTAGCACTGAAAGTGTCATGTTTCAGGCAAATTGGGACAATTGGTCACTCTGGTCCAGAATTCTCTCCACATGATTTGATAAATAGAGTAATTCTTCCTAAATTCTTCCCCCAGGAAAGGGTTAATCAGTCAAAAAATTTCACTCTTCCCAGTCGTAAAAATAAAAAACACTGGCAGCATGTCAGGCAGGGACAATGTGTTACCAAATTATTTTAAAAGTACTGCCTCATGGCAATGTAAACTTTCAACTGAACCCTTAACTTAATTATTTGCTGGGAAAATACAGAATATTTGAAAGCAAGCTCAACAGGATATAAGGAAAGAGCATATTAGCTACAAAGTAAGATTATGTTTATGTACTGCAATAATGAAGACCTCATTGAAGATACTTAACTGTAAAGAATGTTGATTAAAATTTAAATAAAAAGTGAAAAGAAAAAGTTTTAAGAAAATAAATGTAAGGTATAGAAATCCAATAAAGCTGTGTTTGAAAGTTGTGGTCCATAATCTATTTAAAATTTAAGTACTATTTAGAATACCTCCTATTTAGATATTAACAAACAAGTAGTGCAGCCCAGGGTAAAATTAGTCTCCTTATCTAAATATCAGCTCTTATCCATTCTATGCCTCAATTTCCTCATAAGTAAAATAGAGACTTGAACTACAAGATTTCTCATGAGTCTTATTCTTCCAACAATCAATCATAAACTATCAAGAAAGACAACACAAAATACTCTATTGTAGCATATGAAAAATGCAAATAAGAAGTTCCTCTCTAGGCAAGGGCAGTGGCTCACGCCTGTAATCCTAGCACTCTCCAAGGCCAAGGCAGGCAGATCACTGGAGCTCAGGAGTTCAAGACCAGCCTGAGCAAGAGCGAGACCCCGTCTCTACAAAAAAATTAGAAAAATTAGCCAGGCATGGTGGTGAGTGCCCGTAGTCCCAGCTACTTGGGAGACTGATGCAGGAGGATCACTAGAGCCCAGGAATTTTGAGGTTACAGTGAGCTAAGATGATGCTGCCACTGCACTCTACCCAGGCAGACAGTGAGACTGTCTCAAAAAAACAAAAATAGGCCGGTGCGGTGGCTCACACCTGTAACCCTAGCACTCTGGGAGGCTAAGGTGGGAAGACTGCTCGAGGTCAGGAGTTCGAGACCAGCCTGAGCAAGAGTAAGACCCCATCTCTACTAAAAAAATAGAAAGAAATTAACTGGACAACTAAAAATATATAGAAAAAATTAGCTGGGCATGGTGGCGCATGCCTGTAGTCCCTGCTACCTGGGAGGCTGAGGCAGAAGGATTGCTTGAGCCCAGGAGTTTGAGGTTGCTGTGAGCTAGGCTGACGCCAGCGCACTCTAGCCTGGGCAAGAGAGCGAAATTCTGTCTCAAAAAAAAAAAAAAAGAAAGAAAGAAACCAAAAACAAACAAAAAAAAAGTTCCTCTCTTACTGGTTTTCTGAGAGAAACAACCGTATGAAAAGTCACTTCTATAATATTTATTAAGACCACATTCTAAACCTATAATCATTTGGAAAAGTAAGAACACTGGTAAAAACTAACCTATTCCTCTAACCCTCACATGCAAAAATGACAACAGTGTTTATATACTATATATATTCCATTTAGAGTTGATGAGCCTTTCCTTGCTCCCACCTACAAAAATATTAAACATAAAACTTTGCATAGGCTCAATCTGTTGGACACTTCGGTCTGTACTTACTGCAATCACTGTTAATACAGAATGCAGACAACTAGGTCCAATTAAACTTGGATACCTAACTGGCACAAGTCATGATTTCAAAAGGCTCTCATGAAACTATGAAATTCCATGACCTAGCTTACTAAAATAACTAAGGCTTCATAATGGAGTATCTTCTTCAAATATTCAGAGTTTACTTATTCATAGACAAAGCTAAGTATTAGGTCGTTAAGTATGAAATGTCTGATTTCAAATCAAAAGTATAGTTTACTGTATCTCAAACAAGAAGCAGTACAATTAATCACAGTATGCGCCTAAACCATCAACACAGTTTTGCCATCTTAATGGTAGCTTGCTTATGCCAGCAGTGAAGTAACCTGGAGAGAGTGAGGGGCGACGAAATCTTGAAAGGCGTTTTCCACAGCTTGTTGAGAATGGAATATTCTTCCTTGCAAGAAGTGGTTCAAAGCCTGGAAGAAGTGGTAGTCAGTCAGTACAAGGTCTGGTGAATATGGTGGGTGACAGAGGGTTTCCAAGACCAGCTTCTGTAGTTTGAGCAGCACTGTTTGTGCAACATGTGGTCGAGCGTTGTCTTGCAAGAGGATTGGCCTGTCCCTATTGACCAATCCCGGCTGCTTAATTGCAACTATCTTCATCATTTCATCCAACTGGTTGCAGTACACAACTGCTGGAATCGACTGACCAGGTTTCATGAAGCTGTGTCTAAATGGTTCACCTCTATATCGTGACAGCAAAGAAAGGCAAGCTTCGAGACAATTTCTCTTCTGATGCTCATTTAATTCATGCGGAATCCATCTGTCCAGCTTCTTTACCTTGCCAATTTGTTTCAAATGGTCCAACATTGCAGGAATAGTAACGTCAGACCTTGCTGCTAATTCACGCATCAGTTAAGATGGATTGGCTTCCACTACAGCTTTCAGCTCATCATTATCCCCATTGGTCTCAGGTCACCCACATGGCTCATTTTCAAGATTAAAATCACCAGAATGGAACTTCTCAAACCATCGATGTGCTGTTTGTTCATTAGCTACATCCTTCCCAAACACTTCCTTGACATTTTGAGCTGTCTGTACTGCATTGGCTCCACGATGGAATTCATATTCAAAAATAACACAAATTTTTTACTTACCCATGGTTTCACAAATTTGCTCTAAGACAAAATTTGAAAGATAATCACAAGCCAAAATGTATGCCTGAAAGACTGAAGATGTACCCTCACAATAAACATAAAACAAGTGTCAAAGTGCAATGTCAGAGATAACAACTGTCAAACTTAGTACTTAAGTAACTTAAGGAAATTGGACATTTCATAATTAATAACCTAATACTTCTAACATATGGGAAAATAACATCTATGGAATTTCAAGAACAAAAGTATGAGGATATTTTCTAAGTATACTAAGTCTATAAGCACTAAAATATTAACACTCAATGGAGAATGAGAATTTTTTTAAACTAATGGAAAGACATTCCCTGTGTATTTAAAATAGCACATTTAATGTGCACCTATAATAAATCATAATACACCATTATTTTCTGAAAAGGGACTGAAAAATAAGAGAGCTTTTCTAACTGGTGTTGAACTTAATATCCACGGCACCTAATAAAAAAAAGTGGGCTGGTAATAAATGAGTGAATAAAATACATACAGGACTAAATCTGAAACACAAAGATAACTGAAGTCTACCAATATTTAAACATGCCTTCATTTCCTGTTTTCATTATGTTTACACATCACATATACTACCCTTACTATAAAGAGTTAAATATTTGTATCATTTTCTGGTGACATAATAGTAACATAAGGCAGCAGAGAATACAGGTTAAAAAAAGATCTGGGCTCACATCCCAGCTCCAGCACTGAAAAAGTACGTGTGCCTTTGCACAGATTACTTAATCTCCAAGCCTCTGCTGTCTCTTGCATAAAATGGGGATAATAACTAACATGTACAGTTGTTAGGATGCTTGAATAAGATTATGAATTCTTAAGAAATACTTATCTTGCAGAGTACATTAAAAAGTTGTTATGACCATAATACAAAATAAACTCAAGCTTTCCAGTCTAATGGACAATTAATGGTACAAGCAGTTCATGAATATATGAATATAAGCAAAACAAGTTTTTACATTCAATATATGGCAATTTATTTTAACTTCTTCACTGAAGAAATTAAGCAATCTACTGCTACCGACAAATCCATTTCTAACTAGGAAGCAACTGATATCAAATTAAACTATAAAAACCAGAAGCAACTTCGCAATTTGCTAGAAATACAGGTTTTAAAATCCCATGAGTCATGAATGGATTTTTTTTCCCAAAAAATTTGGGTTTTCAAAAATATAATAAAAAATTCACTATGATAGAAACACTGCCTAAAAACTCTCTTGGTGCCAAGTTCTTTTAATCCAAATTGATCAAAACATTCCCAACTCAGGTTATAAGTATTGAACCCAAAAGCACAATGGTTCAGCATTTATATGAAATTTCTATTTTTATAATATCTAGACTGCTTAGGTCTCAAAAAATGTCAATGTCAGGCTGTTAGCACCAACAAGATCATCCCAGTCCAATAAATAGAAAACTGTCAAAGAACGGAAATGAGCACTTAAAATGAGGCAATCAAAGGCACAAAATAGAAAATGCAGATTTGAACTCCAAGAAGCGAGCATAAATGTTAAGCTAGTTAGTTAGAAGGGCTGAAAAAGACATCATCTGCCAGAATTAGTGTCTCAATTTAGTGAAAAAAGAAAATATATCTATTAAGGCTAAAAATCCTAGCAAGGATCCAAAAATACCTCCACAGCCCCTTTAATAATCTAAAAATATTATGGAGAGGAGAAAAAAAAGAAATGCACAAATTTCCCCAAAATGATCAAACTGAAGTTAAAGCCTGATGTACATGCCACATGAGAGGTAAGTTTCTAAAGCTCATACCTCAAAAATCGCATACTGTATAATATGGAGCCTTTGTGATGTTTTGCATCAAGTCAATCTGTAAGACAGTAGTTACAATATTAGTGAAGACAGTGGGTTAAAACATCGTTGTTCAAACATGAAGCAAATATCATTCATGAGTTAGGTGCTTTGCACTGAACTATGGTCCCCTTAGGGTTCATATGTTAAAGCAAAAATTGAGATGGAAAGCCACCCTGTGCCTCAGAGGATAAAGAGGCTTAATGTGGCAACCAAAAAAATTCTAGTACATAAGAGAATTTAAATGTTAACTACAACATACAATCACATGCAAATATAGTTACTGCTCACTTTAGTTGCCTATTTTCAATATACAGAAAATGCAATAAATCTAGAAGGCCATTCATTTTCAATGACCCAAAGCCTTAGTCCTCATGTCAACAATCTACCATGTGTTAGGGGATAGTACCTCCTGGCTAAATGTGGTATTGTGGTCCAGTTCTTATAAGCATTGGAAAGGGGGAACGGGGATGAGCCATCTCTGCAAAGTGTGAAGTCAGGGAATTCCCTATCGGGAAGCATTTCCATAAAGCACCCCAAAATGACTTGATGCAAACAACATACCTAGTGGTGCCAACAGTATAAGCATCATATTGCTTCAAGTTGCTTTTACCTAGGCTTATTAAGTAAGGGATTTCATTCTCATGGTGAGATCTAATTTGTAATGGATATAAATCAGGAAATGAGATTTGTACTAAAGCCAATGAGGTAGGAACGCATTTATTTTCTAAAGCAACGGTACTCAAAGATAGGGTCATTGTCACAGAGCAGTTGTAGGATATGTTGCCGGTTTTTCATACTAACAGTTAATACCACTTGAAATGCTTTAGCCTTCAAAAATAAAATCAAGGTTATCCCTGTTATGTCTCTTACCTGCACTCAGCCATGTTTTCATGAGGAATAAGAGAAAGGCTGAAACTATGCATAACCCTGGGCCTTGTGTCTGTCACTTTTACATTAGAAACACTGTTCTAAATGAGACTACAGCCAAAAAATTAATTTGGGAAGCTCAGGAAATTTATTATACAAAACTCTTCTTACAGAAAATTTTAAGTTCAAATTCAATAAAACAAACTGAAACATCCCATGTCAAGTCAGTTTTATAATATTATAATATTAATATAATTTCTTCGTGAAATTTCCTTAGCTACCTAACTATTAAGTGTCTATGATAACCAAATCTTAATTATCCATTTATGGATGTTTTGCTACCAATTTTAATCATCAAACTGTCAGCTAAAGAGCCACTGTAGAATAAAATATGAAAATATACTTAACCATCATAAAATTGTAAAGAATTTTACCTTCCCCAAAGAGAGGTCTGGGCTTACCTGTAGCTTCTAGAAGGTATTATCTAAACTCTTGGAATGCCATGCCTAACAAGAGTATCCTTCTTCACCTGGAGGCTTTGGGCCACAACCACAGTCCAACAAGGTGACTTACAGTGGGGGCTGTGAGCCACACGGATCAGCTTGACCTCCACAGGGGCTGGAGACTAAGGTCAGCCATGTAAGCAGTCAACCATGGAGCCCCAGTAAAAACTCTGGACATGAAAGCTAGAGTGAGCTTCCCTGGTTAGCAATACTCCATGAGTACTGTCACACATCAGTACCACCAGGAAAGTAACACTTCACCACTGTATGAAGAGAGGACAATTGGAAGCTCCATATTTGGAACTTTCCTAGAGTCTGCTCTCTGCACCTTTACCCTTGCCTGATTTTAATCTGAATCCTTTAGCGGCAATAAGCTTTAACCGTGAGTATATTGTTTTCAGTAAGTTCTTCTGGTGAGTCCTCCTGGTGAATTATTCAATCTAAATGTGGTCTTGGGAACCCCCAAACTTGGAACTAGCGTCAGAAGCAAGGGTGATCTTGTGGACTACATATACTACCCCTAATTCTGCACCTATATTTAAAAATCATTAAATGTACTCTAACCCAAAAGTAAAATAGATAAATTTTGTTTTTTAATGACATCTTTAGCAAACATAATAAAGATTGACTTCTGTATAGTTTACTTCCCCCGCAAGGAACCTCAAATACTGCCTATAACAGACCTCTAATCAAATTAATCAGAAGGAGCAAACAAAGCCAATAACCCTAGGAGGGTAGTCTATCAGATTTTATCCTTGGCCTCATGTGCACAACTGTCTTCAGAAAAAAGGTTGGTGAATATTCTCCACCCCCGAACTCATTCTCCTTTTCATTCCTACAACTGGGCCTTCAATGTCACCCATGTTTCCCCAGCCAGGGTTCTTTCCTTTCCAAAACACCTGTCAAACTTTGTGCACCCTCCTCCTTCCCCAACCACTACCAGTGGATGACCTTACAAATCCCTGCTTCATGAGAAATAGAAGCCATTCGACAGTGCTCTCAATAAGAGCTAACATTTTTGAGCTCTTATCAAGTGCTGCATATTCCCCCTATTTTCCAAGTATGCTATGTCTCTCTTCCGGATGTTGCAAAATCTCCCATTTTACTACCACTCATCACATCATCAACATGAGCACTCAAGTCTCACATTTACCAACAACAACAAAAAGAAAGCCTCCCTCTCTCTTTTTTTTTTTTTTTTGAGAACAGAGTCTCACTTTGTTGCCCGGGCTAGAGTGAGTGCCGTGGCCTCAGCCTAGCTCACAGCAACCTCAAACTCCTGGGCTTAAGCGATCCTACCGCCTCAGCCTCCCGAGTAGCTGGGACTACAGGCATGCACCACCATGCCCGGCTAATTTTTTCTATATATATATTTTTAGTTGTCCAGATAATTTATTTCTATTTTTAGTAGAGACGGGGTCTCGCTCAGGCTGGTCTCGAACTCCTGACCTCAGGCGATCCACCTGCCTCGGCCTCCAAGAGGGCTAGGATTACAGGTGTGAGCCACCGCGCCCGGCCCTCCCTCTCTTACATAAATTTAATTATCTAGACTCTTCACAGACAAGCCTCTTGAAAAATTTACCTTCCTAGGCCAGGTGCAGTGGCCCACACCTATAATCCCAGCACTCTGGGAGAACCAGGTGAGAGGATTGCTTGAGGCCAGGAGTTCAAGACTAGCCTGAGTAACACAGAGACACAAGGAGTTTGAATTTACAGTGAGCTATGATGACCCCACTGCACTGCAGCCTGGGCAACAGAGTGAGATCCTGTCTCTCCAGACAATAAAAAGAGAAGAAAATTTATCTTCCTTGCCTTCACTCCTTCACTCACTTTTCAACCCACTGTAATCTGGGTTCACTCTCAACACACCACCAAAACTGTACCTGCCAAGGTAAGAACTGCCAGGCATGACCTTCTTGTCTCTAAAATCCCATTAGCCTTTTTCAGTTTATCTTACACTCTTTTAATATCATTCTAAAGGTTTTTCTTTTTTCTTTTAGCAACTTTAATTTCAGTAACTCTCTCTACTTTTTCTTAATCCAAGTATTCTTTTCCTTCTTCACCACTTTCTTTAACCAGCTTAGATGTCATGGTCTACCACTTCAATAACACTCTTGCCAATACCCTTAACCTCCATTAAGATTTTCCTCACACCAATCTGGCAAAACTCTAACCCTGGATAAACCCAATTGCCAACTTTCCATCACTAAGCACCATAGTCCCACATCCTCCAATGTTTGTCTCTACATGCATTATCCAGACCTGTACCATTCTCTTCAAATTCCAAAATATCCTAACACGCCCTCCACACACACCCCCACACAAGCTCTCTCACATTCTATTTCACCAAGGGAAAAAAAAAAGATTCCATAACATATCTGCACCCAATTCCAGGCCTTGATTAATTAGGATTCCATCTACTTCCACCTTGTCTTAACTTTTCATATACCTTTCCCACAGAAATAAATCCTCCCCTTAAACATGCAAAATTTTCTAATGTCTCCATTTAAAAATTCAAAAACATATAAAAACAAAAACAAACAGAAAAAAAAATCCATCAATCCCATATGCGCCTCCACCAAACTGTTGGTGCTGTTTGTAGCCAAATAACATTGTCTATACTCCCCACTCCCACAGTGGCAAAACCCACTATAACCTCCAGGTTGCTAAATCCGTGATATATTTCAGGCCTCAATCTGCTCGTCCTCTCAGCAGCTTTCTTTCACTGGTTTGCTGAGTAGGGTTGAGTGGTTTTGTCCTGCACAGAGGTGCCCTGCAGAGGAATGAAGTGGGCTGGATGAAAATCCCGCTTTTTAAAATTCTTACAATAACCCCCTCAAGCTCGGATCCTGAGAATTCTAAGTAATTGGATTCCTGCTCCTACTTTCTCATGCTTCTTTACTAAACCACTAAACCTTGGAGTACTCAAAGCCTCGTCCTAGGCCCTCTATTTATCTTACTTGTATTCTCTCCCTCTGCATTCTGATGGCAGCATGTACCACCTGTATGACAATGATTCCCATATGTAGGCCTCCAACACAGATGTCCACTCTGAGGTCCAGACCTATATACCCAACTGTTTAAAAAATTATCTCAGGTCAAGAGCGGTGGCTCACGCCTGTAATCCTAGCACTCTGGGAGGCTGAGGCGGTCGGATTGTTTGAGCTCAGGAGTTTGAGACCAGCCTGAGCAAGAGTGAGACCCCATCTCTACTAAAAATAGAAAAATTAGCTGGACAACTAAAAATATATACAGAAAAAAAATTAGCCAGGCACAGTGGCGCATGCCTGTAGTCCCAGCTACTTGGGAGGCAGAGGCAGAAGGATCACTTGAGCCCAGGAATTTGAAGTTGGTGTGAGGTAAGCTGACGCCAGGCACTCTAGCCCAGGTAACAGAGTGAGACTCTGTCTCAAAAAAAAAAAAAAAAAATGATCTCAATGTTGTAATGCCTCAAACACAACAACCAGCTCTTTCCTCCCAGTCTCCCCATTTAAATAAATGGCATCGTTATCAGCTATTTTCTAACAAATGGTACTACTTGATCAGTCATAGTTTGTCTCCTGCCTCCAATTTTCCTCTCTATGGCACCTCTATTCCACGTTGCAACAAAAGTAATTCTTACAAGACAGAAATCTGATGTCACTCCCACTACCTGATTATCCTATATACCTTGTTTCCCTTTTCAGTTAAATCTCTACCAATCACCCCATTTTACACTCTACGCCCCATCCAGTCTAACCTTTCAGTGCCTAGAAAGAATCACCCTGCTCAGCCCCTGCATGCCTGGAACAGCCTTGTCCTGGGTCCTCAGTCCTCAGCAACCCTAGCTTTCTCTTTACTCTTCAAGGTGCAGCTTTCCTTTGGAAAAGGAAAGTGTCTGATTCCCCTGAGGCTGGCTACGAGTCCCTGCTACATACATGCTATGGAGAAGCTATTAGTTTCCTTTAGCTCTTACACCACTTGAAATGCTTATTTAACTGTCTTCTGCCAAGAGACTGTAAATATTAAAAGGACAGGGGCCTGTCAGTTTTGCTTACCAGAGTACCCCACTGCCTAGATGACACATAAAATTACTCGATTGCCTATTATCATTGGGGCCTTTCTCTTGACTCTGGAATTCAGTCCCCTAACCTAATTCAACATTAACTTTTCTGCAAGATTTAGCTTGCAAACCACACTCCCTCTGCAAAACGTTCTATTGAAATCAACTACATTTTCTTGACCATCTACTACAAGAAGAGCATTGACTAAGAGCTAAAGACCCCCAAAGCTGAACTAATATGGTTCTAATCTTCTAAGAACCTAAAATCTAGAAAAGAACATAAGTTAGATCTTAAACTCCTGAGTTCCAATAATGCTTTGATTACAGAAGAAATTCCATCATTGAGTTCCTTCTTCAAACTTTGATAGCACTCAAAGTGTGTCCCACAGTGGCTGACACTTTCCTAGTTACATACATACTAGTTTCAATTTGCTCACTCCTTTGCAATGTTAGTATTGAAGGCAGGGGCACTACCTCATACCAAACATTTTCAGCAGGGAAAAGAGAACATGGTGGTTGCTGCATAGAGAGGGGACAAGAGGGGAAGAGACAGACTAGAAGATGGTGGTGGTTCAAAATCCATTATGATTGCTTAAATTAAGTAAAAATTGTTTCCATAAGTAAAATTTAGTCTACTCATAAAATCTTAAACATTATTTTTCTAAACACAAGAGGACAAAAGTAGAAAAAGCCAGCTTCATCAATATATTTCAATGCATTTTGAATTTTATCTATTTAATATGTATTTTTAAAATCTTACTTATTTTTGTGTAAAGGACACTACCAAAAGAGTGAAAAGACAACTCACAAAACCAGAGAATATATCTGCAAATTAAGTATCTCACATAAGGGTCTAGCATCCAAAGCATATGAAAAACTCCTACAACTCAACAAAAAGACAATCAAATTTTAAAATAGGAAAAGATTTGAATTAATGTTTCCCCAGAGATGTACAAATGGTCAATAAGCACATGAAAGATGCTCAACATCATTAGTGATTAGGGAAATGCAAATCAAAACCACAATGAGAAACCCACTTCACATCCACTAGGGTAGTTATAATTAAAAAAAACATGTTGACAGGATGTGAAGAAATCAGAGCCCTCAAACATTGCTGGTGAGAATGGAAAATGGAACAGCCACTTTAGACATCAGTTTGGCAGACCCTCAAAGAGTTAAACAAAGAATTTACCATACAACCCAACAAATCCATTTCTGGGTATATGCCCAGAAGAACTGAAAACAGGTATTCAAACAAAAATTTGTACACAAATGTTCACCAAACTATTCACGTTAGCCACAAGAGGGAGAAATCCAAATACCCATCAAGGATGAATGGATTTTAAAAATGTGGTATATCTATACAGTAGAGTGTTATTCAGCCATAAAAAGGAATGAGCCACGTACAGTGGCATATGCCTGTAGTCCCAAATACTCGGGAGGCTGAGGTAACAGTATCACTGGAGCCCAGGAGTTTGAGGTTGATATGAGCTATGATGATGCCACTGGCACTCCAATCTGGGCAAAAGAGTGAAACCTTGTCTCAAACAAACAAAAAAAAGAATGGAATGCTACAACACAGAGGAACCTGGAAAACATTATACTAACTGAAATAAGCTAGACACAAAAGATCACATATTGTACGATTCTATTTACACCATATGTGTAAATAGAAAGCAGCATATGTGCTACATAAAGTAGCACTGGACCTGCCAAGAATGGGGAGGGAATGGGGAGTGACTCCTTAATGGGTACAAGGTTTCCGTCCGGGGTGATGAAAAAGTTCTGGAACTAGACAGTGATGATGGTTGCACAAGATAGTAAATGTACTTAATAACACTGAATTGTAAAATGGTGACTTTTATGTGCATTTTACCACAATAGTTTTTTTAAAAAAACTTATTTATGACATTCTTGAAAAGACAAAAGCATAAGAAAAAAAAACAGTGGTTACTAAGGTCCAGTGGTAGAAACTGACTACAAAAGGGCAAAAGGAAATTGGGAGGGATGATTCTATAACTGCTGTGGTGGTACTGGTTACACTACCAATATGAATTTGTCAAAACTGAAAGAACTATACAGCATGTAAGTTATATCTCAATAAGCCTGAATTTAAAGGAAAACCCATTTCTTTACAGGAAAGGTATAAAATCTAAGTGAAAGACTGTTCATTTATTTTTCATAATTCAGTACTTCATGTCTTATGTTACCTACCATATTTAGCCATTCTAAATGAAAAAGCAAAAATGTAGCAATGGCTTGAAGTCACTGTGCTTTCCAATGAAACCAAAGATTGCTGGAGTCTAAATTAATCAGGCATAAGAAGAGCTAAAGTTAAAAGCTCGAAAAGGATGAACCTAGCCAAGGTACAGAAAGAAACTTATACCAGTAAAAGACAATTGTCACCTATACTAACAGTAAAAAGGTTCTAAATTTCTACCACTTTCAATAGCAATTTTACTTTCTGTCAATGCCCGAGAAATGCCTAAAATAGTCCATACAGCACTTTATTTTTCAAAAAAGAAATACACTAGGCCAGGCACAGTGGTTCACGCCTGTAATCCTAGCACTCTGGGAGGCCAAGGCGGGAGGATCACTTCTGCTCAGGAGTTTGAGACGAGCCCACGCAAGAGCAAGATCCCATATCTACTAAAAATAGAAAAATTAGTCGGGCATCATGGCCCAAGCCTGTAGTCCCAGCTACTCGGAGGCTGAGGTGAGAGGATCGCTTGAGCCCAGGAGTTTGGGGTTACAGTGAGCTATAATGACCCCACTGCATGCTACCCAAGGTGACAGAGCAAGACTGTCTCAAAATAAAAAAAAAAAAAGAAAGAAAGAAAGAAATACACTAGAAGTTCTTAATATTTTATTGCCTATCCATTTTGATGGCTTCCAAAATTCCGGCTAAATGGCTAAATTCTCATTAACTGACCACTGAGACAATGCAAAAAATGTGAACAGATCCAAAGCACTAGGCTGATAAAATCAGAAGAGTATCAGCTGAGACAAACACGTGAATTCCACTGCAAATTTAAGTATTCTGAGATTTCGGACCTCAATTGCATAAATTCATATCTTACCAGGTATTGAGAATACTGGTACTTATAAAATCCAGTATGATTTTAATCTCTAATATAAATGTGAATTCAGTGTTCCATTAAACAAAAGTAATTTTGTTTATTCCAACTAACTGTTCACCTAAAGGCACCATGTTATTTGACTTTCTCCTTTCCTCTCTCCCACCCCCGCCCCGCCAGAGATAGGGTCTCACTCTGTCACACAGGCTAGAGTGCAGTGGCACAGTCATAGCTCACTATAACCTCCTGGGTTCAAGTGATCCTCCTGCCTCAGCCTCCCAAGTAGCCGAGACTACAGATGTGCACCACCAGGCCCAGCTAATTTTTGATTTCGCTCTGTTGACCAGGTTGGTCTTGAACTCCTGCCCTCAAGCAATTCTCCAGCTTCAGCCTCCCAAACTGCTAGGATTACAGGTATAAATCACCATGCCAGATCTTTTTAAAAACTTTTTTTTTTTTTAAAGATGAGGTCTCACTATGTTGCCTAGACTGGATTACAGCGGTATGATCATAGCTCACTGCAGCTTTCAACTCCTGGGTTCAAGTGATCCCCCCACCTCAGCCTCCCCAGTAACTGGGACTACAGGCACGAGCTACAGTGCCTGGCTCCTTGCCTTTATTTTTAACTCAAGCTAGCTCATAGCATTAAAGAGGCCCTGCTTCAGCGCCCATTTGTACTGCTTATCATCCTCTTTTCTCACCAAGTCCTGGGAGTACTCTAGAAACATCCCATTCTGCCTTGGAAATTGCCACGACTGAAAGAAAATATCTGACTCCATGACCTCCTTAGTAGAGGAAGGACAAAAAAGATCGCAAGTCTACAAAGAAATGCCAAACATAGGCCATTAGGACACAGAAGATTAAGAATCATTATGAGGCCAGGTGCGGTGGCTCACGCCTGTAATCCTAGCACTCTGGGAGGCCGAGGCAGGTGGATCGCTCGAGGTCAGGAGTTCGAGACCAGCCTGAGCAAGAGCGAGACCCCCGTCTATACTAAAAATAGAAACAAATTATCTGGCCAACTAAAAATATATAAGAAAAAAATTAGCCGGGCATGGTGGCACATGCCTGCAGTCCCAGCTACTCGGGAGGCTGAGGCAGGAAGATTGCTTTAGCCCAGGAGTTTGAGGTTGCTGTGAGCTAGGCTGATGCCCCGGCCTGGGCAACAGAGTGAGACTCAGTCACAAAAAAAAAAAAAAAAAATTACACCCTGGAGAGGAACCTAAAACCCCTTGGTTCTACTTCTAACTTCACCAAGGCATATATACTAAGACAACAAGAGGATTTTTAAACGACTGGTAAGTTTCAACATTCCCAATAACTCCTGCAGGACATATCTCCTTAGGTATACTGGAAGTAGGAAACAGGTTTAGAACCACTACTAATCATCACATTGGTAAAGAAACATGCTACCTGCAATAAGAGGTAAAATATGTATGGTAAGCCCTCCTGCTTAAGCATCAGGACTTCTTTTTCAGGAGTGATCGCTTTCTTTTCAACCAAATAGATTCATAGTATGACAGGGTGATCCTTAAGTAGCCATTTCCCACTGCTTAAAGATAAGAATACATGTACTGAAACATCATACAGTACCCCATAAATATGTACAATTATTATATGCCAATTAAAAATAAAATTTTGGGGGCCTGGTTCAGTGGCTCATGCTTGTAATCCTAACACTTTGGGAGGCCAACGCAGGAGGATCACTTGCACCCAGAAATTTGAGACCAGTCTGGGCAATAGCAACACTCATCTCTACAAAAAATTTTTAAAAATTAGCTGGGCCTGCCAGCCCACGCCTATAGTCCCAGCTACTTGGGAGGCTGAGGAAGGAGAAGCACTTGAGCCCAGGAATTTGAGGGTGCTGTGAGCTATGATGACACCACTGCATTCTAGACCAAGTAACAGAGTGAAATTCTGTCTCAAAAAAAAAAAAAAGTTAAATAAATAAAATTTTTTAAGCCAGGTACAGAGATGCACATCTGTAGTCCCAGCTACTTGGTAGGCTGAGGCAGGAGGATCACTTGAGCCCAGGAGTTTGAGGACAGCATGGGCAAGTGAAACCCTATCTTTAAAAAAATAAAATAAACATTTTAAAGTTTCAAAATTAATTAAATTAAAACATCTCTGATAAATCTCAAAAATAGTCTCATAAATCAAATAGTTGGGAAAGGAAGTCTTCCAGAATAATCACACTATTCTTTTAACGGCAGGAAAATTTATTAAATGAAGACAGGTTTGGTAGCTACTGAAACACTAGCAAGCAGCAATCAAGAGCCAGGAAACAATGCTCCCACTTTGTTTGGCAGTGGCTAGAAATTTACTCAGGTGTTTGTATTTATATTTAGCCTTAAGTTTAAGAAAGCTATGAAACAGTTCAAAATTATCACTTATGCCACTTTAAACCCGCAAGGTCTAAACAAACCCTTTTTCCTTTGTTACATTTTATACTAAATATACTTTAATCAGATTGGTTTAAGTCGTTTAAAATAAGTAACTTTTATAATTGCCTTCTATAAACAATAGAGAAAAATCAATGTTTCTAGATAGGAAGTTCCTTAGGAGAAAGCAATCATTTATTCATTTTGAGCAAATGTATATTACTATAATTTCAAATAGTACCAAAATATTATGATTGCTTAATACTCTATATACATTCTTATTATCCTGTGACATTTCATTAATTCCTGTCTTTGTTTAGAAGACGCATGTTCTTTTTTTATTCTCCAAGTACTTAAAACAGAGTATAACCTTTCCATGATCCTGGCATTCTCCCTACTCCCATAAAAAATTAAAATAAAATAAAAATATGTATATACACACTACACTGAAAGGAAGAAAAGCAATTCAACATTCAACTGGTATTCTTGGAAGAATGAGTTCTTAAATTCCAACTGTATGCTAAAAGTTAAGCAAAGTATAAGCTACCTTTCAACTTCCCCTTTCTCTATATAAATTCCATTTATATTGTACCTGCCCCCCAATATATGCTAATAGTCACAAAGATTAGATTGTTTTTCCTAGCTTATAATTTCAAGTGACAGCAGCTCTTAAAGAAATAATAAGATATAGAGAAAAAAAATAAAAAATGATGCAGATCCATGCTGAAATTCCTCATTAGCAAACTTGAAATAGGTTTATAGCCTAATGCAAACACAATAGAAAATGCAGAAAGAGAACCACTATAATGGAGAGCAACTAATTCTATTCCCACCAACATTTTTATAGTGTGCATATAAACAATATCATAAATGTCATATGCTGTACTTAATAGAAATTAAACAATTATACAAGCTTCTATTCCATATATTCTCTGAAAGATTTGACACAAACTTTATGGCAATTTTATAAGTTACTATACTCATACACTTGTACTCTGAGAGAAGAAAAATGAAATTTGAACTAGAAAACACGTGTAGCGTGTGTGTATAGTAACTTCTAAAACTTTCTCGGAAAAAAGAAATTTTAAATTGTATTTAAAATTTCAAATTTGATTCAGACATAAGCAATACAAATACCATTTGTGTAGCACTGCAACCGTTTTGAAAGTAATTTCTCAAACTTTATCTTTAACCTAATCCTCATATCCCTACATCTTTGGAAAGCAAAAATTACCTCCTCAGAAGGACAGCTGGTAGTGCCAGTACAAAAGACCTTTGTCTTCCCATTCTTAGTTCATTGCTATTTTCACCACACCACCCTCTCCTAAGATAAATATTTGTGAAGAAAGAATACCAAAAACAAAGCACACATTCTTAAAAATAAATACACCTGAGAGAGGAATCTAAAACACCTTGGTTCTATTTCTAACTACCCCAATGCTAAGCCAGCAAGTGGATTTTTAAATGGACTAAAAGAATAGGGAGGAATGTGGAATTGTTGGTCAAAGGGTACAAAGCTTCAGACAGGAGAAATAAGTTTCTAAATCTATTGCACAGTAGAGTGACTATAGTCAATAATAATGTATATTTCAAAATAAATAAATTTCAAATGTCTGACTACAAAAAATAAGTAATCAGTGATTAATACGTTAATTACCTATTATCCATTTGACATTGGATATATATATGGAAACACCACATTGTACCCTATAAATGTGTACAATTATGATGTAAATTTAAAATAATATTAATACCAAAATTAGCCAGGCATGGTGGCACACCTGTAGTCCTAGCTACTCAGAGGGATCACTAGAGCCCATGAGTTCCACAGTGCAGTGAGCTATGATCACAACTCTGCACTCCAGCCTGGCTAATAAAGCAAGACCCTGTCTCTAAACATATATATAATAATAATGTTAATTTTCAAATGGAGAGAAGAGTGATAATGATGTAATTTTTGCATTTTCAATAAGATTACAATAAAAATGTGGGGAATATTAGCATTATAGTAACTATACAAGATAGGTCTTTAAATAAAAGGCTTCTTTTACAAAATTTTTATAGTCAGTGAATTGATTACCCCATACATACAACCTTTTACTATTAAGCGTAAGTTCATTTATACCTTTAGTATTTTCAAAAAAGGAACAAGATACCATATTAAAATGCTGCCAATATTTCAAATGATAGAATTAGTCATCATTAATAGTTAGAATCCTACCTCAGGTCTTTCAAAAACAATACAAACTGTGACTTAAGGTAAATTCCTTTAAATCTGACTAATGAATAAACACTAAATCTCAAGTTTTATAGTCCTGCTGCTAAGAAACCGGCTGCATTTTTATTTTTCTTTACATAAGGACAGGCAAGAAATGTGATCAATCTTTTTATGAAAGAAATCCCAGGATGTGTTTTCTTTTCAATTACATATACATAATACTTCTGTGATATGGTGATCACCTTTAGATAGAGTCCCATTCTACAAAGAGGACAAAAAGTTTAACATATTTCCTAACATTAGTAGGTTTTTCTATCCAGATTTGGCAAATCTCCAGAAGCCAAGACAGAGTCTGTCATTAGGGCAATGAACCTGAATTTCCAGTGTTAAAATCAAATCAGGTTCTGGAAACAGTGTTACATTTCAGACAAGAAATTCCAAAGGTCATATCGTCAGGAATATAAACTAGGGAGATCCTCAAGAGGCTGAAGGGCAAGAGTGACAGGTTGCTTCAAAGAATTAAATGCCCCAAGATGAAAGTTAAATTTTCAGACACACACCATACACTTTTTTAAATCAGATTAAAATGCTAAAGGAGACAGAATAAAGATGTTTTCAATTAACAAACTTAAATAAGAGGCAAACTTTAAATTCAAAGAGCTTCACTAAAAAAAGACAATGTTACCAATGCTACGAAATACCGAGGAAAAATTAATATATGTCACCATATGATCCAAGACATGTTCATTAGTGGAGACTTTTCCCTAGGGTATTAACATAATGGATGCCACTCAAAAATAACAAATACTAGGTTTAACACCTTTTTTAATATCTGTAGGTTCCCAAAGACTGTACATGTACGTAGCAAGGCCACTGAAGAGCCACTAATAATTTTCTTGTGGACATATAAGATCACTACTGGGGTTCTTTATGATGATAAAAAGGGTACACGGAAAAAAAAGTAGTGTCTCCCTTTATAAACAAAGGAAGGACATAACTTAGGACATTCCATAACAAAAAATAAAATATAATTCTGATACCAGAAACCCCTCTGAAAAAGGTATTTAATAAACACAAAAAGTCTATAAAAGGTTTTTAAATAAATACACACTCCTAGACATACTGTGAATATGAATAGCAACATTAACCCCCAAAGGAATAATTTCTAACAAGAATCCAATTTCCTTTTTTGAAAGGGTATGGAAATTGATATGAAAGAAATAATTCACTATGTTTAGAAATCTGTTGATTCCCCCAACCTGAGTAACATAGCTAGACCTCATCTCTACAAAACATTATGTAAAAACTTAGCCAGGTGTGGTGGCACACCCCTGTAATCCCAGCTCCTCAGGAGGATGAGTTGGGAGGATGAGTCAGGAAGGTCACTTCAAACCAAGAGTTTCAAGTTGCTGTGAGCTAGGACACGGGTGGGGAACCTGGGACTTGAAAGCCACAGGCAGCCTGCTAGGTCCTTAAGTGCAGCCTTTAGACTGAATCCAAATTTTGCAGAACATATCCTTTTATTTTTATTAATACATTTTTATTTGTCTTTTATATTTTTATTTTATTTTTTAAATGAACATATTTAAAATACCAAAGAATAAGTAAGTTTCAATGAAATAATCCTCCCAGACTGACCGGCACAATTAGAACATTAGTAAACCATAAGGACTAAGCTGACACTTGATTTAGTTCTAACATCTCCTGCCTGACTGGCATCACTACCGCAAGAGGCTGGTTGGTGAGAGTTTATGGGCATCGAGTATGCCAGTCTGTTATCAGCTTTTGACAATGGTGCACTGTTCTGTTCCAAATTCTTTGGAATTTGTGAATAGTTGCACAGCTTGAAAGTATTTTTTAATTCTGTTTGCTTAACAGCCCATCACTTCAAAGAAGACCAAGAGAATGCTGAGGGAAAAAAACAGATTTTTTAATGGGGATTGGGAACTGCAATATTATCTTGTTTCTGCTAAAGATAAGATGATTTGCTTGCTTTGTGATAGTGCAATATCCACATTAAAGAAATTCAGTGCTCATCAGCATAACACTCATAAGGACCATAAATATTTTAAATTGGAGAGAGAGGCAGGAAAGGCTGTACTGCAGAAATTAAAAGATGAAAACCAAAAACAAAGACAATTCTTTCAAGAAGCAGTAAGACCTGGAAATAATGCCACTAAAGCAACTCATAAAGTAGCTTATACACTTGGGGAAAAAAGGGAAGCCAATATACATCAGTGACGTAGAAATTGTGAAAGAATGCATTGTCCAAGTTATAGGATGCTTAGACTCCGATAACATTTCAAAGTACAAACTGCCTCTTTCAAGAACCATAACTGACCGGCAGCATGAATTAGCCTTCGACTTACAGAACCTCATGCAACACTTCAAAAGTAAAATATATATTATTCAATTGCTTTGGATGAATCAACTGATACTACTGACTCGGCACAGGTTTTATACTTCATGTGGGTCATAACAGAAGACTTTCTTTGCTATGAAGTTACTCGCTTTGGGCACTCTTGCAAACAGAACACAGGGAATAGATATCTTCAAAAACTTTCAAGATAAATGTTGTGACGCTGGACTGAATTTGGCAAATTTAGTTAGTGTATGTACAGATGGTGCACCTTCCATGACAGGAAAACATGAAGGGTTTATTGCACAGGTAAAATAAAGTATTAACAGATCCAGATGCTCTCATTTCTTTTCATTGTATCTTGTATCAGCAAAATCTCTGTGCTAAAGCTACTATCTTGACACTCAGCAACAAGTTATAAGTATTAACTACATTCATGTAAATATAACACACCATCATCAGTTTTGTAACATGCTAAAGTTGAACAATTGAGGTATTCCGTGTGGATTTGCCGTATCATTCTAAAGTGTGTTGGCCATCACAGGGACAGATGTTAGCCAAAATTCTGTCTCTGCAAGAGCAGATAGTTAAATTTTATGAAGAACAGAATCAGCAATGTGAATTATTGAAAGAAGATTTTTACAGGAATGTACCATTTCTGTGTGATATCATGTCAAGTCAAAACCACTTAATATTTCTCTGCAAGGTAAAACTAAGTCTATACACGATATGTGGCAAAAAAATCCCAGCATTTTGAATAAAGCTATCTTTTCAAAAAACACTTCTTCAGAAGAAGAAAATTTCAGATGAACATTTTCCCCAGTTAACAAAGGTCACCGGTGAGCAGGATGATATATGCAAATCATTTGAGGAATATACAGCTGTTACAAACCTATTAATTGGAGAATACAAGGAAAGGCTCACTGACTTTGAGAATCATGACATCACACTCAAATTAGCATTTCAGCCTCACCTAGTTGTTATCACCAAGGCACCTAAAAAACTACAGATGAATTGATTTGAAATCTTAGTAGGTGACATTTTGAAGTCATTGATGCTAAGAAAGATCCAACTGAAATATGAAAAAATGGAGAATACCCATGCCTTTGGCAACACGCCCCAAAAAATGCTGTCTTGCTTTTCAACCCCTTATTCCTGTGAATCTACATTCTCCTCCCTAACCCAAATCAGGATGCCCTTAAGGATCAACTGAAACTGCAGGCCTCCATACAGCAACCAACTATTCAAATACTTTCCAACGAAAAGCAAATACAACAAAGTCATTAAAAGGTTAGTTAACTTTAAAATTAACAAATTGTTTTTCCTTTTATTGAAATTATGTACATAGTAGATTTTTACAAAATAATGTACATTTTTAAGTATATCTAATTGAAGTTTCTTGAATGCAGCCTTATTTGATTACAGCTAAATTAATGTGGCCTTCGACCATGAAGCTAGGATGATGCCACTGCACTCTAGCCCAGGCAACAGGGCAAGACCCTGTCTCCAAGGGAAAAAAAGGGGTGGGAGGAGAAAAACAATCGTTTGATTCTGGAAAATTTGGGTTTCATTCCCCAAACAGCAGGCATAAAACTGGTAAGAGGTTTGTTTCTCCAGGCATTCTAATGGAATGCCAGAAGGCTCAATGCAGTGCCTCATTTTTTAGTAATCTGACTGTTTACATAAATAACAGATATAGAATAATCGGTCAATGTGTAAAAGAACCTTAAATATGTGAGTGAGGTATTTTCAAGATGGATAAAAACCTATGAATCTTAAATTACCATATTCCTTCTGTAAAAAAATCTGACCTCTGCAGTCCATTAGAAACTTGTCCCTTTGAACCTGCTCCTCAATCAGGTTGTTGAAATTACTTCCTCAGGCTAACAGGGCTGCCATAAGAGGTACAGTTCCCCTCAAAATGCATCCTACAGTAACAGTGTTGTAAACTCTGTAGTTAACTCTAAATACAGAAACAAACTTCCCGAATACCATTTTCACACATTTACCTGAGGGAGGACACTCAAATATAGAGTGTATACTATTCACTGATGCGCTAGTAGGAAAGAAGGGGATAAGAGAAGCAAAACAATTATACAAGATCCATGCACATATGTTTTTTTGGAGAAGACACACATGAAAATTTCAGATAGTGGTTAAGTACTACGAAGAAAAGAGGGGAGGAGATATGATCCAACTAAAAATTCATTGTGTATCTCTGTATCTTGATTGAGGTCATAGTTACACAGGTGTATACATTTGTAAAAATTCACTGAATTTAAGACCTATACATAAATTTATGCCAAAAAATACCACAATGGAGTTCAAAAGAGAATTCAACTTACAAAAGGTACACTCAATCAACTAATACAAGATGGAATAGAATTAATATTAGCAAACCAAACATCTCTGCATGAGCAAACTAAGAATTTAACAGGTTACACTTTATACTTTAAAGAAAATGAGCCAAAATGTAATGAGTCAGAGCATTTCATATAGAAATTAAACCACAAAATTTCTGCACTCTTTACTGTTAGGCCTCAATACAAGAGGAGAAATGTTTTATTTTGTAGTTCCAAAAATAAAATGGGCTCTGAAAAAACTTTAAGACAGCCAAAGAAAACCAAAATGATAACACTATGAAAAGACACCAAACAAGCAGCTTGTGTGAATCCATAAAGAGTAGTCCAATGAAAGGGCCTCAGGGATTTATTTCAGGTGATTAGAATAAGGAAAGGAAGTAAGTGCTGACTATATGTCAGGCAGTGAAGGCAGGAAATCCTAAAGAGTTGTGAGAATTTAATGTTCCCAAAAGACACCACGGACCACACTCCATTTTACATATGTGACATTTCATATGTGTGTCCTAACATGAAGAGTCAGCAAATAAAAAGTATTACTTTAGTGACCATCCTCATCAACACCAGGAAACAAATGAGGGGCTTTTGCTTATGGAAATTCCCACATATTGGGCTGAATCCTTTTGCTTGAATTTAAATCGTGAATTATCCACAGAATATTCAGGTCCTTCGCAACCTCCTCTCTAGACTGTTCCAACTGCCTCCTACCGTGGTTACACACACACACACCCCTTCAAGAAGCAACTAGATTTAATCTCCCTAAATTATGCCACTTCCCTGCTGGTAAAATTTCAGTGGTTCCCTAAAGTCATTCAAAATACACTTAAACTATGATTCAAGGACTACAATACAATTCCCAATCCAGCTCTTCAGCTTCACTCCTGTGTGTATTACTCCTTACAAGTACCCATCCCTCTAACCAAGCACAACTTGCATTTTGCCAAATCCTTACCTTTTTCAATTTTTTGAAAGATCCCACCCCCCCCAAAAAAATTTACTGTCAAAATTGTTACAACTCTACCCTGGGCAACATAGTGATAACCTGTTTCTTAATTTAAAAAAAAAAATTGTATAGACCAATTTCATCACCCCCTTGCCCCCTACTCAACTGTATGGCTTTCCCTCCTTTTACTCTCCAGGTTTTAAACTCCATTAATTACATGTAAAAATAAGTACACCAAGAATTCTATCACAAAACCCACATGCTTTACCATTTACAAAGCCCTTTTCTTTTATTTTTGTTGGAGACAGTCTCGCTCTGTTGCCCAGGCTAGAGTGCCGGGGTGTCAGCCTAGCTCACAGCAACCTCAAACTCCTGGGCTTAAGCGATCCTACTGCCTCAGCCTCCTGAGCAGCTGGGACCACAGGCATGCGCCACCATGCCCAGCTAATTTTTTCTATATATTTTTAGTTGTCCAGATAATTTCTATTTTTTAGTAGAGGCAGGGTCTCGCTCTTGCTCTGGCTGGTCTCGAACTCCTGACCTTGAGCAATCCTCCTGCCTCGGCCTCCCAAAGTGCTAGGATTACAGGCATGAGCCACTGCACCCAGCCCCTTTTCTCTTTTTTATTAATTTTTTTTTTCCCTTGGAGACAGTCTTGCTCTGTCGCCCTGGGTAGAGTGCAGTGGTGTCACCATAGCTCCTGGCAACCTCAAACTCCTGGGCTCAAGCGATCCTCCTGCCTCAGCCTCCTGAGTAGCTGGGACTACAGGCATGCCCCAAGACACCCAGCTAATTTTTTCTATTTTTAGTAGAGATGGGGTAGGGGGGGTCAAAGGTCTCATTCTTGCTCAGGCTGGTCTGGAAGTTCTGAGCTCAAGCAATCTTCTCACCTCAGCCTCCCAGAGTGCTAGACCTCGCAAAGCCCCTTTCTTACCTCCCACACTCACCTATAACCTCCTTTGAGACAGTAGCTCTGTAAATAATAAAAATCCCTAAGGCATAGATATTTACTGAATTAGAATATTTTCACTGAACATTCGTAATCTTTTTTAAAGAAGCCTTGTTATATTTCCAATGTATAAAGGAACCAAAACAAAAGGGGGAAAAAAGGTTCAACTTAAAGATATAACTGCCAAATGCTTCATAAGGAATGTTTTATTTCATAATGGAAAAAACAAACTTTCATTCCCAAAATTAAACACCCATACACAATTGGCTGAAAACCGTCTTCGGTTCACATGGAAATCTGTGGTACAGAAGTGGTAATCATTAAATTCTATTTGACTAAAATTCCATTTACAGCTTTAAGATATGTAACTCCGCTTGATTTTATCCTTTATGTATCCCACTATATTATGAACCTGCAGATATCAGACTTAGTACGGACTCATAAAAGGCTGAATAGACAACTCTGGTTTCAAAAATTCAGGTCTTATAACATCAGACATACTAGTTATCTGGCTTTTCTAATTCCACAAAACTCTTCCATCTTTTGTTCCATCACAAAAGAGAATATTTGTACTTCTGAGAACTTTGATCTGTCTACATTCTACCAGAAATGGAACTTTTTATTTTAAGGTATTTTTAATATATAGTTTCATCCTCTTAGAAGTATACAAAGATCATGAGTTTGGGCACAGTAAGACACCCAATATACATTTGTTAAACGAATCAAATCCTAAGACTCTAGTGTAAAAGTAAAATCTACTCGTTTTCCAATGACTGAATGCTTTCTCTTCGTTGAATTAATCTTATCTATATTTGACTCCAATATCAAATTAGTCATTCTGGAATATTAAAATGTACAATTATTAATTGCATATTTAATTTTAAAACACATCATACTGATATCTATCTTGATTGGTACAACTAGATTACTTCCCAAGATAAAGTCAGGAAAATGACAAACTTTATCTTATTGTAGAGGGCAACCTAAGAGTTAGACACCTAAGAAGCTTGATATCACTTGTCTCTCCATATGAAAAAATGGAGACATCCAGAGATTCCCAAAACCACCTCCACTTCTGAGGGATCCACAGATTTCAAGTAATAAAACTGACCTAAAACCACTCATTTGCCTAACCATTCTTTAATATTAGAGTATAGGGAATGAAAAGGAAGACTATATAAGCCATACTATATAAACGCTTACTGTTAAAGGTATGCTTCTAGCAAAGATGAGCTTGCTCTGTTGTCACATCACATTAGTCTGTTCATCCACCTGGAAACACTTCCTGTCAATATGCGTGCGGTATCGTGTGTGGCCATAATTGACTCAACAGTTAGTTTCCAGACTAAGTGGCAAACTAACACTAAAAGAAATAGACAAGAATTGCTTTTTCAAATCCTACTTTTTCAAATGCCTAAATCAAGGAAGAGAACCGCCCTCCCCCCCTCGCCAAAAAAAAATCAGGGAAGAAATGGTACATAAAAGACAAACAATTTTTTTAAGATCAAAATGATTCAGATGAACCATTAAGAGCCTGACTGCAATTGAAGATGTTTTAAACCTTCATCTAAGCAAGAGAGAAGATCGAGCTCCATTCTATCAGTTACCTGGAGTCCATCTTTCTGAAGAGGGGACAAATTTAACTTATGAAAATTTATGACTTGGCAAACATCTGAGGCTTTTTATTGGCTGTTAACAAATCAACTATGGCAATCTTGCAAAGAAATCAAGTTATGCTATGGAGTATGTCTATACTTCTCTGTCCCCCTACATCAGGAGAAAATCAAGGATTTCCAACATCCTGTTACTCCATGTAACCAAATGCACCACACAGTATCATCTACCTAGGCATTAAGTTCTGCAACTTTGTTGCACAGCACAACTTCAAAGAGAGCTTCCAATCTCCGCCCCCCTTCCTCCCCCCAAAGCCAAGAAATAAAGCACTTGAAAGAAACATGGATATTTATTAATAGCTCATGTACATATTCCATAACTACATAAGCCATGTGACTTCATACCTGTCAGCAATGAAGTCAGGTGACCCCAGCACATGGCTGCAACTCTTCTACTCCATTTATTTAGAACTACAAGCTACAATTTATTCTTTTCCAAAACCTCTGGACTACTTAGGAAGGGCACTTTAGTACTCTAAAAGGTTACCAAATTCTCTTATACTGATCACAATACAAAAAAACAATGGAAGACCCATTGTTAAAGAAAAGCTCTAAAGTGTCAAATTCATTTACCACCTAATTTGTTAGATGTCAAAAAAACAAAATCTGATTTCATACATTTCAATAAAAGGGCAAAACAACTAAGCACGTCATTACAGAAAAAAACACACAAAGTAGTCAACTAGTTTTATTTAAAGCACTCTAACTCACAAACCGTAAGTGGTACAGAGCAAGTTGAAGCTATGTTTTCCAAACAATTTTTTCTTTTACTACGTAACATCTCAATTCTAGACTCAGCCATTAATTTTTAAAGTCACCTAGTTATATACATCAGTTCTCAACAAACACAGTATTCGAAAAGGCATATTAAACAGAGTAAGAAATGTAGCACATTAGCCAAAGATTATTTTCTTGACTTTTCTATCAAGTCTTAATAAAATGTTACATCTAATATCTTGCCAAATTGTTAATTTCCAAACTGCTGGAATTACATGTAACTATCAGAAAGCAAAAAGACATCCCAACAACATGTGCATTTTACATTTACTGGGCCTATTTCTGGACAATTACAATGCAAGTGTGCTCTGAAGTATATGAAAGCTCCGTGACTCAATCAACACTAAAATATATTTGCATACATTTAGGGAGTTATTCTAGACACTGGGTTAAATTCCAAATAGTCTCTGAATACTACAAGTCGTTAATTAGTAAGAGAATAAATCAGTCCTAAATTAGAAACATCTGTGCCATAATTAATCGGAAAGACAAGAAAACTGAATTTATTTAAAAAGTTAATGTTCCTAATATATTCAAATCCAACCAGGCCCCACATCGGTCTGAGATCAAATCCCCCATACAAGAGAAAATGCTCTACTCTCCTAAGTGAAAGCCCAAGGTGTTCACTCTCAAGTGTCCCGGTATGAATTGCTGTTCACCAGAGTAACTGCCCCTGCACTTGGGGAAAACTTCATTTCCCAAGATCAGAGTGGGTCGATCCCATTAACAGTCACACACTCTCATCTCACGTTCCCCTAATGTCCTGCCTCAAGTCAAGAGTAAGGCCTTAGTTGGAGGGTTTTTCTGTTTTTAATATTAACACGTGGGGGGGGGGTCACAGAAGGGAACACAGTTGAGGTCTTTCACGTGGCGGCTGAAAGGGTGAAGAACAGAGGAAGCGAATGGTTAACAGGGAGGGTCCGGGACTCTCAGGATCCCCCAATTCAAATCTCAACTTGGGGAGAGGTGGTAACTTGAATGTCCCCCCAACCGCAGCTGCTTTCTTCACCCTCCTCGACCCAACTCCTAGGCCAGCGGCTCCGCCGGGCGCCCCGGGTCTCGGCTCCAGCCCCGGGGCTGAAATGCAGGGAGGGGGAGGCACTCAGGCCTCGCCTCCCAGCGGCCTTCCTCCCCCAGCCCGGGCGGGCGGGGAGACCCAGGAAGCCGCGCCCGGTTCCCGAGGGGTGGAGGGCCTAGGCCGCGCCTCCCGGCCAGGAGGCCCTAGGCCTCGGCTCGCCCGAGGCGGGGCCCGGGAGGTCGGGGCGGCGGGCTCGGCGCCGGTCACCCACCTGGGTTGCCAGTCATTCCAGCTCCGCGGGTACTTGGTGCCGCCGCCGCCGCCACTGCTCAGCCGAGACCCCGGGGCTCTGCGGCTCATTACCTTCCCCGACACGACATGGCCAAGCGCCGCCGCCCGAAGAAGCGCGAGTAGCCGCCCGAACCGGCCGCCGCCGACACCCCGCTCCGGCCGGGGGCTGAGGAGGAAGCCGAGGAGGAGGCGGCGGAGGGCGGGGGAGGCGGACGGCCGTTCCGGGTTCCGCCTGAGCCCGCAGCGCAGGACGAGGAGGCGGGAGCGGCGCCGCGAGAAGGAGGCGGAGGAAGGGGAGGCGGCGTCTCTTCCAGGGCCGTGCGCAGCCCGCGACGCCGGGGCCCAGGAGGACGAGGACGGCGAGGAGGAGGCGGTGGCGGCGGCTCCTCAAGCTCACACGGCCACGGCTTCCCCGCCTCCCGGCTCCGCCCGCCGCGCCGCCGCTGCCGCACGGCATGCTGGGAGCGAGAGGACGTGCCGGCGCCCGCCGGGCCTGGGGAGAGGGGCGGGGCCTGGCTGGAGGGGCGGGGCCGGCACCGAAGGGCGGGGCCGGCACGGGCGGGGCCACAGGCGGGCCGCCTTCCCGCGCCTCCCAGGCTCGTCGCCGCTGCCTGCGGACCGCGCGGAGTCGGGGCACCTCCGCGGGAATCCTCGGGGAGGGAATCTCAACCGCCGCCCCCACACGCACCCCGCCCGGATACCCTCAGGAGAACATCTGACCTCCGAGGGCGGGGCAGTCAGGTGTAAACAGGCGTCCAATCAAGGACCTGGGTGAGAGGGGCTGGTTCCCCGGGGTGCGCGCGCACACAGGCGTGCCCTTGCCGCTCACGTGCGCCCACCTTCCCACCGTCCACGGTAAAAAATGAAAATAGTAAGATCGAGGGGAGGTGGATATGCACCTTCCCAGCCCCCTCCCGAAATGTACCCACGGGGTTCTGACACCTTGACCATTTCCTCACATTGCAAAAAACTACATGGCGGGAGGAAGGGGCGTACCCACCACTACCAACCCTGTCTCCGACTACGGGAAACGCTTTGAAATCTTCTCCCCCGAACACTTGCCCACCTTCTCCGGCAGAAGGCTGGCTAGAGGAAGCAAACCTGAGCACTGTCTCCCCCAGACACTCTCCCCACCCAAAAGAATTCACTAAAGCATCTGATACATAACAAGGAGACAGATACATTTCTTAAAGGTGCGCAAGATGCACATCAAACAAGGGACTTAATTAACCTTATCTACTTAACCTATCACTTTACGTTGCAAAGAGAAAGTATATGTCCCCTGTGTCATTAAAAATTGTTACCAAAAGTACTTTAAGATTGTGAGGAGTTGATATCTCCACACACTATACTCCTTCAACCTTGGGCTCCTTGCTTATGCCCACCAATCCCTCACTAAGAGAGGAACCTGCCAGTTCTAAAGGATGGAAAGTCACAAATTCAAATGAACTTTCTTGATCCTCCCTTCCCCACTACGCAACTCAGGGGGAAAGAAACTCCCTCTCTGAACTGGTGCTAATACTTGACACAACACTGGAATTCTCACAAAGAGTTGGTCAGACCCCAGCATGGTCACCCACCTGTATAAAAAATAAATTCAATAAAGCTGAAGGGATGTACTGAGAGGAGAGGGCTATAGCTCATGTGCACACACTCCATCCCAAAATTTCCACTAGGTACCCTCACACTTGCCCACCTCCCTGTTCATGAGGGGAAGACAGAAGAAAGGGCACAAGCAGTTGTAAAAGAGGACCTGTAAGAAGTGTCCTTTCCTCCTTGTTTATTGTCCCCTGATCCCTATTCTCTTATAAAGAGAAAAGTCCTTGAGTCCCAAAATTAGGGTCCCCTCACTCAGTATGGTCCTTTCTGGGAGACTGTTATTCATACAAGGTATTTTTGGTTTTCTTTGTAATTAATGTTTAATTACGTAAGCAATATAAATACATTGTCCTCACGTGTGTTTTTAACATATAGCCTAATCATGATTTCATGAAAATCTCAGATTGCATTCCAAGAAATTTACTGAGCTCCTACCAACTAAGCATCTAGGGACAGGTCAGTCATCCATACCCAATTCCTGCCCTCAAGGAACCCAGGAAGTAGGGGTGAGGGAGCTGGGTCTCTTACAAGAAATGACTGTAATATTTATGTTTATCCAATCTCTCCCTCTCACCACCTTGCAAGTTGGTCTTTCAATCTGACTAGAAATGCCCCCTCTCCCAACACTTTTTCTTAATTGTAAATTCAGAGCTTCCTTAGATCTGTTTTCCTCAGATTCTTTACTTTTTTTGTTGTTGTTGTTAGAGACAGGGTCTTGCTCTGTCACCCAGACTGGAGTGCAGTGACACAATTATAGCTCACTGTAACCTTAAACTCCTGGGCTCAAGAGATCCTCCTGCCTCGGCCTCCCAAAACTCTGGAATTATAGACATGAGCCACTGCACCCAGCCAGATTCTTTACTTGTTATGTTCCAGCTGAGTTGATGTCCCTTCACTTTGGGACCCTCAGCCCCACAAGCAAATGGCTGGTGTAACCAATTAGTCACTTTGACTTCCTTAAATAGTTGATTGCAGTAATGCTGCAGTGATCAAACTATGTCAATTATTCAGATTCCAAAATGAATCACCAGAATGACCAGAACCTTAGATCTCTGAGAAAAATTTCAAGAGTCCTTTTAACCTGTTCAAATTACAAAACAACAGCAGAGCAAATAAAAAATGTCCAATTCTGCCTCTCCCTCTTCTAAGACAAGAAAGCATTGGCAAACTCCTGACTCTTACGGTAAAATGGAGATGATAATAATAGTACTGACTTGTTAAGGATGTTGAGAAGATTAATAGAAATATTACATGTAAAGTGCTTTGCACACTGCCTGCCACACAGTAAGCAAGCCAGAAATGTTAACAAAAAAAAAAAATCACATCTACAATTTTCATTTATTTAATTTATTTATTTATTTATTTTGGAGACAGAGTCTCACTCTGTTGCCCAGGCTAGAGTGCCGTGGCGTCAGCCTAGCTCACAGCAACCTCAAACTCCTGGGCTCAAGGGATCCTCCTGCCTCAGCCTCCCAAGTAGCTGGGACTACAGGCATGCCCGGCTAACTTTTTTATACATATATATTTTTTTAGTTGTCCACATAATTTCTTTCTATTTTTAGACAGGGTCTTGCTCTTGCTCAGGCCAGTTTCGAACTCCTAAACTCAAACAATCTGCCTGCCTTGGCCTCACAGAGTGCTGGGATTACAGGCGTGAGCCACCACGCCCACCTATCTGCATAATGTTTTGACCAATAAAGTTGAAAAAAAAAGCAGTAGCAGAGGTTGTGTCCAGTTACCCAAACAATTTCTTATTTGCCTTTTTTTTTTCACCTCTTTCATAGAATTAATTAACTCTCAAAACCAGTGTTGGCAAAGGGATAGTGTGAGGACACAGAGGTGGGAGAGTGGCATTTGGCAGAAATTTCCTGCAAAGTAATAGTGTGTATTCAAACACTTAAAATCATTAATACCCTTTCTCCCAGTAATTCCACTTCTGGGAATCTATTCTAAGGAAATCTGCCACACACAGCCAGAGTGATTTTCTTAAAATAAAAATCTGATCACGCCACCATCCTACTTACAACCCATCAATGGCTTCCCATTCTTAGAATAAAATCCAGATTCATCATCACTAAAAGCCCACCAGGGGCTGTAAAATCTGGTTTCTCCTACATGGCAAACCACAGCAGCTGATATCCAGACCAGGATCCTAGCAGTGGTTGTCAATTTCATCTTCACAGTAGAGTCCCCCACAGGGGCTGCATCCCAGACCAATTAAATCAGAATCTTTCTGTATAGACCCAGGCATCAGCACTTTTTAGATTTCCTCAGGGGATTCTGATGTGTAGCCAAGGTTGAGAATCACTACTTCTGAGCCTCTAAGCACTGAAAGTTATCTGTGGCCCCCCAACCCTACCTCCCAACATGCATGGATTATCAAGACAATGCTAAACCACTGGGCGCAAAAAATTGGAAGCTACTTGAATATATTAAAAAATATATCAAATATGAGCAACTGTGAAAACTTTCTCATTTTTTCCTCATTTCATTTCGTGGTTCTGACTCTCTGGTTCCATTAGCATTACTCCCACTCTATTGTAGTCATAGGGACCAAGTTTCTGTTCCTAGAATACCCCAAGCCTCCCTCGTCTCTGGGCTTTTGTACATGCTGTTCCCTCTGCCTGGAATGCCTTCCACGACGTTTATTCCCATCAGGATTGGGACTAGCCTAGAAAGGTGACTGAGGTGCCTAGGGTACAAAGTTTAAGGAGGCACTTACTTCTCAGGATCATGCAAATGCCAACCTTCCACTTGCACAAGTCTGTGTGTGAGTTCCTCCTTAAATTTTGGGTCCCAGGCACTGCATTTGCCACACACTCTGGCCTCTGTCCTGTTCTCCATGGCCCATTGCAGCTCTTCAGAGAGGTTTGCCTGGACCTCCCTGCCCAAAAAAGCTGGCCGATGCCCTTTCCAGTTACTCTCTGTCACATACCTTGTTTCTTTCCTTGGTAGTATTCGTCACCATCTGCCAGTATTGGGTTTCTTTGCACATTTATCATCTGTCTCACCCTTTAGGTTATGAGCTTTGTGAGAGCAAAGGTCACACCTGTCCCAGCCCCACCTCCTCTATCCTAGGCACACAGCACAGCACCTGACCCTGACCCTTAGGAAGCACTCAAGAAATGGGAGGAATGAAATGGAAATTATCTAAAATAGGGACTAAGATTGATACAAAGGTATTCATCTCAGTTTTACTTATTAATAGCAAAAAAAAAGGGAAATGATCCCCATGTCCAACACTAGGAAACTGATTAAGAGACCGTATATTCAGAGGTGAAATCTTCTGCAGCCATTAGAAATTATATTTATGAAGAATTTTTAATGAAATCAGCAAAGTATTATGTTAACATGTTAAACAAACCAACCATGAGATTCAAAAATGAACATGTGCTATGACCTCAACTTAGTTAAAGAAAAAACAGAGTGGGGTTCATACAGGAAAAAAAGAAGAAAATTTGTTACATTTACCTAATATTGAAGGCCTGTGATAAGTGGGACCATGGGTAATTCTTTTCCGTGCTCTTGCTAGTTTACTAATTAGAACACAGAGGTGGTATTTGTAAAACAAAATTTAAAAAAACTAAAAGTAAGCACTCAATAAATACGTGTTGAATGAACAAAGAATGAACACTCTTAGGGTGTGGCAGTGACTCATGGACCTTTGAGTAAACTTTGGCCAAAACATTGAGTCTTAGCTCTAATAATAGTGACCAACTCAAGCTAATATTTATTGAGCATTTACTAATGCCAAGCACGGAGTCAAATGGTCAATATGAGGTTACTTCATGAAATTCTCCAAAACCACACTACAAGTAGGTACCAACGTGGCATTTTACAAATTGGAAGTGTCATGCCAAGAGAAGCTAAGCAGCCTTCCCAAGGTCACTCAGCTGGTAGAAGGCAGGGCCAGGAAGGGAATGTCACAGGCAGGGACAGAAGGGACATTTGGCCCCAAGCTCACATTCGTCAAAGGCCTCAGATTTAGACTTTTGATGTTCTTCCCTAATGTGGTTATACACAGAGTCGCAGAGACACACGGACAAGAAGGAACTCTAAATTTTAAAACTGTGCTCTGTTACCAGCCCACACACCTATTGGGGCTATGCATTAATACTTCAAAATATATTCTTACCTGGCAAATAGGTAATCATATTGCATTATAGTTTGTTTCCTCTTGTGTTAAAAGTATCCAACTGTAAAAAGGAAGCAAAATATACCACAAATTTTGTACTGAGGGAGCTCAGTAAATTCACCCCAAAATACAACTCCTTGGTATAAAGAGTATTTGGAATTAAAGGCCCTTAGAGACCAACAGCCATTGGAAGGGGCCTTCCTTCTTTCTTTGTGAAAAACCAGACTCATCAAAAATAACAATCAACTTCCCTTCCCCTCCCTGTTATCTCAATATATTACAGGAAAGAAGATCAAGAATGCAACCAGACCTGACTCAGATCATTTTAAATATTATACCTGTCTCTCAGGTTAATTTAATTTCCAAAGAGAATCATTTGCAAGTTAATCCCATCCATTCATTCTCCCAAGCATCTATTCATCTTCCCTAGTAACCATTTATTGCCCCTAAACAGAATGACCTATATTTCTCATCTCCTCCTCCCCTCAAAGATGGGGGTATACAAACCTCTGGACCCCATTGAGATATTGGGTAATCACTCTGTGATTCTCCCCGAGTGAACGGTACATAGAGGCAAAGAGGAAGTTTCCCCTCACCCGAACAGTACCCTGCTTGCTATTTCTTACATTTTTAATACACTCAGAGCCTCAAAAACTGTAACATGATCCTTTCTTAACTCCTGAAAGACCTTGGAGTCAGCATTTGAACACAGACCAACCCCAGAGTCCTTAACCACCAGGATTTTCCTAGAGATCTTCCAAATTTCCTAGATAGATTGCACTCAAATTTATTCCCTGAGTAAACAACAGATAAGGCTCTCTATCTTTTGTTTTCTTTAAACCCTTTATCTGACCCCAGATTAACCCAATTAGACATCAAGAATTGAGGAACTTGATTCTCAAACAGAAGACTCAAGTATAAGGGTGATTTTTAAACTATGATCTTAAAAGCAAATCCACGTCCTAGAGACATTCAAGCAGATTTTTAAAAATGAAAACAGCAGCCTTTTTGTTCCTGCTCCCAGCTAGGAAATCTTTGTCACTGGTCAGGCTCCCTCCGTAAGGGCTATTTTTATAGCGAGTTTTCAAGTTGGTGCAGGAGGAATTTGGCTGGGAAACCTCATGACACATTTGAAATCTCCACTCAGGCTGCCTCAGCTTGAGGTAGGGGCCAAAATTCGATGAATCAGGGCACAAGATGTGCTCTCAGTGGCTCATACACACTCTAAACAATAAAATAGGAGGACAATGAAGCTTATCTGAAGCTCTTTGTAACTTATAAAATAGAGAAGACAGAAGGTGAAATTCCCCCATGTTTGGCTTTGAGCTGCAGGGCCATTCTAATGGAGGAAGCTCTTTTGCTTATCATAATCAAACCATTTTCAAGGACATCTGTAAATAGAATGTAAATTATGTAAATATCAATAAAAATCTCCAGCTAAAAGTCACTGCCTTCTATTGTTTCTATAGTTATCTCTTAAAATTTTAAAAATATATCCTGTGTCTATCTCTTTTCTGTACCTAGTAATGTATTTCTGAAGAACTGGATTGTGTGGAGGCGAAACTTTTTACTTTTTTTTTTTGAGACAGCATCTTGCTCTGTCTTCCAGGCTAGAGTACAGTGACAAAATCATAGCTCACTGCAACTTCAAACTCCTGGGCTCAAGCGATCCTCCTGCCTCAGCCTCCTGAGTAGCTAGGACTACAGGAGCACCATTATGACCAGTTAATATTTTAATTTTTTTGTAGTGATGGGTCTTGCTATGTTGCCCAGTCTGGTCTCGAACTCCTATCCTCAAGGATTCTCCCACCTCTGCCTCCCAAAGTGCTAGGATTACTGGCTTGAATCACTGCCCCAGGCAGAAACATTTCACTTGGAATGCTAATGGACAAGCATTGTTTGGCTAGAGGTATTCCATCTTTCTATCAGCTTTTAGTAGGAATTCCTAGCATTGTGGCCTGCCACTTAATCCATGGCTTCTGATGTCTTTCTCCTGGTTCTTCCCCGACTCCATCCAGTCTTCTCAAACACCTTCCCTGAAGTCAGCACCCACCAGGACTGGGTGTGTGGTGCGGGTGGGAAGAGGGAGTGTACAGATGGAAGTTAAAGCTGGGGTAAAGGTGAGTGTTGCCTTCTGCATTTACTGTCACTGCTTGGAAGTCACCTAAATCTGATGATGACAGTAATAATAATAATAATACAATCCATAATAACAGTAGTTAACATTTATTGGGCTCTTACTACTTGCCAGGCAAGGTGCTAAGTGCTTTACATAACTACCATAGCTACTGCTTATTGAACCCTCAAGATGACCCCATAAAGTCGGGTGCTCGTCTTATTCCCAGATGATGAAGCAGACGTTTATGAAGGACATGACTCCCCCAAGGTGACAGCCAGTAAACAGTAGAGCGGTTGCCTGTCTCTGTGCTACCCCTATAATTTATTTTAGCCAACAATCAACTTAATTTATATGAATAACCTGTTTCTTAGAAGCAATCAGGTGTCACAAGTGTGACTCTTTATCAATAAAGAGTTAAAGAAGGTCAGGTGCGGTGGCTCACACCTGTAATCCCAGCACTCGCAGTGGCCAAGGCAGGAGGATCACTTAAGGTCAGGGGTTCAAGACCACCCTGAGCAAGAGCGAGAACCATCTCTACTAAAAATAGAAAAATTAGCCGGGTGTGGCATGTGCCTGTAGTCCCAGCTACTTGGGAGGCTGAGGCAGGAGGATCACTTGAGACCAGGAGTTTGAGGTTGCTGCGAGCTAGGCTGATGCCATGGCACTCTAGCCTGGGTGACAGAGCAAGCCTCTGTCTCAAAAAGAAAAAGAAAAAGAAAAAGAAAAAAAGAAAGCTAAAGAACCTTCCTTCCAGATAAGGAAGGGTAAATATTTCACTTCAGAGCTTCTTGCTGAAATAGAACCATTTAGCTTCTTCAGTGGTCTGCTATATATGTCATAACTGAAATTATTCCTTCATCCTATGACAAGGAGGCAAATGCAGGTTTATTCTATAAGGTCTGTTCTGCTAAAATGATTTGAAGGTCACACTGCTTGGCATGGTGTTTGGACCGTCCTCCAGGCATGCTACCTCTCAGGGGACCCTCCCTGCTGGGCCCTGGAAAAGGCTACTTAGAAAAAGCATGACTTGTGGGGGCTTTTAGATGAAGAAGAAGCAGATGGCCGAGTATTACATCACCTCGGGTAAGGAAAACAGGAATATGAAAATAATAGGATTGCAGAAAAATAATAGTCTAATCTCCAAATCATCAGTGAGCATCTGGGAGGTGTTTATTCCCAGCGAACACCAGGGATGGAAGAGGGCTAATAAAAACCTGGCTCACTGCTACCCAATTCAAAAGCAGATACCACATTTTTCACCATTTTGTTAAAATACTAATGGCCATTCACTAAGAATTTTAATTATTAATATATTTATTTCTAACCATTACCACTCCTCAAACTCTGGGAGGTAAATATTCTAAAATTCCTGTCTTTACAGGGGAAGAAATTGCACTCAGAAAGGTTAGTGAGTAACTTGCCCCAAGCCACACAGCTAGTAAGTGGCAGAACCTGGATTTGAATCCTGGGTTATCTGATACCAAAAATATCCCCTACCTAAAAACCACTTGAGGGCCATAAAAGAGGAAACATTTTTCTGACCATTCTATAATGTATCAATATGATGCATGAAATTCCAAACACCTAGTCATTCTTAGCAGTGGAATCGTTTTTTTTTTTTTTTTTCTTTTGAGACAGAGTCTCACTCTGTTGCCTGGTCTAGAGTACGATGGCGTCATCATAGCTCACTGCATCCTCTAACTCGTGGGCTCCAGTGATCCTCCGGCCTCAGCCTCCCAAATGGCTAGGGTTATGAGAGCACACCACCACACCCAGCTAATCCAGCTAATTTTTCTATTTTTTGTAGAGATAAAGGGATGGAGGTCTCACCGTGTTGCCCGGGCTGGTCTCAAACTCCTGGGCTCAATGGATCCTCCCACCTGGGCCACCCACAGTGCTGGAATTACAGGCTTGAGCCATTGTGCCAAGCATGAATTCTTATTAGTGCTCCGGTCATGGAACATAGATATTGAGTGGTCAGCCCTGACCCTGGTTCCTCCATTAGCCCTATGATTTTGAGCACATGTGACTTTGCAGAACATAAGGTCGTTGGGGAACTCATATGTCATCCTACAGCAGACAATCCTATACTTAACTCTAGGGAATTACATTTTTGGAGGGCTGAAAGTTTCACTTTGTATCTTATTCCCTTTGGTATTGTCAAGGTAATACTAGGACCTAATCCCTAACCTGCAGTGTAATGACAGAAGGCTCTAATTCGGTGCTTGCCAAATTTACTTTAGGGTATTATAAAAAACAGCTATAATGTATTAACACAACTCTGAGGGAAACAAGGAGGTATACTGTGCACCTGGATTATAATGGATGGCAAAGATAAAACTGTCTCAAAAATGAAAGAATTACTGTTGCAAGAAATCGTCCTGATTTTACTCATGTTACAGATATTTACTGAAACATAAGGCAAGGTACAGGCCAGGCGCAATGGCTCACGCCTGTAATCCCAGCACTTTGGGAAGCCAAGGCAGGCGGATCACTTGAGGCCAGGAGTTAGAGACCAGCCTAAGCAACATAGTGAGACTCTGTCTCTACTGAAAAAAAAAAAGAAAAGAAAAAGAAAAGTAGCCAAGTGTAGCAGTGTGCACCTGTAGCCCCAGCTACTCGGGAGGCTAAGGCAGGAGGAACTCTTGATCCCAGGAGTTTGAAGCTGCAGTGACCTATGATCAGGCCTCAGCACTCCACCCTGGGCAACACAGTGAGACACTTTCTGTAAAAAAAAAGATAAAGTACATAATGCAGACTAACAGTCATCACACTAAAGACACAGAGAAGCACACCAATTAATCAATAATCTGCTGCCCACATGTGCCATATCCAGAACCTACTTTCTATGTCCAGGCACCATGTAATCTCTCAGGGGGCTGATTCCGGCTTTATGTGGCCTGTGCAGCTATACTTGGCTCTGTGCTTAGAAGGTTTTTTTTTGTTCTTTTGTTTTCGAGACAGAGTCTCGCTTTGTTGCCTGGGCTAGAGTGAGTGCCGTGGCATCAGCCTAGCTCACAGCAACCTCAAACTCCTGGGCTCAAGCAATCCTCCTGCCTCAGCCACCCAAGTAGCTGAGAATACAGGCGTGAGCCACCACACCTGGCTAATTTTTGTTTCTATGTTTAGTTGACTGGCTAATTTTTTCTATTTTTAGTAGAGAGGGGGGGTCTCACTCTTGCTCAGGGTGGTCTCAAACTGCTGACCTCAGATGATCCACCTGCCTTGGCCTCCCAGAGTGCTAGGATTACAGGCGTGAGCCACTGGGCCTGGCCTGATGTTTCATTTTCAAAAATGATTCAATGCCATGATGTCATTGAAAAAAAATTGGAAGGGTGTGTGTCATTGATCATAGGAATCAGGTAATCTTTCCTTTACTTTCAAATATATTTCTTCAAACCCAGGCATTTGTTGCCTTGCCATCAGCTATCCGATGGTAGCACGTGATAGATAAATCGTCATTGTGGTTATTTAGAGCTGGTAGACCACTAAGCCATGGCCTGAGCCATCCCTTGAGATTGCAGATGAGGAAACTAAGGTTTAGGGAGATTAAGTGTCCTGCTCATGGTCACTGACTGCATCAATGTCTAATAAATAGGAAAACTGGAAAAAAAGAAAAAAGATTGAAACATGAAGTGTCCCAGAAACTATCACCTCTATAATCTCCTGTCCCTTAGACTTCGCTGATCTATCATTTGTTTACATATAACAGAAAATCACAGGCTGGTCTGAGTGTAGTGGTGTCTACAGCTAATTGATCACCACCAGTTACAGATTCCTTTGTTCCTTCTCCACTCCCACTGCTTCACTCGACTAGCCTAAAAAAAGAAAAAAAAAAAAAAGAGAGAGAGAAGAAAGAGAGAAAATTATATTTTTCCAGGAGGACCATGAATGTAGATATACTCCTTTCATCCAAACAGAAATAGAGAAGAGATTTATTACTACAGTGAACAGTAGACCCCAGAACTCTCTCAGCCTTCCAGGTGACAATGGGCCAAGTGAAAATTCATACTCAAGTAGTAGTGATACCATTCAAAGAGCTTCCTTGGCCTGGTTTCTGGAGTTCTGGGTGTGATTTTACCTGTGCTGAGTTCACACTATCCTCAAAACATGGGCCTAGTGACAAGTGAATAAGATGGATGGTGAGGGTTGGCCTCTTAGTGGAGAGCTTTGAAGAATTTGACAACTCAGCCCACCCCTACTTGGGACATAATCCCACAGTCTCACTCATAACAGCAAAGAGGCTACGTGACATGTGTCCCCCACATTCCATGGCATCTGCCTTTGTACAACCCAAACAACTTCCTCCCTAGCAAATCCAACTGGCTAGGTCAGGGTTTCTCAGAGGCCTGGGCACTACTGGCATTTGGGGCCGGATAATTCTCTGCTGTGGAGCTGTCCTGTGCGTTGTAAGATGTTTAGCAGCATCCCTGGCCTCTCCCCACTAGATGAGGGTAGCATCCTCTCACTTGTAACAATCAAAAATATTTCCAGACATTGACAAATGTCCTCTTGGAGGCAAAATTGCCCCCAGTTGAGAACCACTGTGCGCTAGATGAATCCTGTGAGGACGACTGTCACTTCAGACTAGACAGTCTGAAGCTCTCTAGGCAATGAGCTTCCTGGGCAAGAGACGCTGGAAACGCATATTAACCATCTTTGTATCTTCCCTCCTTGGCACATAGTAGGTGTTCATTCACCAATTCATTCCACAATTATTTGTTGAACAGCTAAAATGTGCTAGGCACCCTTTGAGGGGGTAGGGATACAGCAGTGAACATAATAGATAATCTCTGGCCTCAAGGAGTTTACATTCCACAGGGGGAAAGACAGATAATAAAAACATAAACAAAAACACAAAGAAATCTATAGGGTAATTTCAGGACTGATAGTACTTTAAAAAAAAAAATACAAGGCCAGGCGTGGTGGCTCACACCCGTAATCTTAGCACTCTGGGAGGCCAAGGTGGGAGGTTCGCTTGAGCTCAGGAGTTTAAGACCAGCCTGAGCAAGACTGAGACTCCCTCTCTACTAAAAATAGAAAACTTAGCCAGGTATGGTGGTACGCACCTGTAGTCCCAGCTACTCGGGAGGCTGAGGCAGGAGGATCACTGGAGTCCAGGAGTTTGAGGTTGCTGTGAGCTAAGCTGACGCCACCCAGGGCGACAGAGTGATACTCTGTCTCAAAAACAAAAAAAAAGAACGCGGCCTAAAGATGCAAATTTGAGAGTCATCAGCCTAAAGACATACTTTAAGGCTAAGTGTGAAAACAATGTTAGAGATAATTGTTCAAGGAAAAGGAAAGTTTTTAAGTGCAATTAAACAAATTTAAAAAACCTGGAATCATCCATCTCAAAGGCCCTTAAACATCCCTACAAGCCCCCTTCAGAATCTTAAAGCGTGAACTCCGGCTCTTGGCCTTCTAATTAATCCTGCCTTAAAGTCTCAAGGGCCATTCACAACAAGCAAAAAGCCTTTTATCATCATTTGTGAAAAAGGACCCAAAAGAGCTGCTTCTTTTGCTGTATTTGCATCACATCAGTGCGGTTTCTGAGGTTTTTTTTTTTTTAATCCCAATTGTGCAATATGTAGGCCACCCTATAGTTTAAATAGGCATTTCCAAATTTGCCTTGGGGAAGTAACCAATTGATGCTTGTCTCCATGGGAAAGCAAGCTCTGAGCTATACACTTTTGGAACACAACCTGCTGCTATCAAGTTAGCAATTGCCACTGCATGGTTTCAATCAGACCCAGCCCCTAACTCCACGGAACTATTATGTAATAATAAAAATAGTAACGTTAGATAGCATTTATTGAGCATTGCAATGATCTGAATGTGTCCCCTCAAATTCATATGTTGAAATCCTAACCCCCAAAGTGATGGTTTTCGGAGGTGGGGCCTTTGGGAGGAGACTAGGTCATGAGGATTAGTATCCTTGTAAAAGGCCCCAGGACACAAGAAGGTCACATCTGGGGACCAGAAAGTGGGCTCTCTCCAGATACCAAATCTACCAGGTCCTTGATTTTGGACTTCCCAGCCTCTAGAACTAGGAGAAATAAATTCCTATTTTTGTTTTGTTTTGTTATTTAAGACAGAGTCTCACTCTGTCCCCCTGGGTAGAATGCAGTGGCATCATTTTAGCTCACTGCAACCTCACCACTCCTGGGCTCAAGCGATCCTCCTGCCTCGGCCTCCCAGAGTGCTAGGATTAGAGGTATGAGCCACCACGCCCTGCCAAGTTCCTACTGTTTAAAACCCACCAATTTATGATATTTTGTTATAGCAGCCCACATGGACTTAGACAAGCATCTACCCTGTGCCAGGTAGTAGGCTTCTCTGCCCTTTACAGACAGAACTCTAATCTTTACACAAGCTTGATGGGGAGGTATTATTATATCCATTTTACAGACGAAAATACCAAGCCTTGGAATAATTATGTGTCTTGCTAAAGAACTAGACTTGCCTTTCCATAGACTTTGTGGCAAGCCCAGTTGTTCAGTAAGCCTTATTTATTGTGGCATCTGGCCAAGCTCTCTCATTTGCTCATCTAAAGATACAAACCCCATCTCTTCCTTTTTTCTATCAACTATAAGTTTCTATAAGTTTCCGGCTTATAATGGGTACTCAAATATTTATTGAAGGAATGAAGTAGAGTCATAGATATGACTATACAAAAAACATAACTGATGCATTAAAGGGGCAGAATTGGGGCCGGGCGCTGTGGCTCCCACCTGTAATCCTAGCACTCTGGGAGGCCAAGGCAGGTGGATCATCTGAGGTCAGCAGTTCGAGACCAGCCTGAGCAAGAGCGAGACCCCCGTCTCTACTAAAAATAGAAAAAATTAGCCAGTCAACTAAACATAGAAACAAAAATTAGCCAGGTGTGGTGGCTCACACCTGTAGTCGCAGCTATTCGGGAGGCTGAGGCAGGAGGATTGCCTGAGCCCAGGAGTTTGAGGTTGCTGTGAGCTAGGCTGATGCCATGGCACTCACTCTAGCCTGGGCAACAAAGCAAGACTCTGTCTCAAAATAAAATAAAATAAAATAAAATAAAATAAAATAAAGGGGTAGAATTCGATCCCGAAAGAGTCCTGGGATGTTATATAATCTAGAGGTCATCACCTGACTGGTTCCAAGTGGACTATGGCCTCCGGAGTGTTTTGTGTAGTTTCCAAACTCTGCAAAGAAAAAACAAATTTGTATTAGTTCTCAGCATTTATAAATTGGGAAATTGCAATGAAAATACAAATTTTTTTAGTTTTTGCTTTTCTTGAAATCTGGCAACATTAGACCCATATTCCCACAAGGTAACAAAGGGAGAGGGTTGAGTAGGGACTACCCTTAGCCCCATATCAGCTACCACGTCGTCTCCTGTAGACATTTGATCTTGCACCTTCCAACTATAAAATTCCCTTATTCTAGACGTGAGAAAACAGAGACCCGGCACAGCAAAGTGACTTGCTCTGAGGGATTCAGGTGTAGCCTCTTTCCACTGCCTAGGACCCACAGCTGTCCTAAAAATCCGTATTTGTCATGACTACCTATAAACACACACGGATGCAAATGAGTGTGGGTATGAAGACTGAACAGAAATGTACAGGCTACATATTACCAAGCTAAGGAAAAAGACTAAATATATGGATTAGATCAATCCAAAAGGATCCTGTCAGTTCAAAAATTCTAAGGCAATAACATTTCTGTTGCCCTTGGTCACAAGTTTGGACCACTGCAATCCGGGGCTCTTTCTGCTTGTTTAAGGAAATAACCAAGTCTAGGTTAATGTTTATTTCAATTCTGAGTCAGCCCTGGTTTCACTTTCTAAATCGTTTGGTAATGATCTGATAAGATGTCGGGAAATGAGTAAAAAGAAAAAATCAGAGGGCAGGGTGGAGTGAGTAAAAAATAGCTGGTTTAGGGGAGGCCTCCGGGGAGTAACTACGTGGTAATTAGTGACACGGAGGACAGAATAGGTCCAAATGTTAATTAAAGTGTCTTCTCCTCCTTTACTCTCTAGGGCCCCCTTGAATTTAATTACTCTCCCCAGGCCATTCGCCCCTCCCCCAGGCAGATAATCCCTTGAGGGGGGCAGGAAGGATGCCAATGTCTCCAGAGAATCAGAAAAACATACAGCAACAACTGCCCGGACCTGGTTCAGTAAATCATTGATCTGAAAGTCAGAAAGTTTCAGACACACCTCTGTGATTCAGTGTTGCATACCCGGGTCAAGGCTTCTCACGTTTTTTTTTTTTTTTTGAGACAGAGTCTCACTCTTGTTGCCCAGGCTAGAGTGCCCTGGCGTCAGCCCAGCTCACAGCAACCTCAAACTCCTGGGCTCAAGCAATCCTCCTGCCTCAGCCTCCTGAGTAGCTGGGACTACAGGCATGCGCCACCACACCTGGCTAACTTTTTCTATATTTTTAGCTGTCCATATAATTTCTTTCTATTTTTTAGTAGAGACGAGGTCTCACTCTTGCTCAGGCTGGTCTCGAACTCCTGAGCTCAAGCGATCCACCCACCTCGGCCTCCCAGAGTGCTGGGATTACAGGCGTGAGCCACCGCGCCCAGCCGAGGTTGAGCATTTGTACCCAGCACACACAGGTCGCAGAAGCCGCAGGTCTGAGACTATGCTTGAGGAGAGAGCCCTGGGTGAGTCACTGCTTCCCAAACTTGTCTGCTCACTTGAATCACGGGAGGGGGCATGTTAAAGAACTATCAATGACTGAATGGGTCCCATCATGGGATTCTGATTTAATTAGTGTGGGTGAAACCTGAGCATTAGGAGTTTTTTCCAAAGCTTCCAAGGAGATTCTAGAATGAAGTAAAGTTTGACACGTACGGCCTTAGACCAGAGCAGTAGCTCTCGAACTTGAGAGGACACAAGGTGATCTGGAGAGTTTGTTAAAAAAAGATTGCTGGGCCCCACCCTCCTGAGTTCCCGATTCTGCAGGTCTGGGCGGGGCCTGAGAATTTGCACTTCTAAAAAAGCTTTGCTGAATCTGCTAGTCTGGGGGATCACACGTTGAGAACCACTTCCTGTGGGCTGTGGAAGAGGTGAGGGACCATGCAGACAACAGCTGTGTCACCAACGGGAGCCGTTGATCTTCACTTAAGCAAGCACTCAAGCAAGTATGAACTGCCAGTGTCCAGGAGCTCCTGGGGAAGACTGTCCACCGACTGCAGCCAGCCTAGGGAGCCCCGTTTATGCCACAAGACTTGCCAGGTCTCCAATCTATCCTCTCCATGTGTACAACCCACTTTGCCATGGTTCAGTGCCATCGTGGCCCCTCTGGAGCAGAGGGCGGTGGGCTTGTCCCCAGGAGGTAGTGCTGTTGGAGAGGATAAACTCCAACACCCAGGCACGTTGGAGATCTCCCACCAGGTCAAGATGGTGGTACAACATCCACCTTTGCGCCAGTAAAATCCCATGATTCCATTCCAGGGACATGGCTTGGCCACCTTAGTTCTTATGCCAAGGATGCCCCAGGGGGACACTGAGAAATGGGTGAAGAATTAAGAATTCTTTTATGGGGACCCACTGGAAGAACGTTCAATGTAGGGACTGTCCCTGATAAGACCAAGTTATTTTCTGAATCAGTACAATATTTCTTCCAGCTATTTATTTATTTACGATATTTTTTTAGAGACGTGTTCTCACTCTGTCACCCAGGCTGGAGTGCAGTAGTGAGATCATAGCTCACTGTAACCTCCAGCCTGCCTCAGCCTCCTGAGTAGCTGGCACTATAGGCACACGCTGTCACACTCTGCTAATTTTTTTTTAAAAATTTTTGTAGATATGTTGACTGGCTATGTTGCCCAGGCTGGTCTTGAACTCTTGGCTTCAAGCAATCCTCCCACCTTAGCCTCCCAAAGTGCTGGGATTACAAGGCGTGAGCTACTGCCCCCAGCTCTCCAGCTTTTACATTCAAAAAAGAAGAACAGAAGAAAAAAGCATGCTATACATTTACAATTAGGCTTCAAGATGAAGCAGAGATGAGTCCCAGAAGTTCTTTTTAAATATCCATTTTTATTTTCCCACAAGAAAGTTCTGTTACTTACCTGTTTACTTTCTTTCAGGGCCATTTTCATAACCAGTAGCCTGAGTTAGATAGTACTTTTATTTATTTATTTACTTATGTATTTTAAGCCTAGTCAAGTGAAGTAGTGGGAAGGCAGTACCTTTAAATCTTAGAATAATCCTGCAAGGTAGCTCACGCCTGTAATCCTAGTACTCTGGGAGGCCGAGGCGGGAGGATTGCTTGAGGTCAGGAGTTCGAGACCAGCCTGAGCAAGAGCGAGACCCCCGTCTCTACTAAAAATAGAAAGAAATTAACTGGACAACTAAAAATATGTAGAAAAAAAAATTAGCCGGGCATGGTGGCTCATGCCTGTAGTCCCAGCTACTCGAGAGGCTGAGGCAGGAGGATTGCTTGAGCCCAGGAGTTTGAGGTTGCTGTGAGCTAGGCTGACGCCACAGCACTCTAGCCCGGGCACCAGAGCGAGACTCTGTCTCAAAAAAAAAAAAAAAAATCTTAGAATAGCTGTAGGATTACAGGCGTGAGCCCTCAGGTGGCTCATGCCCCCAGGGCTCAGCCTTGTAATCCTAGCACTCTAGGGTGCCAGGGTGGGAGGATCACTTCAGGTCAGGAGTTCCAGACCAGCCTGAGCAAGAGTGAGACTCTGTCTCTACTAAAAATAGAAAAATTAGCTGGGCATTGTGGTATGTGCCTATAGTCCCAGCTACTCGGGAGGCTGAGGCCAGAGGCTCATTTGAGTCCAGGAGTTTGAGGTTGCAGTGAGCTATTGAAGATGCCACGGTGCTCTACTCTGGGCAATGGAGTGAAACTGTCTCAAAGAAAAAAAAAAAAATCTTAGAATAGCCCTAGAGATGTGGGAAGTCAAATGCCATTTATTAAGCACACACTATGTGCCAGGCAAGCCTTTTGTAGTCATTAGCTTATGTATTGCTGTAGAAAGCTCTATTATCGCTGGGATTATGACTGTCTGGAGTATTTTCCTAGAAAGTTTGCAAAACACTTTTTTAAAGCAAAATGGTCTATTCAGATAAACCATTCCCCCACAGAGAAAATGATGCAGATATTGAAGAAGTCTGTAGGGCTGAGAACCTGTGTGGGCCATTATGCCACTGAAACTTTTTGGACCTCTTAGGCTATTATTATAAAACTGCTGGGGAGAGCTGGTTATTCAATTACACCACAAACAAAGTTTTAGCAATTGCTTTGAAATGGTTTTTCCAGGCCTATGGGCACCCAGGCTGTGTTGGTGTGTAGTAAGGTTAATTTCTGCCTGCTGGCAGAGACTTTTAAGTATTACTTTGTTATTGTTGTTGTTACACGTAGGCCATAAATTATATAGCAAAACAAAGCCACGCATTGGGCAAAGGACCAACATTTTTTTTCTCTCTAAAATGCTATATTGAACACTGGCCATGAAAATGACTATGTTTGTTCATTTAATAAGTATGTTTTTAAGTACCTACTACATGCCAGGCACTGGGTTTACGATGGTGAACAAAATAGACATAATCCTTGCCTTGGAGGAGCTGCAGCTGGCACAAGAAAGAGATGATGCGGGTAGATCAGCCTGAATCTGGATAATGACACTTGTCTCTGTGTTGTGTATACACCACCCCAGTTGTATATATGAGAGGGTAATATCAGGGGTATCATTTATAGTGCAAGTCCAGGGAAAATGACTTTAGCTGGGCCTTAGGGGTGGAGGAAAAAGGGTTTAGATAGGGAGTTGGGGAGGGGAAGAGATTATCTGCTAGAAGTAAAGAGGTCTCTGTGGTGGGAAAGAACTTGGCAACATCTGGGAACTGAATGAAGAGTGAGGTAGGACAGAACAATAGGTTTCTTCAGAGAACCTTACAATATACAGCCTCAAACAACACGGGTTCGGACTGCAAGGGTCCACTTCTACGTGGATTTTCTGCCATATCTACCACACCTGGGACAGCAAGACCAACCCCCCCCTCTTCCTATTCCTTCTCTGCCTCCTCAACATGAGGATGATGAGGATGAAGGCCTTTATGATGATCTACTTCCACGTAATGAGTAAATGTATTTTCTCTTTCTTATGATTTTCTTGATAATATTTTCTTTTGTCTATCTTACTTTATTGTGAGACACTGTATATAATACATGTAACATATAAAATATCTGTTAATTGACACATACGTATCCATAAGGCCTCTAGTCAACAGTAGGCTATTAGTAGGTAAGTTTTGGGGAAGTCAAACATTATATGTAGATTTCTGATGGTGCAAGGGGTTGACACCCCAACCCCCACTCTATTCAAGGGTCAACTATACATATTTATATATACATATATAAACACACAAACATATTAATATATGCACATCTATATGCACACATATATAATATACATACACAAACACACACACACACATATATATATATGGAAAGATGGAGAGATTTATTACAAGGAATTGGCTCACACAGTTATGGAGACTGAGAAGTCCCATTGTGTGCTGTAAGCTCAGGAAAGCCCATGGTCTAGTTCCAGTCCAAGGCCAAAGGCCTGAGAAGCAGGGGAGCAAGTGGTGTAAGTCACAGTTCCAGAGCAGAAGATTGATGTCCCAGCTCAAGCATCCAGGCAGAGAGAGTGAATTTGCCCTTCATACCCCCACCTTTTTTTTTTTTTATTTTTTTGGAGACAGGTTCTCACTCTGTCACCCAGGCTGAAGTGCAGTGGCCTCATAATAGCTCACCATGGGCGAGGTGGCTCACGCCTGTAATCCTAGCACTCTGGGAGGCCGAGGCGGGAGGATTGTTTGAGGTCAGGAGTTCTAGACCAGCCTGAGCAAGAGCTGAGACCCCGTCTCTACTAACAATAGAAAGAAATTATCTGGACAGCTAAAAATATATATAGAAAAAATTAGCCAGGCATGGTGGCACATTTCTGTACTCCCAGTTACTTGGGATGCTGAGGCAGGAGGATCGCTTGAGCCCAGGAGTTTGAGGTTGCTGTGAGCTAGGCTGATGCCAGGGCACTCTAGCCTGGGCAACAGAGTGAGACTCTGTCTCAAAAAAAAAAAAAAAAAAAATAGTTCACCATAGCCTTGAACTCCTGGCCTTAAGTGATCCTTCTGCCTCAGTCTCCTGAGTAGGTGGGACTACAGGTTCACAATACCATGCCTGGCTAATTTTTTTCTTTTCTGTGGAGATGGGATCTTGCTGTGTTGCTCAGGCTGGTCTCGAACTCCTGGCCTCACGTGATCCTCCCACCTCTGCCTCCCAAAATGCTGGGAGTACAGGTGCGAGCCACCAGTCCTGGCCAGCTCATAGTATTTCTGCACTGAACCCTGAGTGCTACCATGATTCAGGCCACGCTGGCCATGGTGAAGGCCAGGGGAAACTTTCAAAGGCCTCTGAGCCAGGCAGTTGGCCTGTATCTGTGGGTGGGGCTCTCTGGACTATAGCCAGGTTCAAGGTCCCCAAGGTTCTAAACGGAACAGGGTCTATGCAGAAAAAATGGCTGTTGAACCTTTCCCCAAATCCCCACAGCAGGTTCCCTGCATTTTCCTGCCTCACTGGCAAGTGGTCATTATGGTTTTCCTCTTCGGTCCCGACGAGAGGAACTGCGGTTTGTATCTGACATGTAGAAGGATTAGTGAGCAAAAGACTCCAGTCCTTTGTGCAGTATGAATATTCAACAGCTTTGGGGCAGGCACAGGAACAGGTTAAATGAATTGACTTTGAGACTTTGAGAGCAGCTCAAAATCTTCCCTCCTTCAGAAAGTATGTGCAGCGGTCCAGGGATGAGTGCATGTAATTCACCAAAGGAGGAAGTCGTAGCTACACTCAGAATTAACTGGAGGGCTTTTAAAAATATGTAGATGCCTGGGCCACACTGCACCCGATTTAAAAATCTAGATTTCTGGGAGTGAGACCTAGACATGTCACCGAACCAAACTGGAGTCTGCTCGCCCAGTGCAGCAAAGCCAGACACTGACACTGAGATTTGCAGTGAGAGAAAGACAGACATTTATTGCAGGTGCCAAGCAAGAAGAACAGGCAGCTAATGCTTACGACCCAAACTCCCCAATGGCTTACAAGCAAGGGTTTTTATAGGGGATATGTTTCAGGAAAGCAGAAGTCACAGGCAAAATCAGAAATCAGTATGTGGAGTCAACTATACATTGGTTTGGTCCAAAAAAGACAGGATATCTTGAAGTGGGGGCTTACTGGTCAAATCATAGGTGGATTCAGAGATTTTTGATTAGCAATTGATTAAGGAAGCAAGGCCTTGTCTAAAAACTTGGGGTCAGTCGAAAGGAATGTTAAGGTTTGGCGTGTGGGTGTGACTCTTTCCAGGGCCCCTTGGGAAGAAATTTAGAACAAAGACCAGCAGTCAGAGTTCAGTGCTCAGTTCTCTCTTATCTGAGGTCTATGTGATAGCAGTCAGCATTTTCCATCCGGTGGGAAAATGAGTCCAATTTAATCTATTTTTTCTTTTGTCATTTGTGTTTTGGTGTCGTATCTAAGAAGGCTTTGCCTTGCCCGGAGTTACAGAGATTTATTCCTTCTAAGAGTCACATTTTAGCTCTTACATTACTGTTCCCTTTTGGAGGCAAATGTCCAAAAATATTCATATAAAAATTGTACCTAAAGAGGGTCATGCTTCTTCTGTCCAAAGGAGCATCTAATTGGAGGGTCAAAACACACCTGTATTTATCATCACTGCTAGGCCAGTGCCCAGGAGGTAGTCTTGGGTAGTGGTTAAGGAAGCAGATTCCAAAGTCAGACCACCTAGATCCGGGGTTTGGCAAACTTTTTTTAAAGGACCAAATGGCTTTGTAGTTCACGTGGATTCTGATACAACTATCGAGTTTGCCAAGTGTGGGAATGCAGCCATAGAACATATATAAACAAATGAGCCTGTCTGCTAAAAATTTATAGGGAGTAGGGCTGAAAGTCCCAAGCCTTTAGTCATGCCTTGGTCTTCCTGGTGACCAGCCCCATCCTGAAGCTACAGGAGGCCATCAACCACCAGTTGTCTCATTAGCATATAAAAGACACTCTTAGCACACTGAGATTCCTAGGGTTTTAGGAGCTATAAGTCAGGATAGGGATGAAGACCAAGTAGCTGATTATTTTTTTTCAAAGACACTAGCAAGGTCTGAAACAGTCTTGGTAACCCAGTTGTTTGCTTGCCTGAGGCCTGTCTTGCCTCTTCGAACACCAGCCCGGTGAGAGCCAGGACCCCATCTGGCGAGAACTCTCTCCCACAATCTGCGGGACCCAGAACAGGAGTTTAACCCATTGATTACAGTAACCAGTCCAGGAAGCCAGACTGCTGTCCCTAGCAACTTAACCTGTAGAAGTCGGATCACCATCTCGAGCAACCAGTTCAGGAAGCCAAAACAATATCCCCTGTGATGACTGGCCCCAAATGGCCAGGACTTGATCAATAATTGACAGCTTCCTTAATTTTTGCTTCTAACTTAAGACCAACCAAAGAAAGCCCAATATGCACACCCTAACCACTCACACAGGACACCCCACTTCTAGTTAACCCACCTCCAGCTTCCCCAGGTCAACACTCTCCGTTGGGGCACACCTGACACCTTCCCTTTTCCACTGTAAACCTTTCCCGCCTCTCTGCCTGCCTTGGCACCTCGGCCAAAACTCAGGTGAAGGTGGCTGAGCCCCCTGCTGTAGAAAACTCTAAATTGTTTGTTCTCATTTGATTTGGCTTCATTTATTTCTACAACTTCCATCCTCTGGTCGGGGCCTGGCACACGGGCAGTGTCTGGACAGTAGCTGTTGATGGTGTGGATGAACATTGCTGAAGAGGGGCCGGTGTGGTCCTTCCATTGTCCCCTGCCTGGCCTGACACTCAAGCCCACAGCACACTCGCTGGACTCGGCCCAGCCCACCCTCTCTCTAGAACTCCACACCCGCCCGCACAGTGGCCGACTCCCCATCTTACCTGGACGTCCACAGGCCCGTGGGATTCACTGTGTCCCAGACCTACTGATCACCTCCTTCTTCCCTCTTGCAGCGCCTCGCTTGGTTTCCTGGCCCAGGATCCCCCAGCGCCGGGCTGGAACCTGGGAGTCAGCCTGCCACCTCCTCCCATGCTCCCCGACCTGCGGTCAGTCAGCAAGTCCTGTCCGTTCTTCCTCCAGACTGGCAAGTCCACGCCGTCCTCCGCTCCTTTCCTGGCTCAGCCTTTGCTGCCGCAACAGCCCTGGACTTGCTCCAGCTGCCTTCAGTCTGGCCTCCTCCAAAGCAGCTGGGGGACATTTCATTTCCCTAAACAACCCACTTCAGCCCAGGAGACGCTCCTGCTTAACAGCTTTTTGGTCCTCCTTAGATGGAGTCTAACTTAGGAGGCTTTCCAGAGCCCCCCCTGACCTGGTCCCTGCCCACCTTCCCAGCTTTAACACCAGATCCAGCCACCGTTGTGTCCCCGGGGGTACCCTCTGGCTCCCAGAACTCTACAACCCTCCCTGCCTGTCCCTGCTGCTCTTGCCCGGCACACACCTACCCTCCCTCCCTCGCCTACTCGGTGAGCTGCTCTTCAAGCCCCAGCAAGTCTCTGCCTCTCTGGTGAAGCCACCTCCTCGCTGAGCCACAGTCCTCCAGATCCTGATGGCTCTGGGCTCATTTTACTAGAATGAGATTTGCTTGTCAAAAATATAAATTCCTTAAGGGCAGGGGTTTAATTTTTTTAACCTTTGTCTTCTCAGAACCAAACACAATGCCTGGCACTTGACAAGTATCAAAACATAAATATTTGTTGAGCAAATAAATGTTTGCTAAAGAAATGAGCTGTATTAGGGCTGGGTTACCCAATAGAGCTTAGGGCCAGTAGTGACACAGGGGAGCCCCCCAATTATTAGGAAAGAATTTGCTATTTAATAGTTGGCTAAAAGCATTGAAGTGTCATTATGAGAAAAATGGGGAAATGAGGACTTTGGAGGACTTGTTTACATTTCTTTTACTATTTGGTCTTTTTTGTATTATTATGTTCTCAACAATTACAGAAACTTTTATTAGCTTTTTTAAATTAGCATCCATGGGAGAGATTTCTTTCATATTTCCCTCCCCCCCCAAAAAAAATCTTAACCTCTATTCAGTAAATGTGTTTTTAATTTCATATCTCCTTCGTTGCCTGGTTTCCATGAAGCTCAGAGCTGAATTTGTGGCCCATAATTTGTAACTATGCAGCACCCCAGCACATGAATTTCTGCCTGCTGCTTCTCAATTATTTAACCCTTATGTTCCTTCTTGACTTTTTTTCTTTTTAACTAAAAAAAAATTTTTTGAGACAGGGTCTTGCTCTGTCACCTAGGCTGCAGTGCAGTGGCATCATTATAGCTCACTGCAGCCTCAAACTCCAGGGCTCAAGGGATCCTCCCACCGCAACCTCCTGAGTAGCTGGGACTACAGGTGTGTGCCACCATGCCCGGATAACTAAAAAAAAAAATTGTAGATAAGAGGTCTCACTATGTTGCCCAGGCTGGTCTCAAACTCCTGGGCTCAAGCAATCCTCCTGCCTTGGCCTCCCGAAATGCTGGGATTACAGGTGTGAGCCACCGTGCATAGCCTATATTATGTTTTAAAAAAAAAAATTAACAGACTTTTTGAAGAGTAATTTTACAGAAACAGCAAGTTTACAAAAAATTGAGCAGAAAGTACAGGGAGTTCCCATATACTCCCTTTTTCTCTTCCTTTCCCCCATTAGTAACATCTTGCACTGGTATGGTGCATTTGTTACAATGGATGAAGCAATACTGATACATTATTATTAATTATAGTTCATAGTTTACAAAAGGGTTCCCTCTTGGTGTTTCACATTTTATGGGTTTTAACAAATGCATAAAGTCTCACAGATCCACCATCATATTTTCCTACAGAATAGTTTCACTGCCTTAAAAACACCTCCTGTGCTTTCCCCATTCATCCCTCCCTGCCACCTTGCTGCTTAGTTTTGTTTCCATTTTGAATTACATAAGAAAAGAGACAGGGAGGGCTCATAATCATTTTATCCTACTATCTTATAAAAACTTTCAAACATCCATACAGTTTGAGGAAAATGAAACAACAAACACCAGTATACCCTCCACTTAAATTCCACAATTGTTAACGTTTTGCTATTTTTGCTCTCTATTTATTTTGTTTTATTTTACTTATTTTATTTTTTTCAAACCATTCGAAAGTAAGTTGCAGACACTGTGGACGCTTACTTGATCCCTAAATACTTCAGCTCGCCTCCTGTAGGGATGATGCCATTCTCTGACACAATCTCAATGCCATCATCACACCTAAGGAAATGAACAATAATTCACTACTGTCATCTAATATTCCGTCCACATTCAAATTTCCCCAATTGTCTCAAGAACGACTTTTATGACTACTTTGTTTTTTTCAGACCAGGATGTCATCAGAATTCACCTCTGGCACCTTATTGTTGTGTCTTCATTCTCTTTAGTCTCTTTCTGTCTTGTTTTTTTTTGTGTGTGTTTTTTTTTGGGTTTTTTTTTTGATGTTGAGTTTTTAAGATATGGCATAAAATATATATCATAAAATGTACCATTTTAACTATTTTAAAGTGGACACTGCAGTGGCGTTAGGTACACACACACATTGTTGTGCCGCCATCACCATCATCCATCTCAGGAACTTTTTTTCGTCTTGCAGAACTGAAACTCTGAACGCATTAAACACGAACTCCCCCGTTTCTCCTCCCTCCCAGCTCCTGGAAACCACCACTCTCTGCATGACGCTGACTTTTAAAAGAATCAGACTTTTTTTTTTTTTTTGATCTCAAAAAATCTCATCTTCTGAACCGTCTGAGCACTTCCTCCTGGTGTCAACTCCCTTCCCCTGTCTTTCCTCCAAGCTAGAAGTCAGTTAGAGCCTTGATTGGACTCAGGCTGTTTTAGGGCAAGGAGGCCCCATAGGTGATATTGTGTCCCTAACAGCGCATCGTATCAGGAGACACACAGCCACTATATGCCGCAATATTTGGGGTGGGGGTGGGTTAAAGCTTCTGAAGGTTTTAATCCAGCCTTGAGTTGAATGAAATCTCTGGTCTTCTAGTCCTGCCCCAAAGGGTCTCTAAATGATGTATCCACAATTATTGTATTTGTCTCCAGTTAACTTCCTGCTGAATTTTCTTTTTTTCTTTTATTTATTTATTATTCAGAGACGGGGTCTCGCTCTTGCCCAGGCTGGTCTTGAACTTCTGGCCTCAAGCGCTCCTTCCGCCTCGGCCTCCCGGAGTACTAGGATTACAGGTGTGAGCCACCTCACCTGGTCTGCTTTACTCTTAAAATTTAGTTTATCCTTTACCTTTTGATCACTAAATGGATATATAAATTTCTTTGTTTTGATTCTATCTTCCTGATGTGTTTTCGTTCGAAAGGTGCTGAAGTAGATGATTTCAGAAAAGTTCAAAGAGTCATCTTCAGATCTGGCCTCAAAAAAAAAAAAAAAAAAAAACCAACAAGTTCTGGCTTCAATTTTAGTCATCATCTCTAGTTCATTAAGCAGAAATAGAGATGCCTAAATTGGCTTAAATTCTGTGCAGAACGAAGGCAAGTAAAAGACATTCAGATATCTCTGTGGAAGTTTGCAGAAGTTGGAGTGGGAGGTGCTGGTAATGATGATTATGAAAATAGCCACTATTTACCAGGCGCCTGTTGCATGGCTGGCCGTGTGCTGCTTTCCACGCTAGTCCTCGGATTCTTGGACGCCTGCTGGTCGTGCAGCAATTCAGTTCAGTTCTGACACTGTCTACCTGGGGTTCGCATCAGAGCCCACAAGATAAAAGGGCTCAGTCCCACAAGAATGCCCCAGTTCAGATGCCATTCACGCATCCTGGGCCACCCATACCTCTGATGGACTGGCTATAAATGTGGGGCTTCATGTGACCCCTCAAAAAACTACAGGTTTGATAATTTGCTAGAATGTCTCACAGAGCTCAGGAAAACATGTTACTTAGGTTTGCCAGTTTATTGTAAAGGCTACAACTTAGGAACAGGCAAATGGAAGGGATGAAGAGGGTGACGTGTGTGTGTGTGTGTGTGTGTGTGTGTGTGTGTGTGTGTGTGTGTGTGTGGCTTCCGTGCCTTCACTGGGCACACCACCCTCCCAGTACCTTGCTGTGTTCACCAACTGAGAAGCTCCCCCATTCCTGTTTTTCAAGAGTTTTTAAAAAATTAAATAATTTTTAACTTCAGAGTAGAGGACTTGCAATGCTGCCAGGGCTGGAGTGCAGTGGCTGTTCACAGGCACAATCACAGCAGCGCACTGCAGCCTCCCAAGCTCAGGGGGTTTCCTGAGTGGCTGGGACTGCAGGTGCACACCGCCACGCCCTGCCACCAGTTTTTATGGAGCTCAATCTCTAGCCGAGAGGTCAGAGGGTGACCCTGAAAGTTCCCACCCTCTAACCACATGTTTATTCTTCCTGGTGTGACCAGCCTCGTCCTGAGGTCATCCGGAGCCCTGCTTTAGGTGCCCTCATTAGCATAAAATTATGTGTGATCAAAAGGTCTTATAATGAACAAGAAAAGATACTTCGATCCTTGGTAAATTTCAAGGGTTTTAGGGATCCTGTGCCAGGAACTGGGGTCAGAGACCAAATATATTTCTTATTACCCTACACACTCTACCCTATGCCAGAGTCTGGGCCAAAGGCAGGAGATCCAGTGGAGGCTGAGGGAACAAGAAAGACATGGCTGCCATCCTCACTGAGCTTGGAGTGTAGTGGGGAAGACAGATAAATAACTAGGGAATTGCAATTCAGTTTAACAAGTGGTGTGAAGGAGATACACAAAGAGTTGTGGGAGGCCAGGCTCAGTGGCTCACACCTGTAATCTCAGCACTTTGGGAAGCTGAGGCAGGAGGATCACTTGAGTTCGAGATCAGCCACGGCAACACAGTGAGATCCCATCTCTACAAGCTGGGCATGGTGGTGTGTGCCTGTAGTCCCAGCTCTTCAGGAGGCTGAGGCAGGAGGATTGCTCGAGCCCAGGAGTTTAAGGTTGCAGTGAGCTATGATGACCCCACTGCACTATAGCCTGGACAACAGAGCAAGACCCTGTCTCAAAGAAAAAAAAAAGTGGTGGTAGCACACAGGACAGGGACTGTGTGGCATGGGGTGTGGGTAAGTGCAGGAATCAGGTTTGACTCTCAGACAAGGTGCTGCTACCTGGGAGTGGGAGGACATGAACAGCAATGCATTGTATCGGTTAGGAATGCTCTCAGGTGCAAGTAAGCTAAATACCCACCGACTATGGCTTGAAAAATAAGAGTCAGAGAGAGATTTACTGAGATGCTAATGAGGCTGAAGCTTCCGGCCTCTCACCGGCTTGCACGGGCGACCACCAAACCCTAGAAAAGGCCCTAGCAATGTGTTCATGTGAGCATGTTATTGCAAAATTTGTAGAATATTTGAATCCCGGTTGGTTAAAACCACTGTCTCTTTTCACTCTGAGGTCCCTCATCAGCTTCCCTTGTGTATGACGGTGCCGAGGGCCACAAGCATTTATAGACGCCATCTAAGGGGAAGTTGAATTGGGGATACATACAGTGTGGATATATTTAGGGACTGCACAGTCACTTCCGTGAATAGTTACGCTGTTGCCTGGAGTCCGGTACAGAAATGGCTTCTAGAAATTCTCCTACTGCACGTACCATGCCGACCCACCAGGGCGAGTGGCGCTCAGCACGGTGCCACGGTGTGAGGCCACAGTGCCACAACACGTGGGGATGGAGCAGAAACAAGGGTTGAAATATTTAGAGCCAAAAGTTTTTCCTATCAAAAAGGAATGCAGGGGAATAAGAGAAAGCTAATGAATAAAGCTTTTATGATATTTTCCGGGATCTTGTGACATCTGTGGTACTTGTCAGCTTTTAAAATTTGTTATGATTTCTTATGTGATGCTAAGTAAATTATCACACACACACACACACACACACAGACACCAATTTTGCACTCATGGTTCTGTACTCTTTTTCTTAAAGAAGTCCCTCTGAATGGTTTAATCGTCCCCAGGCTTATTTCTCTCCCATAAGAAGGCTCAGTGGGTGGTCCTGAGGTTGGTTCATTGGTTTGGTAACCTCTGGTGCCACCTGGGCATTCCTGGGATTCTTCTGAGTCTCCCGTGGAGTTGGAAGTGGGCTGCCACCAAGCACCACTTCCTTGCGTGACAGGTGTCCAACGCAGGAAGCCAGAGGTCAGCAGGAAAAATGGCTTCTCCTTCCAAGAGAAAAAAAGCTTTCCCCAAAGTCTCCTGGGCAGACTTTTCAATAGTGCTCATTGGCCCCTAACTAACCTAGACCAGGGGTTGGCAAACTTTTCCTCATAAGGGGTCAGTTAGTAACTATTTAGGCTTTGTGGGCCATCACAATTGACCCTTAAACAATGTTGGGATCATGGGCAAAAATCTGCATATAATTTTTGACTCCCCCAAAACTTAACTACTAATAGCCTACAGTTCACTGGAAGTCTTGCCAATAACTTAAACAGTTGATTAAGATAGATTTTGTATGTTATATGTATCATATATGGTATTCTCACAATAAAATAAACTAGAGAAAAGAAAACGTTAAGAAACTCATAAGGAAGAGAAAATATATTTACTATTCATTAAGTGGAAGTGGATCATCATAAAGGTCTTCATTCTCTTCATCTTCAGAGGAGGAGGAAGAGGAACAGTTGGTCTTTCTGTCTCAGACTGGCAGAGGTAGAAGGAGATCTATGTACGTAGAAGTGGCCCCGGCCATTCAAACCTGCGATGCTCAAGGGTCAACTACTCAATCCTGCTGTTACAGTGCAAAGGCAGCCATGGATGACACACAAACAAATGGGTGTGGCTGTGTTCCAGTAAAACTTTCTTTACAAAAACAAGCCACAGGCCAGATCTGGCCTTGCTGGCTAGAGTTTGCTGAGTTCTGTTCTAGACTCATCATGGGAGAAGTTGTTTGCCATTCATAAAGCCAATCTAAGATTAGAATCTAGAATAAAACCCAATTAAAGGTCAAGCATGGTAGCTCACACCTGTAATCCCAGCACTTTGGTAGGCTGAGGAGGGACGATCACTTGAGGCCAGGAGTTCAAGACCAGCCTGAGAAAGACCCCATCTCTACTAAAAATAGAAGAATTCGCCAGGTGTGGTGGTATGTGCTTGTGGTCCTGGCTACTTGGGAGGCTGAGGCAGGAGGATCACTCAAGTCCAGGAGTTTGAGGTTGCAGTGAGCTGTAACGATGCCACTGCACTGTAGCCTGGGTGACAGAGCAAGACCCTGTCTCAAGAACAAAACAAAACAATAAAACCAATTGAAAAGTGGACTAAGGATATGCATAGGCAATTCACAGAATCTGAATGTCTAAAAAAAAAACAGGATAGTTATTCAAAAGTGACATACATGCCCTTCGGGGGGGGGGGGGTGAACGTGTAAGTGTTTGGCAGCACTAAAATTGGGGAGGATGTGAGGAAGCAAGAACTCCCTCACATTCTCGATGGAAAAGCAAATTGGCATCACAATTTTGGAGAACAATCTGAATATCTAATAAAGCCGAAGATTTGTGACAACCTTTGTCCAGACAATTTAGCTTCTACTTTTCTATCTAGAAAGATACTCGGGTGCAAAAAGGAGACATGTACAAAAAAGTTTACTGCAATATTTTTAGTAATGGTGCAAAGTCAAATACAACCAAAAGTCTAAGTCTGTGCTCTCCTGGAGGCGCATCCCAGATTTGAGAGTAAGTAGTTTATTTGAGAAGTGACCCAGAAAGCACGGTGAGAGAGTAGATTCGAGATGGGGAAGGGAGGAGGGTGAACAAACGGTGTGTTCGAGAACAGGTTATCATTGTGGGCAATTAGAGCCTCATCTCTCTGGGGGTATAGAACATATGCTGGGTTGTCCCACTGAAGGGTGTAGAAACTAAAGTGTCTACCAAATCCCATCCCTCTCTTCTTTCTTTTTTTTATTAGAGACAGGGTCTCACTCTGTCACCCAGGCTGGAGCACAGTGCACAATCACAGCTCACTGCAACCTCGAATTCCTCGGCCCAAGCAATTCCATTGTCTCAGCCTCCCAAGTAGCTAGGACTACAGGCATGCACCACCATGCCCAGCTAATTTAAAAATCTTTTTTTTCCGTAGAGACAGGGTCTTGCTATGTTGCCCAGGCTGGTCTCGAACTCCTGGCCTCAAATGATCCTCCCGCCTTGGCCTCCCAATGTGCTAGGATTACAGGCATGAGCTACTGCTTCCAGCCCCAAACTGTATCCCTTATTGATTGAGATTCCTGAAGACAAACAGTTATACTCAGACTACTCCAGGGCACGGGACAAAGGTGACTGACATGGGCCTCTCCCCATTGGTGGCAGGAACTCTTATTGTCCACCAAATATCCATTCTTTTCCCTCTTTTCCTTTGCAGCAGATCCCATCTCCCCTTGTGGAAGCTGACAATGCCAGCTGCTTGCTGTAATAGCTGCGGGTAGGCCAGGCTGGTGGAACAAACAGACTCCAAATGCAGTGGCTTAAACAAGATAGAGGTTTATCCCACATCCAGCCCAGAGCTGGCTGACAGCACTGCCACATTCCACATGAGTCTTCCATCTGTGGGTTCCAGGCTGCTGCTCCAGGTCTCACCACGGGGCCAGGGGCGTGCAAGACTTGGGAATGACAGGCATCATTTCTTCTTGTATCCCATTGGCCAGAACTTAGTCACATGGTTATACCTGGCTGCAAAGGAGACTGGGAAATGTAGTCCTTAACTAGGCAGCCATATACATGGCTAAAACTCAATGACTTTCATCTCGAACAGGAGTTGGCAATCCTTTTACGTGAAGGGCAGACAGTAAATATTTTAGGCTTTGTGGGCCGTATGGTCTCTGTCACAGCTACTCAACTCTGTTGATCAAGCACAAAAGCAGCTGTAGATAATACGTAAATGAATGAGCATGGCTGTGTTTCAATGACATTCTATTTGCAAAAACAGGCAGCAGGCTGGATTTGGCCCATAGGCCATAGTTGGTCCCAGACCTGGAAATTGGACACTAGAGGACAACAAGCAGTTGGTAATAATTATTTTTCCCTCCCAGCTAGGACATGGGCATGTGACCCCATCCCATCCAATAACATATAAGCAAAGGTTAGCTGGAAAGATTTTCTTCCCTAATGAAAATAGAGCCACGTGAGGAAAAGCACCCTCCTCCTTCCCCCCATCTTCTTTGGATGCATTCATATAGGACCCCAATGCTTGGAGCAGTGGCAGCCCTTGTATAACCAAGAGGCAAAGGCCAACCTGGGGCCTGACATTGTTGAGCTGCAGGATTGACCAGCCTTGGAGCATCCCACCTCCTGACTTCTCATTATGGGAGAAAAACAAACCCCTATTGTTTTAGCCACCTTACCTGCTGCCAAATGCCACCCAACTGATAGCCCATCTGTTAGGGCCTTGCCCTTTCCGCAAACTCCCTCCTCTCTCCTGGCCAGCCTGCTTCCTTTCTTACTTCAAAGCTCAAAGTTACTCATTCCTCTACTTAGGCCCACAAAGGCAAACAGTAATCACACCCTCTAGGCAAAGAATGTTAACTGTTTATAAAGGAATTTTGCAATCTCATTCAATCCTTACTCAGCCACTCATTCACTCATTCAGCAACTATCTCCTGAGTACCAAGTGGGATAATCCCTGTTTTACGAGACTGCATTAGTTCCCTAGAGCTGCCATTACGAAGTCCCACAAACTTGGTGGCCTCAAACAACAGAACTGTATTCTCTCACGGTGCTGGAGGCCGGGAGTACAAGATCAAGGTGCTGGCAGGGCTGCACGTCCCCCACAGGTGCTAGAGGTGAATTATTCCTCTTCCCCTCTTCCAGCGTCTGGCAGCTGCAAGTGTCCCGTACCTTGTGGCTGCATCATTCCAGTCTCTTGTCTCCGTCCTCACAGGGCCACCTCCTCTGTATCTTCATTTTCTCCTCTTCTGTCTCTTAGGGACACTCGTCATTGGATTTAGGGCCCACTCGGATAATCCAGGATGATCTCATCTCAAGAGCTTTAACTTAATCACATCTGCAAAGATCCTTTTTCCAGATAAGGTCACATTCGTAAGGTCCAGGGGTTCAGGACACGGACATATCTTTTGGGAGACCACCATTCGACATATCACAGAGATTCAAAGAAATTGATGACCTTCCTAGTAGATTGGACGCCAGACTCATCGCTATTCCTCCACTTTAAAGCAAGATTCAGAGACAGAACCCGGCCTGGCCCTGGAAATAGGATACTCAGGTTCTTATCTCTGTCTCGGGTTTATGGCGTGACCTTGGTCACACCCTTCCCTTCTTTCTGGGCCTTGCTTTTCTCATACGTGCAAACCAGGTAGTTTATGGCCGATTTAGGTGTCCATGTGAGTTTCATTTGGCTTGCATTGTGGTTTCTTTTTTTTAATTGAATTAGTCGCCAGCATTTACAAACTCTGGAAATTTCATAAGAAAGGCTGGACTTCCAACATGTCATGAAAAATCAGTCTGGCCACCCTGGACCTACATTCCTGGCGGCCAGAGTGGAGGAACCCTTGCTCCATCTGGGTCAGGCACAACAGTCATGGTCCCTGCAGAGCCTTCTCGCTCTACTGGACTCAATTTATGGTTCCTATTGGCCCGAGGGCATTTGAGTTCTCAAACTGTGGCCTGAATAACCTGAAAGGACTCAAGTGAAAACCAATGGAAGTTTGGACTGTCATTCCCTGTATCTTAAAAGAAGGCTCTAGAAGAAAAGAAAACAGCAGCAGTTACTAATAATACTTGAATGAGGTGGAGCAGGGAATGAGGTTCTAATGACAGAGGAACAAACAGGCAATGGACCATTAATTTTTATGGTTTTTTTTTTGGTAATAAAATACCCATAACATCATGGTTACCATTTTAACCATTTTAAAGCGCACAGTTCAGTAGGATTTAGTATTTTCACAGTGTTGTGCAACCACACCACTACCTAGTTCCAGAACTTTTTCAACACCACAAAAGGAAACCCAGTACCCATTAAGCATCTGCCCCCCCATGCCCTCCTTCCCATCCCTGGCCACCACTTGTCTGCTGTCTGTCTCTGAGGATTTGAGCGGACTGTTAATTTGGAGGTGTCCTGCCCAGAGTGGGACCCCTCAGAGCACAGACATCCTTATAAACACACTATTAAAAGTCCCCCTGCCAAGTATTCCAAGCTGCCTTCCCCTAAATCATACTCTTTGTCCCGAGGACAAATACAAACATCCCTGCCATATGCTACTCTCAAACTGAAAAGATTCCTGAACTGAAATCAGGATAATTCTTATTCCTGTAAGTAGAGATTTTATGTTATCTTCCAATTGCAAGCAGGGGCCGGGGAGGCACGTGGATACGGATTCAAATCCCAGTTCCATCACTCACCAGCAATGGGACCTTGGATGAGTCCTTTCACTCCCCTACACCTCAATTTTCCCAGCTGTAAAATGGAGATAAGAATATACTGATTCGAAAGGGTGTTGAGAACATCACAAAAAAAAACCCTCGGGATGCACTCAACATAGTGCCCATCTAATACTAAGCACTCCGTAAATGCAGCTGTCATAAGGACTACCCCTTAATCAATCTCTGAAAACAGTTTTCAAAAGGCTAAACAGAGAAAAAAGAGCTCTGGTTTTGCTCTAAAGAAGACTGTGATCCAAGTTGATAAATTAGACTTGCCAAGAGAAACCCAATGTGGCATTTAAACTGGATTTTGTGAAATGCTTTTGGTTAACCTCATCCTCAGCAAATGCTACTGTGCTTTCACCTCACCATTTATTATTTTATTTATTTATTTTTGTAGAGATGGGGTCTTGCTATGTTGCCCAGGCTAGTCTTGAAATCCTGGGGTCAAGTGATCCTCCCACCTCAGCCTCCCAAAGTGTCGGGATTACAGACATGCGCCACGATGCCTGGCCATCCACTCAAATTTCCACTACATCATACCTGGAGGTGGCGCTGTCATTCACTCATTGGTTCATTCATTCGTTCATTCATTCTTCACTGAAATGAGAAAAGTGGCACTCTGGATCTGTTTGCACCTGCCTCTCCCACCACCCCCCATACCCACCCTAGACCCTGACTCAGGACTATACCTCTCCCTGGGCAAGCTGAAAGGGAAGTGCAGAATTCAGGCAGGCTCTGCCACAAACTCGTCGTGTGACCTTGAACAAGTCCTTTCTCCTCTCTGCCCAGGAGCCTCATCTACAAAGCAAGGATGTTGCACCCTGCATTGGACCTGAGATTTTTCTTCTTGCTTCCCTGGGAAGTACGCAACAGCCTGTGCCCCCGACAGCTATAAAGTTTCCACAGGAGCAGCTCCTGTTGGCCACGTCATCCTGATCCCCATTTCCCCAGGGTGAACATCTGCAGGTGGAGCTGGGTTAGCACATCTGCAACGCCAACAAAGAGTGGCAGGTTCTTCACTGGCTTCTGAGTATTGGCCGTGGCCTGAGATTCATAGTCTGGTCATTCAGACCAATGCCCCAAAGTCCCATAAAGCAGCAAAAACCAGGATGGTGAGAATTCTCAGGGTAAATCCAAGAGACATTTCTAGCCCGTGGCATTTCTTTCTGTTTTCTCTCTCCCTATCCTGAAGATTAAAAATGCCCTCTGCTTCTCGTAAACACCAGCATACTCTGAGTCCCCAAGTAACATCACTCAACACAGTCGTCACATTGTGACTGGATGAAACAGGGACAAGATTTAAGACTTTGTTTTTTCTTTTTTGAGACAGAGTCTCACTCTGTTGCCCAGACTAGAGTGCTGTGGCATCAGCCTAGCTCACAGCAACCTCAAACTCCTGGGCTCAAGGGATCCTTCTGCCTCAGCCTTCTGAGTAGGTGGGACTACAGACATGTGCCACCATGTCCAGCTAACTTTTTACATATATTTTTAGTTGTCTAGTTAATTTCTTTCTATTTTTAGTAGAGACGGGGTCTCGTTCTTGCTCAGGCTGGTCTTGAACTCCTGAGCTCAAACGATCCACCCATCTCGGCCTCCCAGAGTGCTAGGATTACAGGCGTGAGCCACTGCGCCTGGCCAAGATTTAAGACTTTGAAAATGGACAGAGAAGATGGACACATCTGGAAAGAACAGAATGACCCAGAGGCATCCAGCTTCTCTGTAGATAGAACACACCTCCTGTGTACAGATGAATAAGGATATATGACTTGCCCACATAGCCGGGGCTGGGATTCAACCCCTGGGCACCGGCCAGGACTGCTGGAAACTTCTGCAGTACAATATTGCCCCCTGCTACTTCTTTTGTCCATTGGCATGTGTCTGCCAGGGCATTTTCAGCCTCTCTACCTCCATCAGCCTCTACTCTCTGTCTCCATGGATTTGCCTATTCTGGACATTTCGTGACAATGAAGTCATACAATATGTGTCCTTTTGTGTCTGGCTTCTTTCACTCAGCAGAATGTTTTTCGAGGTTTATCCACATTGTAGCAAGTGTCAGTACTTCCTTTTTTTCATGGCTGAATAATAGTCCATCGCACAGATAGACCACATTTTGTTTATCCATTCATTCTTCGGTGAGTATTTGGGTGCATTCTACCTTTGGGTGATTGTGGATGAGGTGGAGCTTCTTGTGTCTGCTCCTTTTCCCCCCAGCGCCTAGAAAGGTGCTGACCTGAGGAACGAGGAGGCACCAGGTGTTACTGGTTTCCATCCTCCCCGGTGTGGATAGTCAGTACCAAAGGCTTGTAGGTCCCAGACCAAGAACAGAAGAAGCCAGTATGAGGGAGGAAGGGAGGAGGGGCCCGAATGGGAGAAAAGCTTTCTATTTTCTACCTTCTGTGCTTGAAAAAGTGAATCACGATGGCTGGCCAGTAGAGAGACATATTTTTATGCCCAGTTCTGGGAATGGAGGTCATTTATCATCGGATAATAAAGGCAAAATGATGCATTCAGGATGTTGGGAGATTCACAGTAAATCAAAACTAGGCGGGGAGGGCAGATCCTACCCACCGGGCCGAGCTCCCCGGAGAAAGGCATTGAAATCCAACTGCTTCCCCACAAAGCACTTCATTAAATTGTCGAAATGACCAGGAATCTACTGCAAAAAAAGAAAGGGGGGGGCGCAAGGGGAGCAAATTCTCTTTGACTGTTGATGCGATTTGGAAGACATTAAATTGCAATTAAGTTCATTTACTTACCAGGAGACAGTGTGGACAGCCCGTGGGGACCCCCATCAGCGTTTTGCAAAGACGACGGCGTTTTGTTCGCGGTGGTTCCCTGGGGACCGCCCGGCTCCTGGGCGAGTTTGGCGGCTTCGGCGCGCCCTCTGGTGGCCACGCGCGGAAGGGTTGGCAATTGCCCTCCGTTCCCGTTCAGAGGGGCGGGACACGCGTGATTCCAGCCACTCAAGGGGTCCGCAAATTCATCCCCATTTAACCTGGAAAGTCTCAGCGTGTGCCACTCAGGGGCGCAGGAAGGGCTCTCTGGGTCAACTGATTTTAAAAATTGTAACTATAGTATTAATTATGATTGTGATTATAAGTTCAAAGAGTTTTGAAATCATAAAATGAAGAGTCAGTCTCCCGGACCAGTTTTCTCACACCCAGATGGAATTATTTGTGTATTTCAGAAAATGCCAGGATTTTCCTATGCGTATACTAGCATGTCCTCACCAACCCCCCACCCCCTTTTTAATCTCATGAATTTACTGTTTGGCACTTTTCCTCCTGGATCCTCCTCTTTGCAAGCGTGTGTTGGGTAGATTCCCACCTGAGCACGTGCAGATCTACCCCGTATTTTCCAACGGCTGTATCCATCCTGCATTTCGTGGATACACCATAATTTATTAACCAGTTCCCTATTGGTGGACACACAGATTGCTGCTTCTTTTTTATAATTGTCAACAGGCAGCGGTGAGCACCTTACACTTGTATCCTTGCATACCTGTGTGCATATTGCTGGCAGTGGGAAGGATACATTACTGTTGAAATGATAAAGCTGAAAACCTGTGGAGGACAGTGTTAGTGCCAGTCCGCCCCCTTCATTTCACGAACACAGAGCACCCCCTGCCTGTCGGGTGGGGAGATGAGGATACAGAGATTTGTAAGCTGTGGACCCTGACCTAAGGCCTTCAGGGTGTATTTGGATAGATGAACCCTTTAGCAAATTAACACCTGTAAGTGTAATACCATCTATATAAGAGGCAGAGTATATGTACTGTAAAGACACAAAAAAAGATGTGGTCAAACCTGGGAGAAATCAGGAAGGCATCTCAGAGGAGGCAGCAAGACTTGGGTGTCAGAAGAACTTCCTAGCGTGGGACAGGTAGCATTGTTTGCACCTGCTCAGAGCTGGAAAGCACCTGGCAGTCCCTACCTCAATGTGCCAAAGCGATGGGAAAAGTTAATCAGAAAAGGGGTGGGGCCAGGTAACCAGGCACCTTGTGAATCATTCTGGGGAGCTTGGGTCTCAGAGTGGGATCTGGGGACCACCGATTTCAGAGCCCCCTGGAGGAGGAGCACATCTTTCTTTAAAAATGAAGACTCTCAGGGCCCACCTGGATCTAATGAAGAACAGTATCTGAAGACAAATCCTTGGACTCCACATTTTTAAAAATCAAGATTCACTACAGTCTGTGAACCCTGCTGTTGGCAATTGTAAATCCATAATTGTCAAACAAATTATTCGTTACCAGGTGTCAAAGTTTATTTTAGTCATTAGTGAGGGAAACTTTCAGAAGCAGAAAAGCTGGTTTGAAGAGCATTTGAGGGACAGTTAGGAAAAGAATGGAAAAATAAGATTGCTACATTGGATCTGAGACTGGTTAATTGTCTACAAGGCAAAAAACAAAAATCGTGTTTGGGGGTTAACTTTATTGCTGGGCTAGAAAATCATAACTTACCACAATCTTACAGCACAGTAAAGAGACTATGATTTATTGCAAATTGTCAATTAAAATCCTGTGACAAAAAGCTATGTTCTCCCAGAGTAGAGGAGTGCCAAGCAGGCTAATTAGTTAATGCTGTAACCCAGGGATCAGCAAACCTTTTCCATAAAGGGCCAGATAGTAAATAATTTAAGCGGTGTGGGTCAAACATCTCTGTTGTGATTACTCAACTCTGGTTTGCACAGAGGCAGTCATAGACAATATTTAAATGAATGCATGTGGCGGTGTTCCAACAAAACTTTATTTACAAAAACAGGTAGCAGGTTAAATTTGGCCTGTAGCTGTAATTTGTTAACTCCTGCTAGGATTTATTTATTTTTTATTTTTTTATTTATTTTATTTTAATTAATTTATTTATTTTGAGACAGAGTCCCACTCTGTTGCCCCGGCTAGAGTGCTGTGGCATCAGCCTAGCTCACAGCAACCTCAAACTCCTGGGCTCAAGTGATCCTTCTGCCTCAGCCTCCCGAGTAGCTGGGACTACAGGCATGTGCCACCATGCCTGGCTAATTTTTTCTATATATTTTTAATTGTCCAGCTAATTTCTTTCTATTTATAGTAGAGATGGGGTCTTGCTCTTGGTCAGGCTGGTCTCGAACTCCTGAGCTCAAATGATCCGCCCGCCTCGACCTCCCAGAGTGCTAGGATTACAGACGCGAGCCACCGCGCCTGGCCTGCTAGGATTTAAATTTCAGATTGTGTCCTGACCCATTAGGTGCCCTGCCCCAGGTGTACTGTCCCAGGTACACTGCCTCAGGTATGGACACAAATCTCTGGGAGTGGGGTGTTTGGTAAAGATTATTCCAACAAAATTTTTACAGGAGATCTGATGAACAGGCAGGTTAGGGAATCACCTGTCACTGTTGAATTTATTACACTTGTAATTTGACATGGATTATATGTGAATGAATGTCTGTATCTTCTGCCAGATCCTGAGCCTCGTGGACATAAGACTGTTTCCAGCACATATTAGGTGTTCAATATGTATTTCTTGAAGACATGAACAAATACCTAAAACGGGCACCATATGGTGGTGAGGTTCCCACAAATGACCAGCAGGTGGAGCAAGAGGCCAGGCCACCGTCTAGAACTAAACCTGTGTTCTCAGTCTAAGACCCAGCTCACGGGGTGGGGTTGGGGCGATTTACATTTAAAAAAATTGTTTTTTATGAATAATCCTACACATTTATGAAATGATTTCTGTTTAAAGCACGTTAAGAAACCTTTTGGAGATCAAAATGGAAACATTAAATGGGTTCCCCTAGAAGAAGAAGGATTTTCCTTCCTCCAAGAATCTTATCTATTATTTCTGAAGAGTACTTGGTATTCGAAACGTACATATTTAAAAAATAAATATAGGTGCTACTGCCTGCACCTTCTTGGGCCTTGGTTCTTCTTTCTGCCAATGGAGGGGTCCAGAAACATGGTTTCTAAAGTCCCCTTCCAGGCCTGGGGGTCCCTGGGGGGAGGTCTCGTGAAGTTCCATTTCTTGACCTGGGTGCTGGCTATACAGGTGTGTTCAGATAGTGAAAATTTACCAAGCTGTATGCTTATAGGTGCACAGGTGTATCTTATACAAAAGGTAAAAACAAAAGGCAAAATCAATAAAGGCCCAATATTAGTCTCCTATTACCACCATGACCAATTATCCCAAATTTAGAGGTTTAAAACAATGTAAATTCATGGTGCAGCCACCAGGGAAAACAGTACGGAGGTTCTTCAAAAAATTAAAAATAGAATTACCATATGACCCAGTAATCCGCCTTCTGGGTATATATTGAAAATAATTGAAAACAGAATCTCAAAAAGATACCTGCAGTCCCACATTCGTTGCAGCGTTGTTCACCATAGCCAGAAGTAGAAAAAACCTAAATGTCTATCGATGGATGAATGGGTAAACATAAAGTGATAAATACATACAATGAAATATTACTCAGCCTTGCAAGAGGAAATCCTAGTCCTGTCATATGCTACAACATGGATGAACTTTGAGGACAATACACGGGGTGACACAGCCAGTCACAAAGGACAAATACTGCATGATCACACTTACATGAAGTATCTAAAGCCGTTAAACTCTTACAAACAAAGTGGAATGGTAAGTGGAGGAGGAGAACGTGGGGGGTGTTGTTTAGTGGGTATGGAGTTTCCCTTTTGCAAGATGAAAAAGTTCTAGACATCTGTTGCACAACAACCTGCCTATAGACAACACTACTATACTGTACACGTAAAAGTGGTTAAGATGGTAAATTTTATGTTTTTATTTAACCATAATTTAAAAAAAAAACCTCACAAATTTATTATTCTACAGGCGTGTGGGTCAGAAGTCCAAAATGGGTCTCACTGGGCTAAAATCTAGGTGTCAGCAGGGCTGCATTCCTTTCTAGAAGTTCCAGGAGAGATGCCCTTTCCTGCTTATTTGCATTATTGCCAGAAGTCAGTGCTTTGCAGTTGTAGCGCCAGAACCTGAGTTTTCTTCCTGGCTGTCAGCTGAGAGCTGTTCTCAGCTTCCAAATGCTGCCACATACCTTGGTCCCTCCCTCCATCTTCCGAGCTTGTGGTGGCCGGTGGAGTTTTTCTCTCGTGGCATCTCTCTTTGACCCACTTTCCCCCCCTCCCTCTTCCATTGATAAGGATTTGTGTGATTAGACTGGGTCCGATTGGATAATACAGGATAATCGCCCCATTTCCAAGATCCATACTTAATCAAAGCTGCAAAGTCTCTTTTGCCATGTAAGATAACATACTCTTAACAAGTTTGGGGGAGTTAGGACATGGACATCTTTGGGGTGGCCATTATTCTGCCCACCACAGCCTGCTCCAGCCTCACCTGGTCATTCTCTTTTGTCTCCACACGATGGCAGGAGAGAGGACAATAATCTGACAACGGATGCCAGCGTTGACTCTCACATGAATATAAGGGGTCACATCTATTGAGTGTCTATTGTGTGCCAGACACATTGTAAGCACATCACAGGCCTCATCTCATATAATTCTCTTACGGGGTAAATGTTATTATTTTATAATCCAGGAAACTGAAGCTTAGAGTGGTTAATAAATCTTTTTAATGCCACACTGCCACTAATAGTAGATATTTTTGTGAATTTGAGATTTATATGCATGCAGTCTGCATGCTTAATCAGTTAGCTATATTATCCCTTTAATAAATGTACTAATATTATCTACATTTAAAAGATATCAGTAAGCAGTAAGTTCAAGAAATTGGAGAATTAGATGTCGTACTGAATTTATTTCTACAGTAAAAGACATTGGAGCTGAAAGGGAGAGTGGCTATTTGTTGAAGGGCAAGTTTAGGTCCCAGGTAGAATCTTAGTCTCTTCAGACTAGAAGCGTCTTTTTTTTTTTTGAGACAGAGTCTTGCTCTGTCACCTGGACTAGAGTGCTGTGGCATCAGCCTAGCTCACAGCAACCTCAAAGTCCTGGGTTCAAGCGATTTTCCTGCCTCAGCCTCCCGAGTAGCTGGGATGACAGGCATGTGCCACCATGCCCGGTTAATTTTTAGTCTATATATTTTTAGTTGTCCAGATAATTTCTTTCTATTTCTTTAGTAGAGACGGGGTCTCGATCTTGCTCAGGCTGGTCTCGAACTCCTCGGCTCCCGCCTCGGCTTCCCAGAGTGCTGGGATTACAGGCCTGAGCCACCACGCCCGGCCTAGAAGGGTCTTAAAATGGTACTCTTCCTTTCTCTGCATTTGGGCAGGACCTCAGACAGCCCAACCTACTGAGAAAATCTAGCTTTGGGCAGCAGAGGGGTTGGGGATGTTTCGGTGACGGGAACATAGTTATCAACTTGGTTTTCTATTAATACATGAAAGGAAGGGGTCTTTCAATTTTTGCTTGCATTCATTCAAAAGACCACGCTGAAGCAGCCAACTGCCCTTCTGCAGCCTGAATCCTGATTTTTGCTCCGTGTCAAGCCCTCCTTGAGAGACACCAGAGTAAATCCTGATCGGTCTCCACCTATCATGGTGGTGCCTGGGCTTAGCAGTGGGCATTAGGCTCTGGTTCAGCCCTGCTGGGCAGCTCTTGGGAAAGATTCTCTTTAATCTTAAAAAGAAATACACACAGAAAAAAAGGGTCTGGTTCTTCACCCCTGCCTGTCCATGATGCCTGGAGCCGAGCATAGCAGATTAACCAGAGCAGGAGACACAGGAGGTGGCAGAGGGGGAAGACAGAAAGACTTGACTTTGTTGAGCCGCTCAACCAACGGGCTCCAGATTCTCTCTGCTGCCTCAATTCTTGTGTTTAAGCCATTTTCAGCTGGGTTTTCTCTTACTACTTGCAGATGGAAGCATCCCAACTCAATCGCACATACTAGTTTCTGTCTCTCTTTTACTCACGGCTTATATGAATAATTTGTCTCAAAACCAGAAACGGCACTGAGTCCATAGCTTTCCCCTTATGTCCTCTCTCTGTTCCAGAATCCCCCCTTGCAGAAATCTGACGTTATATTTAGTCATCATGTCTCCTTAGGGTCCTCTTGCCAGTGAGAGTCTCTCAGACTTTCCTTGTTTTTGATGACTCTGGCAGTTTTGAGGAGTACTGGACGGGTATTTTGTAGAATGTCCCCGAATTTGGGTTTGTCTTATGTTTTTCTTGTGATTACACTGGCGTGTTGGGCTTTGGGGAGGAGGAGCACGGAGGTGAAGTTGTTCTTGTTGTCACACAGTGAGGGTTTCTATATCAACAGGACATCCCTGTGGCTGGGGTGTCTATAAGGTTTCTCTGCTGAAAACTCACTCTCCCTGTCCCCTCCCACACTGTACTCTCTGGAAGGAAGTCGCTTCATGCAGCCCACGCTGGAGGAGTAGGGCACTGTGCTTCCTCTCCCTGAGGGCAAAGTGTCTACATGAATTATTTGGAATTCTTTTGCACAGATGATTTGTCTATTCTCCTTATTTATTTATTAAATATTTATTTATATCAATATGGACTCATGAGTTTTTTGTTTTTTTTTTTTTGCTTTGGGTTCTAATTGAATATTGTTTTTTTTCCCCTCTCAAACTGTTCTAGTTTGGCCGCTAGGATTCTTTCATTCGGCTCCTGTGTGCCTTTGCTGATGGTCCCCTCACTGTGGGATTTTTTGCGTGTGAGTACATGTGTGTGAGCATTTCCTTCCTTTCTGGTACCTCAAGATGCTCCAGGCTCATTTTTTGTATTTCCTGGCCCTGTCCTAGAATCAGCTGTCTGTCTAAGGAGTCCTGTTTCTGTTTATTGGAGAATGACATCAAAAACCTAGATCTGGGAGCTAGGGTGTGCATTGCTGGTGGGTGTTCTTGCTTCTCGGCTGTCTTGGCAGACAGTGCAAGGAAAACTATGTCTATATACTGACCTATGTTTATACCCATAACAGTAAATATTTCTATATGGAAACAACTGAATGCACAGCACACTAAAGAGTTCATACTGATGTCTCCGACTCTAGTCCATTACCACATGGTAACACCTTCCCCACGTCTATTTTGGTAATCTCCTGCCTCAACAATGAGAACTTTGGTTTCCACCATTGCTATCCATTTACTTAATTGTTTAATTCCAGTAGACACATATAGTGGTGCACATTTATTCTGACCAACAATTCTGCCTGTGGGCATTTATCCTACTGAAAAGCACCCCCAAGAATAGAAAGATATATGTGTGAGGATGCTCATTGGTGGATGGACTCTTTGCCAATAGTTGGCTCCCCTCCCAGTGGAAGGATTATATTTCTCTGCCATTTGAACTCGGGCAAGGCCATGTGACTTGTTTTGGCCAATAAAACGTGAGTGGGGCACAGATGACACACTTCCTGATGAAGTGCTGAAAGCTAGTGAGTGCTTGTGCTGTGGTTTGAATGTGTTCTCCAAAGCTCATGTGTTGGAAACTTGATCCCCAAAGTGGTCGTGTTGAGAGATGCGGCCTAATGGGAGGTGGCTGGGTCCTGGGGGCACGTCCCTCACAAATGGATTAATACCGTGAGCACAGGAGTGGGATCCTTATGAAAGGACAAGTTCAGCACTCCCTGGCCCTCTGTCTCACCCTCTCTTTGCCCTTCTGCCAGAGGATGATGCAGCAAGAAGATCCTTGCCAGGTGCCAGCTTCTTGAACTTGAACTTCCCAGACTCCAGAACCATGAGCCAATACATTTCTATTCATTATAAATTACCCAGTCTGTGGTATTCTCTCATAGCAGCACCAAGTGGACGAAGACATCTTGTCAACCTTTCTTTTTTCTGTGCCACACTGTCCTGCAGGTTCCAGGTAATGGCTGCACCATCAGCCTGGTTCCTGGAAAAAGGATGACCTGAGATGGAATCCCAGCTGACCAACAATGGAAAGGTATCATGAGCAAGAAAACTCTTTCTTGTTTTTAGGTACTAACATTTGAAATATTCATTACAGCAGTGTAACCTAGCCCATTCTGACTGATAGAGTCTGTAACTGTGAAAAATGGAAGTAATGCAAATATCTATCAATAGGGGACTAAGTTAATAAATTGTAGTACATTTCAACAATGATCTAGTGCAGGCTTTGCAAAAAAAAAAAAAAAAGTCAATCTTTATTACTAAGATGAAAAACCATCCATATTTTTAAGAAAAAAAAAAGCAAGCTAAGGGACAGTTTATTCAGTGTGATCACATTGTTCTAAAACAAACAATTTATGTACATCTGTTAGTATATGCATAGAAAAATAACCACTGGAGAAATATATACTGAATTGTCGGCAGTAGCTATCTCTACATTTTAGATTTTTCTATTGTTTGAATTTTTCCAAGTTCTGAGTCAAGATTCTCTCTGCTCTGGGCTGGATCTGTTTCATCTGCCCGTTGGCAGCTAGACTGGATTATGCAAATTGGCTTTCCCCTTGAATGGATTTGATAATCTACAAGGTTAAGTCTGGAGGCAAACACGTGGACATGTTAAGTTGGGACCGGCTAATAAATACGGCAATTTGAGCAGCACTCTTGGAATTTTTTCCAAGCCCATCAAAAGCACAGAATGTAATCGGTACTCATCTGTATTCCCAGTGTAAACAGTGGTGATTACAAACTGATGAAGACTTAGATGGTTTCCGTGCCTCCATTTGTCCCTTATGACTCCTGAATAATTATTCTCACAGAGCGCTTTTAGCAACAACGTGGATCGGGTTGGGGGGGGGACTCTGTCTCATTCATCATTGAATCCCCTGTACCCGGCTCTGACTTGGCAAAGAGTAGGTGTTCAATTAATGTGATTCAGAAAACGTCTGCTTTCAATAATAATTATTACTTTCAAAATTGTTTTATTCTGTAAATGATCATGCAGCAAAACTGGCATTTGTGGTGTGCAGATCTATGATTTTAACACATGTATAGATTTCTGTCTCCACCAGCATGAGCAGAATAAAAGAACGGTTCTATCACTCCAAAAGATTCCACTGTGCTTTCTCTTTACAATTACATTCTCCCCCACCTCTAACTCCCGGCAAGCACTCCTATGCTCTGTCACCATGGCTTTGTCTTTTCAAGGATGTCATGTAGATGCGATCATATAGCCGATGATCTTTGGAGAGTGGCTTCTGTCACTCAGTTGGTTTCTTTTTATTGCTGAGTAGAATTCCTCAATAACATTTTTTTGAGCACCTACTATGTATCAGGCATTGTACTAGGTGCTGGGCACATAACAAAGGACAGGGCAGATGTGATCCCCATTGGCTTGGAGCTTATAGACATTGATGGGAGATTCATAGAACGTCAGGGTCCTAAGGGGGGGGCCTCAATAATCTAATCCTTAGCTTCTTAAAATATGGTCTGTGGGCAGGAGCCTCAGAATTCCCTGAGAGTCTCTTAGAAATGCAGAATGTTAGGTCCCACCCCAGACCTACGAATCACGGTCTGCACGTGAACAAAACTCCCAGGTGATTCGTGTGCACATTCAACTTTGAGGAGCGCTGCAAGAATGCCTTCGGGGACGGGGGTCTTATCCTGTGCCTTGGCAGCCACCCTTCCCACCAATGGGCAGCTCAAATTGTTTGCAGTTTTTCTTAGTCTAAATGAAAATTTGCTTTTGTATAAATTCCACGCAACGGTTCTAGTTCTGACTTTTGGATCAATCCAAAATACACCTACTTCTTCTTTCACCTAATATTTCTTTGGTTATTTACAGACATGGTGCCCTTTTCTCTGGACTGAACACCACCCCCCTGCCATGCTACAGTCAGGCTTTATATTCATTTATTCACCCACTTAGTATATTTTCATTGGGATCTGCTACATTCAGACACTGAACTTGACCAATCTCAAAAAAAAAAAAAAAATTGACAGCGTTAAAATGGCTCAACTGGATATTATGAGTATTTGGGATAAGATATAAGCAATGGAAAGAAAACTTTCAGAGGAAAGATCTCATATGGATATTGTGGAATAATGAGAAATATACATTTGGTTTGGTTTTTGTCCCTGGTTCCTGGCACACAGCTCCTAAAACGCTGGGAGTCTCTGGAGGGATAAGGGTGTCTTTTGTAGTTAATGAGGGAGCTGGTGGCTGGGGTTTCCTAGATAGCGCCAGGATGCGGCTGAAAAGACCCAGGCATGATTTGGGGGTTGGAACTTTTAGCCCCACCCTCCAACCTCCTAAGGGTGGGGGTGGGGGTGGGGACTGGCAATTGAGTCAAACACCAACAGCCAATGATTTAATCAATCACGCCTATGTAAGGACAGAAGTGTGGGTACCTAATACTTGCAACTGGCATCTGAAGTGAGGGCACTCTTATGGGACTGAGCCCTTAAACCTATTGATTCTGGTGCTCACTCCAGGTTGTTAGTGTCAGAATTGAATTGTAGGACACCCAGTTAGTGGCTGGAGTGCTGGAAAAGTGGGTGTCGGTGTGGAAAACCTCACACATTTGGGGTCAGAAGTGTGAGTAAAAAACCGTTCATAGATAACTAGGGCTGGAAGATAGAAGCCCAGATGCCAGGTAGGCAAACAAAATATACCATCTAAAGGGGGACAGCGGCTGTTACCCAGTGCCAGCCTACTGCTTCTGCAAGGGAATTAAGGCTCAGCGTTGCACAATCTTCTGAGTTTTCAAGACAAGTCAGAAATGTGGACGTTGACATAAATTTTCTGATTTTTAGATGTGAGGATTATCAACTGCTGACAAAATCCTCTCCGGTTGACTTAAGCAGAAAAAGGGTTGATGGGAAAACTGTATCAGGTAGCTAAGAAAATTGGTTGCAAGGTGGATAAATGAACATAGGAAATGGGCAAGGACCAGGAGTGTCCCAGCAGCTGGGGACACAGCAGATCACGCCAAAGGGGCAGGTGGTAGAAAACTAACATAGGTGCAACTGTCATAGCACTTTGAGCAACAACCTCCTGGGCCATCAGTCCCACTGCCTTTGATGCCTTCCAACTGCCCCTTATGTTCAAAATACTGGCTGTGTGCTTCAGCTGCCAGCACTGGGTAGCATGTCCTTGTGACCTGATTTTTTCCCCAGTGACCCAGGGAATTGGGAGAGGGAGTATCTGTCCTCTTTGACCTCTGAAATGGGAAGAAAGACCTATTTTGGGATTCCCCCAACACAAGAAGTTTAGATGCTGGGGAAGTTAAAAAAAAAAAAAAGCAAGCACAGCAACTATGTTAGGAATACTTTCAGCTGCAAGGTATTAAGAACAGCTTACAACACAAGGACACAAGAAATCAGAGACTGGGAGCCACAGAGGTGGCCCAGTAGTTCCACAATGTGATCATAGATCATTTTGCTGATTAGCTTAGGTTACGCCTGGCTTACTCGCACCAGTTAAGGACAAGTTTGATGGAAATACCCTGATAAGCTTGAACCATTCAGATCCTACCCTTGGAGTTGAGATTTGGGTAAATTACACTCACCACATGGTTTCTAGACAATGCGGGAAGGAGAAATGGATGAGGGGGGAACAATCACAACATCCACTGTATCACTACTTGCTTTGTTGCTATAGGATTTGGTGAAAAGGAGTTTGTTTGGCAGAATCTTAATGTCTATCTGCTAAAGTCAAGTTGAAGTGGACGTGCACAGCCTTCCTGTTAAATGGTTCTTTTTTTTTTTTTTGAGACAGAGTCTCACTCTGTTGCCCGGGCTAGAGCGAGTGCCGTGGCATCAGCCTAGCTCACAGCAACCTCAAACTCCTGGGCTCAAGCGATCCTCCTGCCTCAGCCTCCCGAGTAACTGGGACTACAGGCACATGCCACCATGCCCGGCTCATTTTTTCTATATATATTTGTAGTTGTCCAGCTAATTTCTATTTTTTAGTAGAGATGGGGTCTCCCTCTTGCTCAGGCTGGTCTCAAACTCCTTAGCTCAAACGATCCACCCCCCTCGGCCTCCCAGAGTGCTAGGGTTACAGGCGTGAGCCACCACGCCTGGCCCCTGTTAAATGATTCTAAATAACATTATGAACACTTGGTGTGCACTGGTGCCCTAAACTTTTACATATATATATATATATATATATATATATATTTTTTTTTTTTTTTTTTTTGAGACAGAGTCCCGCTGTGTTGCCTGGGCTAGAGTGCTGTGGCGTCAGCCTAGCTCACAGCAACCTCAAACTCCTGGGCTTAAGCGATCCTCCTGCCTCAGCCTCCCGAGTAGCTGGGACTACAGGCATGTGCCACCATGCCTGGCTAATTTTTTCTATATATATATTTTAGTTGGCCAGATAATTTCTTTCTATTTTTAGTATAGATGGGGGTCTCGCTCTTGCTGAGGCTGGTCTCGAACTCCTGACCTCGAGCAATCCACCTGCCTCGGCCTCCCGGAGTGCTAGGATTACAGGCGTGAGCCACCGTGCCCAGCCTAAACTTTTATATATTTTAACTAATTTAAATGTGGCTATTATCAGTACCCCCACTTTACAGATGAGGACTCTAGGTTTAACTAACAAGTCTAAAAGACTATACAGCCTTGAACCAAGACAGGAGATACACACACACACACGTGTGTGCATGCACATATATATATATAATCTCCTCCTCTCTAGATCAATCCTGACAGCTCGGCAGGGTCGAAACAAGGTGTGTGGGCACCTAGACAGGCTAATGACGCAATGTCCTGTTGAGTCTGTTGAGTCTGGGTTAAGAACCTGCCCTCATCACCGAGCGGTTTGCGACCTAGACCAAGTTGCTGGAGCACTGTGCTTTAGTTTTCTCACCTGTAAAACAGCATTAATAAATAGTGCCTACCTCGTAGCATGGTTAACAAAGATTAGGTCATTTTCATATGTGGTGTAAGAGCCCTGTAAGTCTTAGCAAAAAATAATGACAATTTTCTGTACCTGGTTACATTTCCAGGGATGTTTTAGCACCATCCTCGTGGTTCGGCACCTGCTGTTCCATCCTTTAATCCAGTGCAGGCTGCAGCCTCGACCTTCTCCCAGCCCCGGCCACTTTGCTAATCAGTGTCTTATCGCAGCTCGGTCTGGGCTCTCCCAGACCAGGCAGGGAGCCCCTGGGTCCTCCCAGCCCGCTGCCACTGTCTGCGTGCCTCTTAGCTGGGGAGACAGAAACCGAACCCTTCCCAAAGATGCTGGGAAATTAGTTTAGCACCGTCTGCTGGTGTGCGGTGACTCAGAAGCAGCCAGCCCAGCAGGGCTCGTGGGCTCTGGGGTTTGAACGAGATTGATGTTGTCGTGAATGCAAAGCAGGTGGAGGGAGCCCGGGCAGGAGGGCTGGGAGGCAGGGCAGGTGAGGGCTTTCTGTTTGCTTCTAGTTCCCCTTCTAGGTGAGCTGTGCATTTGTGCAGCTGCCTCTGCTGTTTCCCATGATGGCAGAGAAGCCAGAGGGCCCTGAGGAGGGCCACTGGGGTACGGGGGAAAGCCAGCAGTTGGTTGGACTAATGTAAGTGGGCATCTCATTCTGGTCACTCACTGTGTGACCTTGGGGAAGTAGCTTACGCTCTCTGAGCTTCCATCTCCTTGTCAGTGAAATGGTTATAATACTAGCAGCTGGGGTTTGGGATTGCTATGGGGATGAGTGACATGATGCATATAACGTGCTGAGCCTAGCCCGGCCCCTGGAATGTCACGCACACTCGGTAAACATGAGCATTTAATAAGATTTGGGCTTTATAAGGTCATTTTCCTTTTCTTTCCTCAAACATCTCCATGCCTCAAACTCCTCAAAATTACTGTCTAAAGGCAAACACTCACCAAAAGTTCAGAGGAGGAAAGAATTGGCAGGCAGGAGGGGGAGGGTGTTGTGTGTGTGTAAGAAAAAGAAACAGAGGGTGAAAGAGAAAGAGACAGAGAGACCTCTGGACACATGCTAGACATGCACGTGCATGCAGAGACACAACACAAAGGGACACGCACACAGGGACACACATACAGAGAGGCAGACAGAGATCTGCCACGCACCAACTGTGCAACCACAGTCATTTAACCTCTCGCTACCTTGGCTTGCTCATCCGTGCAATGGGGACAGCAGCAACCTCTCCTTTGATGTGAGGATTAAATGTGTACATATAAAGCACTCAGCAGAGTGACTGGTACACAGAAAATGCTCCATACGTGATGGTAGACGGAATTCTGAAATGGACCCAAGACTAGCGCCCCCTGGTGTACACACCCTGCACAATCCCCTCCCCCTGAGTGTGACGGGTATTATTATTCTGGTATGGTAAGGCCAACAGACGAGGAGACACTTGCCATAGCTCACTGTAACCTTAAATCCCTGGACTCAAACGATCTTCCCAGGTAGCTAGGACTACAGCTGTGCAACATCACACCCAGCTAAGTTTTAAATTTTTTGTAGAAACAGGGTCTTGCTCTGTTGCCCAGGCTGGTCTCGAACTCCTGGTCTCAAGTGATCCTCCCTCCTCGGCCTCCCAAAGCACTGGGCACCCAGCCCCAATGTTGTTTTTATGAAGCCAGTGGTTTCCCTAGATAAGGTATGTGAAGTCCCCAAAAATGTTTCAATTGAGTGTATACATTTTCAGGTAGCCCTCTACGTAAAGATTTGCCAAAAACTGACTCACAGTGAATGCTTTTCCCGCTAGTATTAGAGAAAGGGCACACAAATTATTGACATGTACATGGGGAGAACCACAGAGCAGTTACCCCCTTGCTAGTGTGTTAGTGAGCGCCTAAAGAAGATGTTTTCCTGAGAATGGGATTCTCAGACTATTCATAGTGATTATACTCATCACAAACCACACACAAAAGAGCTCCAGTGCCGAATAGATTTGGGAAACTGAGGTTAAAGTTTATCAAGTTTCCTTATTGCAAGACTTCTCAGAGCCTTTAGCACATTAATGTGCACTCATTTCTCCAGCAAGTATATATTAAATGTCTACTATGTGTCAGACACTGTCATGGTAGTGTGGACATGGTGGTCAACAAAATAAAGCATGGGCCCTGCCCTCACGGGACTTACACTGTCGTGGGGAGACTGACAAGTAAACAAACAAATAAATATGTAAGTGCAAATTATGGCAAGTGCTACCGAGAAAAAGAGAGTGCTAGGAGAGACAACAACAGGTAGGATGGATGTCCTCTAGATGGGGTGGTAGTCATAGAAGACCTCCTCGAAGAAGTGATGTTTAAGCTGAGCCCTGAAGTTTGCAAAGGAGCCAGGAACGAGATGAGAGAGAGAGAAGGAACAGCACATGAGAAGGTGCTGGAGGCAGGACCCACAAAGTCTAAAATATTTCTGAAGTATTATTTTGTAAATACTATGATGTATTCCAAGCAGTGGGAGTATAGGAAGAGCCAAAGGAAATATAGGTTGATGTCTGTTATGAAGAATCTCAAATGTCAGGCTTGGGAATCTGTGCTTCACTTGGTAAATAATAGAAGCCTTTGCATGTCAAACCCTCTCTCCTCAGTAAATTAGGGTGTATTAGGTTTATCTAGACCCCAAGGTTTTCCTAAGAGCAATTTAATACATAAATACAGGAAAAAAACTTACTCTACTATAGTCAGACTGAAATAATATAAATTCAGTACCATACATAAACTGATAATGACCATACAAATTTTTACTACCCGGTCCTTTTTTTGTTTTTGAGACAGAGTCTCGCTCTGTTGCTCGGGCTAGAGTGAGTGCTGTGGCGTCAGCTTAGCTCACAGCAACCTCAAACTCTTGAGCTCCAGGAAATCCTCCTACCTCAGTCTCCCAAGTAGCGGGGACTACAGGCATGCGCCACCAGGCCTGGCTAATTTTTTCTATTTTTCAGTAGAGATGGAATCTCACTCTTGCTCAGGCTGGTCTCGAACTCCTGACCTCAAGCGATCCTCCTGCCGCAGCCTCCCAGAGTGCTAGGATTACAGGTGTGGGAGCCACTGCACCTGGCTGCACGTTTTTTCAATATGGCAAATGTAAGGCTGACTGTAAGAAATTCTGACACGTGATGTTCATATTATGGTTTGGTTATACTTGGGTAGAAGCTGCAATCTAAGAAACTCCTACACTGAGCCTACATTGTAACCCCTGCATGGAACATGAAGCTGGAAGGAGGGATTGTCTAGACCAGCTTCATCATTCTACTGTGTCCCAGAAAGGGGAAGTGACTTGCCCAAAATTATAGAGTAAGTTAGTGGTTGAGCTGGAACTAGATCCAGATGTCCCAGAAAGAACATGAGCTTTGGAGTTGGGAGGACATTGGTTCCAGCCACTCACTAACTGCATCATCTGGGGAAAATTCTTAGAACCCTTTGAGCCTTAGTTCCTCATCTGTAAAATGGTGGCTACAGTAACACCTGTGGGAAGGATTAATGAGCTAATGCTGGAAGGTGCTTAGCGCAGTACCAGGCCCGTAGCATGCACTCAGAGAAGGGGCTCCGATTCTCTGCCTACCCCAGTCTGGTTTGCTTGTCACGCCGTGCAACTGCCTCTGCAGTGACATGCAAGGGATTCCGCGGTCTTAAAAGCTTTCTGCAGAATGTCGTGAGAGCCAGGCCTCTTTCACATTCACTACCCAGAAATAACTCTCCATACATCTGAAAAGATCTATCTTGACTTGTCTACAGTGACGACCATATTACATTTCTTTAAAATTTGCTCTTGGTGCAGTGTTGGGCAAGAGATGATTTGTCAGAAATTAGAGTGTCCGAGAGAAAGGAAAACCCAGTTTTCCTCCACCCTTCTCCTGCCCTTTCTTTCTCTCTTCCCCCCGCCCCTGCAGTTTCTGTTATTAAATCTTCTTAGGCCAAATAATAATAATAATAATATTCTTTAGCAACTGAGAATACTCTCAAATCCCTTCAACACATCTTGCCACTTTTTAACTTCATAACAATGCAGCACGTGGCACAGGACTGTGCACGTGGTAATACGTGATAGAATAATATTTATAATCACTAATATAATTGTACGATATTATCGAGGATAGCTAATATTTGTTCACCATTTACGGTATATGTTAGCACTGTTTTAAATTCTTTTGCTTGTGTGAACCATGTATTCTTCACAACAGTCTGAAGAGGTAGGTACTAAAACCGTCACCAACCCCAGAGCCTGAACACTCAGCCACCCCCTGACTTTGGCTCAACCCAGAGAGGAAGGCGTCAATCCCCCTAGGAGAGGGCAGTGAGAGAGCCTCTAGTCTAACCTGATTTTACAGATGAGAACACTTTAGGAGGCTCAGGGTGGGGAAATGTCTTGCTTCTGACTGTGACAGATGCTGGTGACACCCCGTGCCCATACCCCCTGGGTGCTCACCGTTCTGTAGAGACCCACAGCTTCTTGCTGCAAAGCATTTGTAACTTTCTGCTTGGCCATTCTCTGGCCCCAGGAGCCGGCTCAATGAACGCTCAGAGCAGGCCAGAAATGCTTGAGAATTTATGTCCTGGGCCGGGCGCGGTGGCTCACACCTGTAATCCTAGCACTCTGGGAGGCTGAGGCGGGAGGATCGCTCAAAGTCAGGAGTTTGAGACCAGCCTGAGCAAGAGTGAGACCCTGTCTCTACTAAAAATAGCAAGAAATGATTTGGACAGCTAAAAAAAAATATATATATATATACACACACACACACACACACACATATATATATATATATATATATATATATATATATATATATATATAAATTAGCCGGGCACAGTGGTGCATGCCTGTAGTCCCAGCTACTCGGGAGGCTGAGGCAGGAGGATTGCTTAAGCCCAGGAGTTTGAGGTTGCTGTGAGCTAGGCTGATACCATGGCACTCTAGCCCAGGCAACAGAGCGAGACACTGTCTCAAAACAAAAAAAAAAGAGAGAGAGAATTTATGTCCTGGAAAGCAGCCTCAAGCCGTGACAGATGAGAGCTGGTGGATAAATACCCCGGCTCCCTCACTGCTTAGACAAGTTCAATAGTCCCCCAGAATTTCCTGCTGATTGGGTCACAACTGCCCTAAGTAGTGGCCTGATGGTTAATGTACCCTGTGTTGCCTCCTTTTTCCCCAGTCTCGCTGCCCCATCTCCTGCTGGTGCTTCCTGGGATCACTTTCCGAATAAACTTTGTACCAGATGCTTGTCTCAGGGGTCTGCTTCTGGGGAGCCCCAACTCGGGTAGTGACCATCTACGGTTTTCTTCTGTCCAACCCCTCCCTTTTCCTTGGGGAGGCAGCTTCCCACACTCACAGTGCACTCGGCTTGGCTGGGATAGATCCCACCCCCAGGCTCCAGGGGCTGGCAAGGTTCCTGCATTACCCAGTTGGAGTACCCCATCTTTCTGGCCACAGTGATTGGTTCAAGGATGGGCATGTCAATCAAGCCAGGCTGATAGAAATGAAGTTAAAGACTGCTGTTGGAAAGAGAAGCTATCCTTCCATGGGGTCACTAAAAAGAACCCCATGAAGACGTGCAGTGGGGTTGTCAGCCGACCTCTGACACTTCACAGGAAAGGCTGCTTCCCGATGCCACTGAGTCTCTGCTGTAATAAGTTTTATTATTATTTAGCTGTGGCAACCGACAGATCCGGAGATGACTGCCATCGAAATGCTAGCTTGTTACACTCAACTGATCCCAAGAAGGGAGTGCATGTCACACTGCAGGGGGCCACATGGGGAGGCACAAGGGCCCATCAAGAGGCAGAGAGAGAAGGGGAGCTGTGGGCAAGGGTCGTTATGGCAGTTTCTGCAGGAAGGAATGGACATGGCAGGGTAAGCAGGTTTAGGACTGGCTAGTCTGAAATATTTCAGTGGACTCTGGGGTATGGGGGATGTCCCTGGTTGTCTGGCGCCTGGCCCTGGAGTGATTAGGGCAGGTATATAGCGGCCCAGGGCATGGGAACCTGGTAAGGGAGGTGGTTAGGGTTAGACTCTGGAAGGGATGGTTTGTATTTGAAAAGTGCATTCCTGGAGGAGGACTCCTCTTATGGAGGGGTTGGGGGCAGGTGACAAAAAAGACCAAGGCAAGGTGATGCAGGCTTATTATGGGGCTGTCTAGAACAAGGAGTGTCCAGTACATGCATGGCTGGGCAGACGTTAAAGCATCAAGTTTACAGAAGCATCGAGTATGTTTAATCCAGCCATGTCTTGGTTTTAGACGTTGTGTGTTACAGGATCCTGCCAGTAAATTCCCTTCTCTGTCGCTAAAGCCAGTTTAAATATTGCCACTTGCAATCAAAAGAATGACACAGCTAGTTAAAGGTGGGTTGGGGAGTAAGAAACCAGACATCTTAATATTCAGGCCAGTGTTTCCGCCACTGCACTTCTGAAAGTGCTCAGCTGTGTCCCAAACATATGCCATGTGTCCCCTGGACTGCAAGAAACAATGTGGATGACTCGGTGGAAATCATAACGACATCTGGGTGATCAACCACGGCCTCCTATCGCTGCTTGATGGGAGAACAAAGAAATTGTGGCGTGCTCAGCTAGGGCTGCAAACCCGCCAGGGAGGAAGGCACCTAGTCCTTCCTTCTGCTCTCCCCAGGATAATGGATTAAAATTCCAGAAGTGTGCACCTGTTCTGTATTCAGGAGGTTGTTTTTGTGCATGAAGAGATCACTCGAGGCCCTGTGAGCAAAGACTAATGGAGCTGAGTCAAAGTCTGGAAATTTGATGAACGAACATCCTCGGCTGGAAATGACTCGTGGGCAAACACGCATAAAGTAAATGCCTTGGGGGCTGTAATGACATTGCAGTTAGAAAGCGCTTTCCTGTCCTTTAGGGTCTGCTGCCAAATCAAAGCCTTTCCAGGGGGTGTTTTTAAGAGACGAGGAGTTCTCTGATTGCTGGAGAAAGAGGGAGACAGCATCATATCCTGTTCGTTAGACTGCTGGAAAAAAGACTCAAAATAGTAACGGATCTAACAAGATGAAAGCTTATTTCCCTCCCAAGTGAAAGTCCCAGCCAGTGTGGCAGCTCATTCTGTGACATCATCAGGGGTGCAGACTTGTCCTGTCTTGTTGCTCTGCCATTCCCAGGGTGCTGCCCCCGTCCCTACATTCCCAGATGGCTCCCACTGTATCCGCATTCCTGACATCGGGAAGGGGGAAGGGAGGAAAGGAGAGCCTACCTCTTTTAAGGGCACTCTACAGAAGTTGCTTGCGTCTCAGTGGCCAGAACTTAGTCACCTGGCCACACAGAGTTCTCCCTGGTCTTTATTCTAAGCAGCCCTATGACCAGCTAAAAATCGGGGGCCCGTTCCTGTAGAACAGCGTTTCTCGACCTTGGCATTCTTGACATTTTGGGTCAGATAATTCTCGGGTGTGTTGGGAGAGCTGCCCTGTTCGTTGTGGGATACTCGGTGGTATCTGTGCCCTTTGTCTACTAGATGCCAGGAACCTCCAAGTTGTGACAACCAAAATATCTGCAGACATTGCAAAATGTCCCCTTGGAGACAAAGTTGTCCCTGTTGGATTCCTCTTCTTCATGCTGTCGTCTCTGAGGTTCCTTGAGCACCTACTAAGGGCCAATCACTGGATTAAGTGACTTGTTCCCTTGACCCCCTCTACAACAATTTGAGGGGTTGTTATTACCGCCATTTTACAGATGAGCAACCGAGTCTCAGAGAACTTAGAGTAACTTGTCCAGGTCAGGTAGTTATGTTTCATTCTAAATGAAAGACTAGAGTTGCAACCCTGGCCTGTCTGGCTCCAGAACATGACCTCTCAACTATATTATTCTGCCAAAGATCCACCTTGGGGACTCACCTTTCCACCCAGGAAGGCATTTGGCCTCTCCACTAGCCCTTTTGGTGCCTTTATTTAAATTAGAAAAAGGCTCCCCTTCTTCAAGACACTTGACTGTCATCTGCTGAAAATTGTCAAAGTAAATGCAGTATACAAATCTACAACATCTGTGATGTGAACGATGCCCCGTTGGATGGGCTGATGACTGGCCAAGAGGCGACCACATCAGCCCCAGCTGGCGAGAGTGGCTGTTTTCCTCACAGTCGCCCGTCTCTGCAGTCAGAGGTGCAGTGTTTTCACAGTCGGCACCATGGGAGGCTGTGCAGTTTCCAACGATACTGTCTGCTTCGTGATTTCTAGAATCCTCCTGGGATTCAGACATTTGTCAACAACAATAATGATAGCAATAATAATAGTAATAATGGCCAACATTAATCAAAGGCTACCTAAATGATGAGAACTTTACAGAAATTTCACTCCATCTTTATAATATTCTTCTGTGGTGGATATTGTTTGTATTACCATTTTACAAATGAGGACACTGAGCCTCAGTGGGACGACACAACTTCTTCAAGATCCCACAGCTAGAAAGCGGCAGAACTGAGTGGTCTGATTTTCTGCAGTTGAAAGAGTTTCACTACCGTGAAAGCCCGTCATTACCTTAGGTACCCGATCCCTACAACGTGCCCAGCCCTGTAGGAAACCCCAAAAGAAAGATCAGACCCCGAAGAACCCAGAGACACAATCCCTCTCCCCAAGGTGGGAGGGTCCACAGTAGCGGTTAAGTCAGGGGCTTTGGGGGAAGGCAGGTCAGGGCTCAGATCTCCGCTCAGCCACTGTCTAGTTCGGTGAGGTAGGACCAAGTTCTTAACGTCTAAAGCGTTTCCTCGTCTGTAGAATGAAAGTTAATAGTGTCTGCCAGTTTGTCAGGAAGAGTCAGGGGAGGAAAAGACTTCGCAATAGCCGATACCAACAAAGGGCAGTTACAGCGATGGGAGGAGGCGCATGTCCACCCTGCCTGCCACGTGCGTATTTGTTTACATCCAGGTTTGTTTCTACTGCAAGTGACGGAAACCCCCAAACAAATCAGCAACAGGAGGTGGTTTGCTGGTTTATGTAATTAGGAACCTCAGTGGGAGGCCCAGAGACTCAACCAATAGTGTCAAAAATCTGTCTTTTGGCTCAGTTTCTCTCTGTGCTTTGGCCTCAATGAAGCAGGAGGCCAAAAGCATCTCAGCTTGGCATTCTAGAGTGAAGACAGAGCTACTCTCACATGGAAAAATCTCAGAGAACCAGGGGGGGTCATGTGCCTTCTCTTAAAACAAGCACTGTGGCCAGAAAGATGGCCTGAAGTGCTTCAGAGCTCAGTTTTCATATCTGTAAAATGGGGATAAGAATTACTCCAACTTGTTGGGAGGCTGAGCTGGGATAACACAAATGAGGTGCCCGACACACAGTGGCCCTGGATGAGGACTGGCTCCTGGTGCTGTCTGTCCATCACAGCACCTGTTGCACTTGACCTCATGTCTGCTATTTTTATGTTACACATGTTTCTTCCGTGTTGGATTGTAAACGCTCAAGGATGGAGTCTGGATATAACCCAGTGTTTCTAAAGCTATACCAGTGTGGCGGGCACAAAAGTAGCTGATAAAACAGTCAGCAAACAGCATTTCTTTAGATCTGCCCATCCTCTACGGAGAACTACTTACAGGCACCAATTCCTTCACGACTTGCAGGGAAGTTCAAAGACACATGTGCTCAGAACACAGACCTCCCAATTCTTATGCCAAGTCCTCTATTTGCCTCTCCTTTGAGTTTCCCAAATTCCTGATGAATTTGGCAACTGTCAAATTGCCTCTAAGGAAGCGTCACAAATCAGCCTTCTCCATAACCGCGTGTGAGGGTGTCCATTTCACTGCAACATCTCCAACACCAAATGTTTTCTATCTTTTACCTTTCTGAAGAGTGAATAATGGCATTTCGCTGATGTCCCGATTCCCTTTATCTTATTGTGACATCTGAGCATCATTTCCCATGGTCACTGGCCGTTTGGGTTTTCTGTGAGGCACTCTTGAGCACCGAGGGGCACAGAGCTCAGATGACGACCTTGGGGCCCCCAGTTCAAACCTCTGTGCTCCCAGTGGCTGGCCCAGGAAGTGGGACAAGGTTGATGTTGTAACTGACAAAGGGCACAGAGTCTCTTTGCAGTCAGCCATGGTCTTGACAAGTCGCTCCCTGCAGCTGGAAACCCTCCAGCTTTAGAAATCTTACAAAACAAATTGCAAAGAGTGAGTGGAATAAATATTTGAGCATTTTGGAGCCACGGTGGCTTTGATTGTTAAGCCAAGTGTCTTGCTGAGGGGCAAGTATCTGAGATTGACAGATCACGGGCTGTGGAGGCCTTTGGTGGGTTGGACCCGCTGTGCTATTATTTGGCAAGTCTGTCCCCAAAGACGCATTTGGATGCTACGGAGTGAATAGTCCAAGGCTACCGCAGAAAGTGCTGCCTCATGGGGCGTGTGTTGAATGTGACTTGCTGCGTGAGTCAGAGGCTTCGTGGCTGCAAGGAACCCAGAGGGGCCGGCATCGGCCTACCCTAATCGCCAGCTAGTCTGCATCACACCATGTCCTCCATGACAGCTAAAGTACTCACAAGTCCCCCAGCCTGGCCCTGGAGACTTCCTGAGAGTCACAGTCCAAAAAGTGCAAAAGCCAAGGCTTAGTGGTCTGTGCATAGGTTCTGGAGTCAGAGTTGAACCCAAACCCCGGTTCTTCTATTTGTCGACTGTGTGCCCTTGGGCAAGTTACTTGACCTCTCTGAACCTCAGTTTCATCATTTGTAATTGGAAATAACTATAGGGCCCATCTTATAGGATCGCTGTGAGGAATAAATGAGGGGTTAATGTAAATTGGGTGGCATCATGCCTGGCACACGGTAAGTGCTCCATGAATGACACTGTCATCATTAGAGGTAGAATTAGAATTTTCTGTCTATATGGGGCATCAGGGAAACAATATGATCAAATGGGAGGTATGTTTTGGCTGCAGGAAATGGGACAAATTTCCTCCAGCTCTTTTGGGCAGTGGGAGAGACTTCTTGGAGGAGGCAAGACTTGGGCTATCCTTTGAAGATGGACAAGATGTAGGCGGCTGGATGGGACTGTGCAGGCCTATTCTAGAAGCCAGCAGGGCTGTGAGCAAAGGACCACAGTGTGGGGGCTCAGACTCTCAAGCCTATTTCTGGTTTCCTGGAATTCACGGTAAGTATCACAATCAGTGGGGATCCCTCCCCATTTGGCTGAGAATAAACCTGCCCAGTTGAGAGGAAACTCTCCGGGCAAGGCTATTTTTATTTGGTGAGAACATTCTGTTGGTACCAGGGTAAAAATGGCCCTCCATCTGCCCAGCTGGGTTCCTGGCACCTGCACGGAGGAGGCAGGGTTGGGAAATAACAGCAGGGACTCCCAGCAACTGGTTTCTTTTCCTCTGTGCAAATTCTCTGGATTTTCTTTCATTTTTAAAATTTCTTTTAAAAATTTTTAATTTATTTTCATTTTTATTTATTTATTTCTAAAAAAGACAAAGTCTCACCATGTTGCCTAGGCTGGAATGCAGTGGCTATTCACAGGCATGATCATAGCACGCTGCAGCCTTGAACTCCTGACCTCAAGAGATCCTCTCATATCAGCCTCCCGAGTAGCTGGGACGACAGGCACAGGCCACGGCACCGGGCTTGGAAGTTCTTTTAAATCAGATACCATGGGAGGGAATGGAGTTTTCCCAGGCACATAGTAGGTACTCATTTATTTCTGTTTGATTATAATAAGATATACAAAATATAAAATTTATCATTTTAGCCATTTATACATTTTTATCATAAATTGCATTTTATAATTATATAAACATAGGGAGTACAAAGTGATGCTGTGATTTATGAATATAATGTGGAATAATTAAATGAAGCTAGTTAACATCTCCATCACCTCAAATACTTCACATTTTTTTTTTTGTGGCGAGAACATTTGAAATTTACTCTCTAAATTTTCAAATGTACAATACTCTATTATTAACTATATTCTTCACATTGTGCAATAAAACTTAAAGAAAGAAAAATGTTTTTCCTATTTAATTGAGATTTTCTACCCTTTGACAATCTTCTCTCCATTCCCCTACCCTCTAGCTTAGCCATTTTTTGAGTGTGACATTCAGTGGCATTAAGTCACATTCACAATGTTGTGCAAACGTCACTGCCATCCACTTCCAGAACTCTTCCATCCACCCTAAACAGAAATTCTGCACCCATTAAGCAATAACGCCCCGTTGCTGCCTCCCTCTAACCGCTCTGATCTACTTTTGGTCTCTATGAATTTGCCTATTCAAGGTACCTCATCTCAGTAGAATCATGCTCTATTTGTCCTTTTGTGTCACCGAGCATAACGCTTCCAAGGTTCATGTACGTTGTGGCACGTACCAGGACTTTGCTCCTTCTTATGGCTGAATAATGGCCTCAATTATTTTTAATAGGAGGAATGAAGGAAGGAAGGAGTAGGCCCTGGGTTTTCTAAAGTGCCTCAACAACCGCAGGGGGAAAAATAAAAGTCACTTGTGTGTAATTTTTATGATGATAATATCACCTCCACCGTACAAGGAGCTGTCCCTAACCAAGCTGTTCCATGGCCCTGTGTGCTTCCGGTTAAAGGAGCTCTGCTGGAATGAGCAGTTCCCCCATTTCGCTGGGCTGGAGGTTTGAAGCTGACACTTCGTGGTGGATGTGTGCTGCGCAGATTTAGCTAAAATGGAACTGCATTTCCCGGAACTCCCGTCCTTGCGGAGTTGCAGGTTGGCATGAGCCACAGAGACATTTTGCGCAAGGTCTGCGAGGTGCACGTGGAGCAGCAGCCGTGTTGCTCTCTGTGCCTGGGAGGCCGGAGTCCCCAGGGTGCTGTTGCAGCTCAGGCACTTTGTCCCTGTATCTGCTGGCTCACCTGGTGGGCTGGGGCAGCAGCCGGGCCCGCAGTTCCTGGATCTTCTTCCCATTCTCTCTACCCCTGGCTCAGACACATGTCAAACTGCGTGACGCAGAGCACCAGCCACTCCTGCAGGTTTCTCCCGTCACTCACGCTGCAGGCTGGGAGGCAGCGAGAGACCTACGTGAACTCAGGTCTGTCCTCGTGGTTCCAGCTCACTCTGCAGGTTCCTGTTTGTCCTTGTTCTCTTACATTTCCTGTCCATTGTCCTTTCCTGCCTGCGTGCCCTGTGGATGTCAGGTTCCAGCACAAGAACAGCAACAACGGCCTTGTGTAGACAGTGCACCCAGCCCCTACCACTGTGCAGGGTCAAATTGCTATACAAATCCCTAGGCTATATATCTCCTGGGGGTTTTGCTTCTCTTGGTGGAGCCCTGACTGATATACGGATTCTCAGATCTCTGTTACTCATGTAATGTTTACACTCTGGTCTAGACGTAGGCAGAGGAGATGTTGTTATACCCATTTTGTGGAAGAATAGACAGAGGCTTGAGTGATGCGCTCAACTTACAGAACTGGTGGAGTGGTGGAGTAACTGCCAGAGCCAGGGCTTTCGGATTTCCAGCCCTGCTCTCCCTCCGCCACACTCTGGGGCTTTCTCTTACCTTGACAGGTCAACATCCTCAAAGACAAGGCTAAGGAAACGCAGTCCGTCCACTCCTTCCTGTGAATCTGTGTCGTACTTTGCAGTGGCCCTGCAGGCTGTCGCACTGGGAGGAAAAAAATTGAGAAAGTCTCATAGGTACACGATGCTCTTGACCCCTGCTGGGGGGTGGAGGAATCTGAAGGACAGTCTGAAGTGTCTGACCACCCCCCTCTGACCCTCTGAAGCCTTCTTCTCCTTTAAGGGAGGTGGGCTCCCTGCCTGACTCTGTGATCACCCCCTTCCGATTTCTGCTTCTCAAAGATGAGCTGCTACTTTGGCCAGACAACAAGACATTGGTTAGGCCGTGATGGCTAGTGGGCAAAGTAAGCATTCCACGAAAGGTGTGTTAGGCAGGATTCTCCAGAGAAACAGCACCGGCAGGATGAGCATTAAATAAGCATAGATATGTTTCAAAAACTTTATGTTACGGAATTGGCACATGTGATTATGAAGGATGGCAAGTCCAAAATCTGTGGGATGCTGTGGTTCAAATCCAAAGGCAGTCTTTTGGCAGAATTCCCTCTTCTTTGGGAGAGATCAGTCTCTTTCATAAAGTTTTCAGCTGATTAAGTGAGGCCCACCCACACTATGCAGGTATTATATTAGCCAGGGTTCTCCAGAGAAACAGAAACAAAAGGATGATGTATATATAACTGGCTGTCATGACTATGGAGGTTGGCAAGCTGGAGCCCCAGGACAGCTGATCATACGGTTCTAGTTTGAATACGAAGGCCTGAGACCCAGGAAGAGCTGAGGTTTCAGTTTGAGTCTGAAGGCAGGAAGAAAGCTGATGTCCCAGTTCAAAGACCATCAAGCAGGAAGAATTCTCTCTTACTCGGGGGAGCATCAGACTTTTTGTTCTATTCAGGCCTTCAACTGATTAGACGAGACCCACCCACATTAGGGAAGGCAATCTGCTTTACTGAGTCTATCTATTTGAATGTTAATCTCACCCAGAAACACCCTCACAGACACACACCCAGAATAATGTTTGGACAAATATCTGGGCACCCTGTGGCCCAGTCAAATTGACACATATTGTTTGTTTGTTTTTCATTAGAGACAGAGCCTTGCTCTATTGCCCAGGCTGGAGTGCAGTGGTGTCAGCCTAGCTCACAGCAACCTCAAACTCCTGGACTCAAGCGATCCTCCTGCCTCAGCCTCCTGGGTAGCTGGGACTACAGGTGTACGCCACCACACATGGCTAAATTTTCATTTTTTATAGAGATGGGGTCTCACTCTTGTTCAGGCTGGTCTTGAACTCCTGACCTCAAGCAATTCTCCCACCTTGGCCTCCCAGAGTGCCAGGATTACAGGCGTGAGCCACTATGCCCCACCCTATTAATGAGTTAAATGAATCTCTGACACCTGCTCATTATGTATTTGTATGACAATTATGTTTTAACCTTCTGAAAGTTATACTTGGACATGTCACAGAAATCCTTTTGAGCTAGCTTCTCCCTTCCCAACCCTTCCAAATTCTAGTTCATTTTGAATGTGGGGTAGTTTGGGCCATCTCTGTTGTTACTTTGACTTTCCTCCCCGGCATCAAGTACTGTATGAAGGTGTTTTTCTACCAAAAAAAAAAAGGCAGATCTGTCCCTGACAGAAATTCTGGTTCTGAAATTTTATTCCTGCCACTCTAGTATCGCTACAACAAATTTAATAGCTTCCTGGATTCCTAAAAAAGGATTTTTTTAGGAGCATTCTGGTACATCCCCTCCCAAGCAAAAGACAGATTATTGTGTCTTGTGATCTCCTACCAAAAGAAAGAAGCGGGCCTCTCTGGGTTCCCGAGGCAGCAAATTCTACACCTAGGGGTTCTGCTCCAGCTCGTATGCCAGGAAGAATGAGGGGTTGTCACCCTTGAGTGGAGCCCAGAGCAGGGGAGGGCCCTCCAGCGGGACCAGGTTGTGCTGTAGCCTTTTTGCAACAGGCTCTGCCCTGAGACAGCCCGCGGGGGTGACAGTGCAGGCTGGCGGCCGGGCGGGCTGTGGGCCGGCCCGCATGGACGAATGGTAATGAGTTAATGACACTGGTACTGGATGAGGGACAGCGGCATTTGTCAAGGAGGTACCAGCGCCCATCGGGCTGCCAAGGCCTGCGTGGAAGAGAGCAGGGCACGTGGCGTCTCCGAGGGTCCCCGCAGGGCTTCTCCCCATCTCTTCCTGGCATCCACGCTTACAGCACAGCTGGGGACCTGCTGCTATGGGTCTATGGTATCATTAATGCAGACCGACGCTCCCCAGAAAGCTTGGCTTTGACAGGCCAAAGTGACTGGGGGATTCTTTCTATTGTCAAGCAAATAGCAACGACTCCAGTGGGCGTGGGGCAAAGTATAGGTTCCTTCGGAGGGGAGGGTCACTGGATGCCTGGTTGTTATTTGGTTCCAAGGGCGGCAGGTGTTCATTAAATGGTCCCCAGGCTGCGGGCGGTGGGCATCTCCCAGCCTGAAAGCCAGTGGGAAAACTGGCACTCCCCTCCCCCACCAATTCAAGAAGATCGCCAAGAATGCTAAGGAAAAAATAATGGCTCATCCTCAGAAGCCATCAAAGAATTATTCATTAAAACCAGTACCAGCGATGACTGTTATTATTTGTGTCATCTTTGCCTAGATTAGGGTGTAAATGGGCGTTATCTTCTTGAAAGCATCTTGGTGATGAATATATTAGACGTGTCAGTGTTTTGTCCCAATCACTGCAGCTGGTCCTGGATCCTCGACCAAGTCAAACCAAGCCTTAAAGGTTATAAGAGAATTGGGCTGAAATCTACTGTATTTTTAAAGTAGTGATGTATTCCTTTTTTTTTTTTTTGAGACAGAGTCTCACTTTGTTGCCCTGGCTAGAGTGAGTGCCGTGGCGTCAGCCTAGCTCACAGCAACCTCAAACTCCTGGGCTTAAATGATCCTCCTGCCTCAGCCTCCTGAGTAGCTGGGACTACAGGCATGCGCCACCATGCCCGGCTAATTTTTTTTCTCTATATATATTTTAGTTGGCCAGATAATTTCTTTCTAATTTTAGTAGAGACGAGGTCTCGCTCTTCCTCAGGCTGGTCTTGAACTCCTGAGCTCAAGCAATCCACCCGCCTCGGCCTCCCAGAGTGCTAGGATTACAGGCGTGAGCCACCGCACCCGGCCCGAAGTAGTGATGTATTCTTAACTACAGAAGTAATACATGAACATATGATCATTGCAAAAAAAAATCAGACGTTACAGATAAAACTAAAATTCCACCTTGGGATCATCACTCCCATCTCTGAAGTCCCCTCTGGTGTCAGTTTTGTGTGTATCTTTCCAGCCCTTTTATGCTATATTTACAGATATATGTGTTTATAGAAATATAGAGTGTAGTTCTATGGAGAGTTTTTGAACATACATGATATAATAGTTCCTACTATAGGCCGATTATGATAACAGAGTGATCTCCAGTAAAGAAGAAGAAGGTGCAGGTATCCTTGACCGTCCTGCAGTCTAAGGGAAGTTTAACAAGGACATTTACATGCAAATGTAGGCAAAGATGACAAAAATAATAACAGTCATTGCTGGCACTGGTTGTAATGAATAATTCTTTGATGGCTTCTGTGGATGAGCCATGTTTTTCCCATAGCATTCTTGGCGATCTTCTTGAATTGGTGGGGGAGGGGAGTGCCGTCCCTGAGCCAGAGTCCACCTACAAGGGGATTCTGTGTCTCCCAAGAACATGTCTGCCTTGGTGCCCCACGTGACCCAGCCATTACCTGGAAATGCAGATGCAGTGATGGATTTCAAACACAGAAGCTGGGGTCCTCAGTCAATCATGCCCCTGGTTGCAGGAGGTCTGTGAGGTACATTCTCACGGCCATTGCAATATTCACATCCAAGAAATAGCCCACTATTAAAAAGGTCAAAAAGGTCAGTAGTGGTTAACTATGGATGGTGAGATTGTGGGAGACACATACACGCACATCTATCGTCTAACAATATCTATCATTTTCATCCATCCATCCATTCATCCATCCATCGTTTATCTATCATTTATCATTGATCCATTATTATCTATTCCCTCTGTCCCTCTTAGTCTGGGTCCTCCCCAGGCTTGGTTGCCTCTGTCCTTGTCCATAGCATCTCAGCAGCGACAATCAAGGAAAGGCTAGGAGTTCTGTGAGCTGTCAGAGACTGGCACAGTGGCCCCCAGATATGACAGGTGGCAAAAATACCTGAAGTAGATGCAGCCCATGTCACCCTGAGCCATCCAGAAAAGGTGAATCCTCTTGAATATCTTCTGTTTAAGGAAGCAGGGAAATGTGTAACAGGGTTTAGAAAGAGTTCCACCCAAAATGGAAAAACAGAGATAGCTGTGATGCTCGAGGAATAAATTTTAGTTTTCTGGAAAAGTCACCAATGCAGAGCTCCTCGTGTCCCAAAGGTGCCTGATATATCACAGTTGGAGCTGGAAGGGCTGTGTTTCCATTTTACAGAGAAAACGGAAACTCAGAGAGGTTAAGCCACTTCCGTAGGGTCACACAGGAAGTGGCAGTGGTGGGATTTGAACCCATGTCTTTTTGATTCCAGATGTGGTAACATGGAGAGGCACCACCCAGATCCCCCTTCAAGGGGGAGGGCAGAGGGTCTCTAGCTGTCAGCTCCTTCAGGGTCGGCCTCAGCTGCAGAAAGCTGCCACTACTGAAGCCACATCCTTTCCAGGGAAGCCTGCTTCCGGGACTGGTTGGTGAAGCACTGGTCTAACGGCCCGGATAGTTTAGCACCACGTGGTCCGCTCTGATGGCCAATATTTGCCCCAGATCCTCCCTACCAGGTTGGCTGAGAATTTGTCAGGCCAAATCTCAATTTCACTTCTCCCTCTGCCTTTTTCCCTCACAGGCATTAATCCCTAATAAAGATCTTGTAGTCCCAACTCCGTCTCAGCAACCGCTTCCAGACAACCCAGTCTGCAACCACAGATGCCAGGAGCAGTCTGAAGACGCAGGCGATACAATGGCACTTGGAGCTGGATCACTCACTGCCAGGCTGGCAGTGAGGACCCCGTCCCTGGTGATGGGTGGCATGCAGACAGCGCGAGGTGCTGGTCCCATTGTTAAAGCCTCCTGGGGTGGACAGGGGTGTGTCCCAGGCAGAGTGAATGCTCTAGCAGAAGTGTATCGAGCAGTTGAGATGAATAGAGAAAAGCTAGAGAAAAATGCTGTAAGGATAAGTGGATTGGATGACTATTGCTAAAAGGCTTTCATGCTCGACAGAAAGAGAACAAACAGCGAACAGCAAGGAACAGGTACTTGCTGCAGGAGTGGACGCCAAAGAGCCTCTTTGGTGGCAGACAAAGAAGTCCTCATCTCCGGTGGCACGAGGGCAGACCACGCCCAGAACTCAGAGTGACTGAACTGTTGTACGTGGTTGAAAAAAATCAAAAGAATATTTTGTGACATGTGATAATGCTATGAAATTCGGATTTTGGTGTCCGTGAATAGAGTTTGTGGGACTACACGGCCACACTCCCATGGTCGATGGCTGCTTTTGCACAACGGTGGCAGAGTTTAGCAGCTGCAATGGAGACTGTATGGCCCATGAAGCCCAAGATATTTAATATCTGTCCCTTTGTAGAAAAAGTTTGCTAACCTCTCGGACAGGAAACTGCTTCTCTGAATCCTCTTACATTTGCTAAGTGCAACCTGCTCTTCTGGAAGGAAACCCAGGGAGTAAAACACTGTTACTTCTACTAATAATGGTAACAGCCTTCACACTCTGAGCTCCTACTATGTGCCAAGTTCTTTCCCTTCAACATCTCATTTAATCTTTACATGATTATTTTCTACCCATTATACAGATAAGGAGACCAAGGTTCTCAGAAGTGATTTGCCTGAGGTCACATAATCAGGGTTTGGTAGAGTTTAGGATTGAATTCAATCTTTCCAACTGTATAGTCACTGCTTTGTTTTATTAAACCTCACCCCTCGCTGCACAGAACTGTTCCAGACCTTTCCAAGTGTTCTGTGTTGAGCTGTCTCAATCCAGTGGGTTATATACAGGGGCTCCCACAAAAAGTCATTGCTTTCAACTGTATCCAACCCATCTTTCTGTCCTGCAATGACATCTTGAGATAATTTCACAGCTTTCTGGTGATGGTCAGTTGTCAAAAGGGCAAACCAGTCTGGCTAAAGCTCCAAACTCAGACTGATTTATATAATTCATCTTCTCTCTGTAGCAGAGGCCAAGCTATGGCTCATGGGGCTCAGGGTAGATGGGGTGTGGCTTTCTCTTCCTTCCCTGTCCTCTCTGGCCCCTTTGAGTGGAATGGGGTGGGAATATGGTCTGGTTTTAGTACGCATGCCCCCTCCATCTGTGTACCAAGGCTCAGCTCCTCTGGCTGCAAACAGGGAAAGGGAATACAGAAGGTGGATATCTTCTTACAGGGTCATCTCCTGTGGGAGGTGCAGAAGTTCCCGGCCTCCCTCCAACTTCATCTGGATTAACTGGTGGCCAGACGATGGGTGGGTTTCCAGCAGATGGTCAATGGGCTTTTCTTGGGCAGTGCATGGATTCACCCAGACCTCCTCCATCCCTGAAGGCCCCCCTCAGAGAGGGGTGGGGTGGTCTCCCTGTGCCTCTTCTGGTAGCTGCTGCTGCAATGCTGTCCTGGCCTTGCTATCACTTGGCACGATGGCCACCTGGGCTGTCCTATTGCTCCTGCCTTTCTCTGACAATAATTGTGTAACATTTGTGAATGATTGGCCTCCATTCTTCAACCCTCCCTGCATCCACACCCTTGCTGTGGCCTCAATGAGGACAGGTGCTTGTCCCCAACTTTTGACTTTGGGCTTGGCCACGTGACTAGTTTTAGCCAATGGTACACAGGAGAAACTGACCACACACCAGTTCTGAGCTTGGGCCTAGCGGCCTTCCTGTTTCTGCCTGTCCCCCTGTGCCTCTGCCTCGAGGAGGGCGAGCCCCAGCTAGGCCGCCCACCCAAAGAAAATGAAGCAGAGCCACTCCAGCCGTCCCCGAGATCTGCAGGGAGATGCAGGGCTGCCCAGCAGACCCCAGCGTAGATCCGCCAATCCCAACTGACCCAGAGACACATGTGTTATAATCGATGACGGTTGTTTTAAGCCACCGAGCTTTGGGTGGCTTGTTAACATGGCAAGAGGCAACCAATACGATAACGATGCCTCTAACAAATGATACCTAAGCTGTTAATATATAGCTCTATGTGCAGCAGCTGCTTAAATGCCCTACATATGTTATGTCATTGAATTCTGATGTCAGTGAGGACCCCACTCACTGTCCTTCGCCCTCCGGCACTCACGCGACTGATGGTAGAAGCGCCAGTTCTGCAAATCGTTATATAAGCTCTGGGGGAAGTTGGCTGGCTCCATTCATTCATTGCTCTCTTTAGAATGAGACATAATTAATGCCTGTTGTTTTCAACTGCAGGCCCCAGGACCAATCTGAAGCAATAGGAAAGTCCCATTTTAACATGCTTTTCAGTAGAATATTCTTGCAAAATCTGAGAACCAGCATAATTTACCAAACACCAATTGACGGAGTTTTTTGGCATATTTTTTTCTCCCTCTGACTTCTTACTGGTACCTGAGGGCCCAGATTTTTAGTTCCCCCAGCCCTACCCCCCACCCAGTCCACACCAAAGCAGAAATAAGGCTCAGAGAAACAGAAATAGAGCCCAGGTCTCCTGCCTCTCTGTTCAATGGTCTTTCTATTAATAAATATCTAGTGTTTTTCCTGCCTGAATGCAGTTTTTTCTTCTGGTAGCTTTTTTTAAAAAATTGAGGTAAAAGGCATATAATGTAAAATTCATCATTTTAACCACTTTAAATTGTACAATTTGGTGACTTCTTGTGCATTCACAATGTTGTGCAACCATTATCACTACTTATTGCAGAGCATTTTTGTCATCCCCAAAAGGAACTTCATACCTACTAGTAGTCACTCCTTATTCCCCCTGCTCTGCCCATTGCCTGGCAACCACTAATCTACTTTCTGTGTCCATAGATCTGCCTATTGTGGACATTTCATGTATATGGAATCATACAACATGTGCTCTTTTGTGATGTTTTTCAGGTTCATTTAGGTTGTCATACACATCAGTATTTCATTCTTCTTTATACCTGAATAATATTCCATTGTGTGGATACACCACATTTTGTTTATTCATTCATCTGTTGATGGACATTGGATTGTTTCCTTTTTTATTTTTTTGCTATTATCAATAAGGCTGCTATGACCATTCATGTTGGAATACTTGTTTCCAATTCTCTTGGGTACAGACCTAGGAGTGGAATTGCTGGGTCATATGGTAATTCTATGGTTAACTTTTTTTTTTTTTTGAGACAGAGTCTCGCTCTGTTGCCCAGGCTAGAGTGCCATGGTGTCAGCCTAGCTCACAGTAACCTCAAACTCCTGGGCCTAAGCAATCCTTCTGCCTCAGCCTCCCAAGTAGCTGGGACTACAGGCATGCGCCACCACGCCTGGCTAATTTTTTTTTCTCTATATATTTTTAGCTGTCCAGATCATTTCTTTCTATTTTTTTAGTAGAGACAGGGTCTCGCTATTGCTCAGGCTGGTCTTGAACTCCTGACCTCAAGTGATCCTCCCGCCTCGGCCTCCCAGAGTGCTAGGATTACAGGCGTGAGCCACTGCGCCTGGTCTATGTTTAACTTTTTGAGTTAATTGCCAAACTCTTTCCCACATTGGCTTTGTCATTTTACATTCCCACCAGCAACTTATGAGTTTGGTAATAGTTTTGTTTTATTTTGAGAACCAATCTCCTCTTTGAGCCCATGTGGTTCAGAATATGTATGTGTGTGTATACATATGTATATGTATATATCAATTTTATTTATTTGAGGTGACTGACAAACATTGTGTATAGTTAAAATGTACAACATGATGTTTTGATATACGTATACATTGTGAAATGATTATCACAATCAAGCTAATTAACCTATCCATTGCCTCACAAATTTACTTTTTTTGTTGTGAGAACACTTAAGATCTACTCTTTCAGCAATTTTTTTTTTTTTTTTGGTGAGAACACTTAAGCTCTACTCTTAAGTGTAAAGGATGTGATACATTATTATCAACTATAGTCAAGTACTGTACTTCAGGTCTCCAGAACTTATTCGTCTTATTACTGAAAGTTTGTACCTTTTGACGAACATCCCCCCATTTTCCCACTCCCAGCCCCTCAGATGAAATTGACTGCACCCCGTTCTGCCCCAGGGACGTGCATCCAGGCAGGGTCCAATCAATCAGCAATTGCCAAAGTGATAGCTTCAGGGATGGGCATGTGACTGAGTCAGGCCAATGAGATTCAACTCTGAATCCAGAACAACTCCTGCATTTCTGTGACTTGGGCCAATGAATCCACCACCATTTTTCATGTATTAAGCCAGTTTGAGTTGGGTTTCCTGTCTTTTGGCCGAGTAATCACCTGCATAATTAAGACTTACTTGTTTAAAACCTCGGTCTGGGAGATTTACCTCCCATGTGTGTTTTGCATTTATTCAGTGGCAAGTCTACACCAGGCACAGCTGCAAGACGATGCTGGAGTTGAGCTCACTCCAGGAGGGCAAGCCTGGCTGGATCAATGAATGGTCAGAGATGGGATCTTGCAGACAAAGGGGAACTTCCGGCTGCAGGTGTTATCATTCCATGACCTCAGAGCTATGATGGAAAGAAACAGAGAATCTGGGTGAAGATCCAGCCACCACAATAAAAGTATCCCCACCACCCTACTGGAGTAAAAGCCCTCTCCAGTAGATCTCATGTCTACACTGGCAGCCCTTTCTTGCTAATGCAGGACTTGGTGACACAGCCATCTCTGGACAATGAGGGAAGCCTCGAAACAGAACCAATACAAAGAAGAGGGCAGAGCTGGGAGCACTGCAGAGAAAAGGAGCCAGAGCCCTGTTATTCCACGCCTGGAGCCTGCTGCACTTCAAGACTCCCCATCATTTGTAATGAAGAATCTCCTTACTGTTTATGCCAGTTCCAGTTTGGTTTTTTATTTCTTAGTGTTTAAAGGTGCTTGACTATGACAATAAAAATAATAGCAGCCAACATTTCTTGAGAATTACCTTGTGCCAGGCACATTCTTTATATTTGTAATTTTGTTTAATGTTCTTGACAATCTTACAAGGCAAATACATTATTGTTCTTATTTGTAAAATGTAAGTGATTTTGCTCAAGGTCATGTGTGTAGTAAGTGGCAGAACCAAATCTTTTTTTGTTGTTTGTTTGAGACAAAGTCTCGCTCTGTTGCCCAGGCTAATCCTCCAACTCCCAGGCTCGAGTGATCCTCCTGCCTCAGCCTCCCGAGTAGCTGGGACTACAGGCATGAGGCACCACGCCCGGCTAATTTTTCTATCTTTGTGGAGATGGGGTCTCACCATGTTGCTCAGGCTGGTCTTAAACTCCTGGGCTCAAGCGATCCTCCTGCCTCAGCCTCCCAAGTAGCTGGGACTACAGGCATACGCCACCATGCCTGGCTAATTTTTTTCTATTTTTAGTTGTTTGGCTAATTTCTTTCTATTTTTAGTAGAGATGGGGTCTCGCTCTTGCTCAGGCCGGTCTCAAACTCCTGAGCTCAAGCGATCCTCCTGCCTCGGCCTCCCAGAGTGCTAGGATTACAGGTGTGAGCCACCACGCCCGGCCTTTACTAGTTTTTATTTCAAGATTGGTGTGGGGAGTGACGATGTTAATGATGATCATGGTGATTGCTAGTACTGAACACTAAGCATGGCAGCCACTTTATGTACATTATCTCCTGTTTTATTTACATCAACCCTGTGAGTTAAGTATCATTAGCCTAATTTTGAAGATGAAGAATCTGAGGGACCAAGAGGGTCCCTCGGGCTATACAACTAATACGGGTGGAGCTGAGGGTCAGACAAGGGCAGTCAACTCCAGAGTCCATGCTCTTGCCACAGTCCTATCTCAGCGGCACCTCCTTTGATCCTCATAACAGTCCTGTGGGTAGGAACGATCATTAAGCCCATTTTATGGAAGAGGAAGTAGAATCTCAGAAAGGATAAGTAATTTCCTGCAAAAACCACAAAGCTAGAAAGCAACAGGGCCAGAATTTGAACCCAGGTCTATACTCTTTTTGTCACTTACACCTTCAGGCTACCCTAGGTGTGGACTTGTTCTAGTATTCAGGAGCAGGAGCCTGGGGTGGGGACTTGCACCCTGATGTGTTGGTACGCTGACACAGCAGAACTGCCCTTTCACTACACTCTTTTTTTTTTTTTTAATGCTTCTATCTCTAATGTCTTTTCATCCAAATTAGAGTCTGCGTGTCAACAACACATCATTAAATATTGTTTAAAACATATCCACTGTGGAGAATGGCCATGCCCCTAATGCCCCAAAGCCCCCCTGGTCGCTCTCCAAGGTGCTGAACATCTTGACAGTCTCCCTGCCATCCCAAGTGTCTCCCCAGCACCTCTGCAAGAGCCCTGGTCTCAGGGACACCCACCGCTGGTAGGCCGGTACCATATCTGCACGCAGTCTTCCTCTTCTGGGTCTGCATGGATGCCGTCATCCGGCTGGCTCCCATCCCAGTAGCTGTAGTCATAGGATGAGCCATCGGTCCATTCAAACTGCCCTTCCTGGGGGTGGGGTCCACCCAGGGACAAGGAAGCAAGCCAAGGAGAGGAAGATTAAGCATTCGAGCCAGCTCCAGTTCAGGGATAACATGCTTAGCACCTCCATACCTAACACCTCTGTGCAGAGGTCCCCACCGATACTTGTGCTACTAATCAGATACTACTGCCATTACTACGACTATTACTAGCTGCCATTTGTTAAAGGTTTATTATGTGCCATGCAAGGCACTTTACTCATTTTATCCTCACCATCCTGCAAAGCAGCCATCGTTGTCCCCATTTTACAGATGAGAAAACGGAGACTCAGATTGGTCTATGCAAAATTCATACAGCTAATAAAGCATTAGCGCTGGAATTCAAACCCAGGTCTTCCTGACTCTAGTACCCAGATCCTAACTTTGCCAGTGGATGGGAGTCACTCCTCATGTCTTTCTTTTTTGTATAAATAGTCTGTGTTTTTCTTGCCTCATATGGAACTACTCTGACCAATGACAAGAAAAGTCCTGTTGGGAATTTGACTGGTGTTGCAATACATGTGCAAATTAACTATGGAAAGAACTACATGTTTGCAACATTCAGGAAGAAGATCCATTTCTCTGTTTATTTAAGTTTTTGGAAAAGTATCCCCCAAAGCCCTGAGGATTATGGAGACCATGCCATATAATGGGAATGGACTGCTACTTCTGACAGAGAGAGAGACAAGAGCTTGAGATCCCATCTGAAGTTACTTAACCTCTCTGAGCCTCAGTTTCCACACCTATATGATGGAGTTAATATCTTCTTCAGAAAGTTGCTGTGAGGGTTGAACAAATTAAACCATGTGAAAGACTTAGCACAGTGCCTGGCACATGGTGCCTAGCCATGAAGAGAGAGAGGAAAACAAGCCCTATTCCTGGGTTGTTTGTTGCTGTTATTATTATTATTTTTATTATTTTACAAGTTCCTTAAACTCTGATTTAATGGTGTTATAATCCAAGTTTGAAGTTACTATTATAAATGGAAATGCTAGTGGTTTTCTAAAAAAATTACAACTTCTATATGAGTTCTTATCAGATGAATTCTATTGATTTAAAAAATATCCATGTTGAGTCTGACCATGCTGTTACTTCTGCTACATTAGCGGAAACTTTAGCAACTTCCACCGCTCTCGATGAGTTCTCAGAGTGTGCCAAGCACCGTGCTAAGCCCTTTGCATACATTGGCTCACCTATATTTTTACAACAAGGCACTATTATTATCATCCCCATTTTACAGATGGAGAAACTGAGGCTCAGACAGGTTCTCAAAAATTGCCCAAAGTTGCCCACCAGCGAGTAAGCGGCAGAACAGGAGCTGAAACTGGAGTCTGTTCTCTGTAGTGCTCTGAGGCAGGGCAAGAATCATACATGCAGAATAGAGACTCAGGTTGCGGCTTGCCTGGGGAAAACTTGGGCATGAAAGCTCCAGGTGGAGTTTGGGTATTGCCAGGTTTGAGATCTGGCCACACCAGCCTCTCCAGCCTTATTCTCCATTATTCTGCTCACCCCTTCCCCAATCTGCATCCCAGCCACACTGGTCTTCCGCTTCCTTGAATGCCCATGATGTCCCCTACCTAGGACCTTGGCCCTTGCTTATCCCTCTACTTGCAATGCTCTACCCTTTGGTTGGCTTCTATTTATCTGTTAGGTACTAGCTTAAATGTCCCTTACTCAGAGAGGCTGTGGCAGCCACAGAGGCGCACGGCTCAGATCACCTTCGGGAGGGCCAGCTGCAGGGAGCAGAGCTGATGGGCAGCCCCGGCCCTCCTGCCACTTTGGACTCACCACCTTGTTTGTGCCGAGGACATGCTTCTTCTGCCCCTTTGGAGCTACTATTGCATTCCCAGTGAGCCCACACTTCCTCCGGGCTGTTCCCAGACAGTGACTCACAGGTACGAGTCCTGGCCCATTGCTGCCCAGCGCCGGGTTCCTGTTCTGGGCATTCTTTGCGTGGGACTCCCCTCTGGCCTGGCCAAGACTTTCTCAGAACTGAGCTGTGATCTGAGGCTCTTGCTACCCAGTCTGTCCTCCCTATTCTCCTTTCACAGGTCTCAGACCCACGTCGTTGTCTGAAGACCTTCTCTGCCTATTTGTGCCCCTTCCTGTTTTTCCTTTCCCAGATATGGCCCTCAAAAATCTCTCGCACATCTAATTGTGCTTTGGTGCTTGTTTTTTTTAGAAAACTGAAGTCAAAACAGAGGCCTTTTCTGAACATGCTATATGTTCCCCTCATTTAGTGGGACATCATTAAATGTCTTTCACAAATGTGTCACAGTCTAACTGTGGCATCTTGGTGTCGGATTTCTCTCTGCGAGCTGTGTGCATAGCAGTGGCCTGGTGCAGAAGTGAGAGGATTGTTACATCAACATGGAATCCTGGCTGGAGCTTCCAAGGGGACCTGCTCGTCATTGCTTCCTCACCTGTCTGTGATCGTGAAGGCCTGTCCAGATGTCAGCGGGGATGCCAGGGACACAGCTGTTCACGAGGTCGTACACAAAGACATTTTCTTCCCAGCTGCAAATGTAAGAAACAGTAACATGTTCCCTCTTGCCTCTTTTCATGGGATAGAGTTGAAAACTGAAAACAATCCTTGTTAACCTTCTTGGACCAAAGTGAATAGAGGATATAATGCAATCGTGCTTTCATTTTTGATTGGGTCACCCATATAATGCCATCTGCACATGGGCATCTCTGGATTTGACCCATGCCAGCTCAAAGAAGGACTCAGCACTACTATTCATCCCTAAAAATCTGACTGCCTGTAGCCCAAAGTGCCTGTCCCCCCGGTGCCTGGCTGGTTGGTTTAGTTCTCCATTTTCAAGATCTGGAGTCCCCAAACGAGCTGCAAGGACTCCCGGACCAACATCACATCTCATTTCTATTTGGCATCTTCTCCCCTGCACCATCACCAGGCTCTATTCGATGCTGGTGCTCGAGAGCCTGTGTTCTGGCCCAAAGGAGAGCGATAACATTTCTGGGGACGGAGCATTCTTCAGTCCAGTGGTTGTTAACCTTGGTCCTACCCAGCTGGGTAAGCAATGGCACCCACAAATGCCCCTCTCCTGTGCTGTTCCGGCTCTCCTTTGTCAACTGCTGAACATGTATTTTGAGCAGTCACCCGGTAGGACAGCAGCCTCGTCATTTTAGCGTTATCACCATCTTTGTTCAACAGCACCTGTTTGGATAAACTATTTGAATATCTTATTACATTTCCCCCATATCTGATCAAAATAACTGGAAAATGGAAAGGCCCAAGGTGCTGTTGCAAGTAATAAGAAGCTGAGATGAAATGAACTTAATTCAATTCAACCGTCACTCGAAACAGAAATGGAAATTATTAGGTAAACTGAAAGTATGAAAATCTTAAAGTTTAATCAGATGTTCTGTGCACATAAGCTGATTGTGTGTTTAATTATGAGGAAAGGAACGAAATGAAAAGGCAAGAAGAAAATGCTATATCGAATTGGATTGTGTTTCAAAGATGAGATGAAACCAGGAATTTTATACTAGTACTTAGCTTTATGAGAACTGAACTCCATTTATAACAGGTGAATGTGTTGCTCAAATTCAACTTTTCTGTGTGTTTTCAGGGAAGTATTATGTGCCAAAGTGGGGAACAACCTGTACAAGAGAGAAAAGGGAGAAGATGTTGGTACGAGAGAAAGAGGGGTTCTAGGAGTTGAGAAGTGAGGACGAAGGTAAACTCATGGCAGAAAAGAACAGGAGCTGGGTCAGGGATTGTTGAAAAACCCCTGAATTGTCCTTCTGATGCACAGTTCAGCAAGGTCTAGGTTGCAAGGACAATGAGGCAGGCTGAGCTGTCCTCCCCGTGGGCTGGCTAAAGCAAAATCTTGATTTGGAATCACTTTTTTTCTTATTTTTTGAGACAGAGTCTCACTCTGTTGCCCAGGCTAGAGTGCCGTGGTGTCAGCCTAGCTCACAGCAGCCTCAAACTCCAGGGCTTAAGAGATCCTCCTGCCTCAGCCTCCCGAGTAGCTGGGACTACAGGCATGAGCCACCATGCCTGGCTAATTTTTTTTCTCTATATATTTTTAGCTGTCCAGATCATTTCTTTCTATTTTTTTTTTTTTTTTTAAGTAGAGACAGGGGTCTCGCTCTTGCTCAGGCTGGTCTCGAACTCCTGACCTCGAGCGATCCACCCACCTCGGCCTCCCAGAGTGCTAGGATTACAGGCGTGAGCCACCGCACCCGGCCACATGTATATGACTTAAATTCTGTTTTAAATACCTGCAGCAGTTCCTGCTTTCCTGGTTAAACTCTGAGTGTTTCAGTATGTTCCTCGGCCTCCCTGAGAATTCAGGAGGTGTTCAACATATCTGTTGGAAGAACAGGTGAGTGGACTCCAGACTCATTTGGAGACCAAGATAAAGGTCCCTTTCTCTATTCTTAACAAAACTCAGTGGTTCTACTCATAAAAAAGCGACCCTCTTTCTAACTTAAGTCTCTGAGATTCCTGAGGAACAGAGACAAGATTGTGATTTGGACCCTATCACACCTGGCCGGAGGAACTCACAAATCAGCAGGGAAGTCAGATGTGAAAACAAGGAGTTAAACTGTGAGGAAGGAAGTGCTCTCGGAGAGGTGGGTGATGAGTGTGATTAGGCTGCTAGGCAGTTAGAGGGGACTTCTGCGAAGCGATTTTGTCAGAGCTGTCTTGAAGTCTGAGGAGGTATTTACCTGGAGGAGGAGACACGGATGGGAATTTGCAGCATGGGGAACAGAATGTGCAAAGGTATGGAGGAGGAAGGGCTGGATCAGGCTGGAGAACTTGGAGAGGGTCAGTGTGGCTGGGGCTTAGCAGACGCAGAGGAGTGTGGAAGGAAGCCCTGGAGAGTGGTCTATGGAATCTGCTGACCCAGGTTCAAAACCCAGTTCCTTCACTTAATAGCTGTGTAACTTTGAGCAAGTTACTTACCTTTTCGGAGCCTCACATTCCTTATCTGTAAAATGAGGATATCTACGAAATAATGGTTTGAGGGAGATTTAACATGGTGGTGTACATGAAACAGCTAGCAAATAAATGTTAGTTATTATTCTTTAAATCCCTTACATTATGTTCTTTATGTGGAAAGTATGTCAGTTGTATCACAGGGTCAAACCCCCTGGGATACAGAGCAGAGCCCAGCACAACGTTGGCACTTTTGAGAGATGAATCTTCCAGAATGCCATTTGCTACCCCTGCTAAATGCTTTGCCTTCTACCAGCAAGGAAAATTTCACCGGGAAATTGGGTTGGATAAAAAGTAGCTTCAGGCATGGTGCGGAGGCTCATGCCTATAATCCCAGCACTTTGAGAGGCTGAGGTGGGAGGATCACTTGAGGTCAGGAGTTTGAGATCAGCCTGGGCAACATAATGAGACCCCCGTCTCTACAAAAAATACAAAAATGAGTCGGGCCTGGTGGGGTGCACCTGTAGTCCCAGCTATTCGGGAGGCTGAGGCAGGAGGATCACTTGAGCCCAGGAATTAGAGGCTGCAGTGAGCTATAACCACTCCACTGCACTCTAGTCTGGGCAACAGAGTGAGATCTTGTCTCAAAAAAAAAAAAAAATAGCTTTAATTACCGAAGAGAAATGCCAGCTGGAAATACCATTCTCCACCCCCTTTCCCAAAGAGATGCTTAGTTGGACTATGGAGGACCAGGATCCCACTCACCTGTGGATGGAGGCTAACTTGGCGGACTTCCTGCCCACGGAGAACTCAGAACAGTAGAGGTCAGCCTCCGCCCAGGTCTTGTTGAGAGGGAAGAATCTATAGCAGTGGCCCTTGAACTCCATCCAGAACAGGGGACACAGGGAGGCCTGGGGCAGCTCTGGCAGGGCTGGGGGCAGAGAGGAAACAGACTGGGAGGAAGGTTGGCGGTGCCGACATTGTTTCCACAGCTTAGCACATATTTTCAAGACTGTGTCCAAGTAAAGAATATGTCCAAGTAAAACATATTCCATTATGACTAATGCAATTTCATGCTTGAGGTCCAAAAAAACACATACATACCTAAATTTTACAAAATAATAAAAGTAACATATGCTCATCATAGAACACTTGGAAGATGTCAATACTTTGTTACATTTTTCCTTGTGTCCCATTTGTTTGCAGCGACTTTTAAAACTGAAATTGTGATTATATCATACTCTGTATACCAGTCAGAACTCTGATTTCTAAAGATTAAAGACCGTGAACATTGCTCCTATGTCATTGTACATTTTTGTAAGCATTGTTTTAAATAGCTCTTGAATCCTCTACTGAGTGGCCCTCTTAGAGTTTATTTAATCATTCTCTTATTTTTGGATAATTAGATTGCTTCCCTTTTTTTTTTTAAACTATTACAAATAATTCTGAGATGAACAGCTTTGTGCGTAGAGCTTTCTCAGCATTTCTGATGGTTTTCTAAGGAGAGGTTTTTAAGGCTTTGTTACAATTTGCTAAATTGCCTCCTGAAAGCAATTTATGCGCCCACGGTAATGTCTGAGAGCGCTCAGTCTCACTGTGCCCTTGTTGATGCTGAGTGTTATCAATTTCACAGTGATCTTTGCAAATTTTATAAGCAAAAAACAGTATCTTGTTTTGATTTGCAATTCTGGGCTATCTGGCGAGGGTGCACATTTTTTTTCCCCACGTGTTTATTGACAAGCTATAGCCAAGGCTATTTGTGTCTTCTGCCCATTGAACTCCTGGGGTTTAGGATTTTTTTCTTAATTCTGAAAAGGAATAAATTAAAAAAAAAACACCCCATGGTTGAGATAATAAAGCTCTCTCAAGTCTCAGCCCCTCTGAAGGCTTCTGAGGAGATGCTTTATTTGGAAATCACGACTCAGGATGACTGGCAGGGGGAGGCAGGCTGAGAGCCTTGCTCGTGTTAGGCTGGATGGCTCACCTGTGGGGCAGGCAGTGAGCCGTGGGGAAATCTGTTAGACTGGGGCTGGGAAGCTTGGATTCTGGTCCTGGCTTTGTACCTGTTCCGCCTTGGGACTCTGGCACATTCTGTCCCTCCTTGACCATCAAACTAGCTGATCTCTGGGGTCCCTTTTGCAGCCACCCCCCCCAAGGGTAGGTGAAAGCCACCCTCCTGTGGAATCTTTGCCTTCAAGCCACCACAGTGGTTGGCTGAGCTCGTGGAATAATAAAGTAGTGGACAACATTCACTGAGCATTTATGATGTGCCAAGCACATAGAGGGAGACTGAGGCTTGGACAGGTTAAGTGACTTGCCCAGGGTCATCCTACAAGTAAGTGGCAGAGTAGGGATTTGAACCCAGGCCTCCCTAACTCTGAAGTCTGTGTGATGCGTCATCATAGGAAATCACAGGGCTAAGAATGGTTAATGGTCTTTATTGTACCTACTGCACATGGTTGCCGGGCCAACTAATTGGGCCACATAAATTCACCAAGTACTTGGTACAGATGGATTGTGTAATAGTATGATTATTAGTGATCAGCTCAGGGTTTTATAACCCGGTTTGATAGGCTTCAGGCATATAGTGAATCCCCTGAAATAAAAATGCAAAGTCAAAAGTGTGTGTGTGTGTGTGTGTGTGTGTGTGTGTGTGTGTATGCTTCTGTGCATTTTTCTGGGGAAACAAAGGGACCATTGCTTTAATCAAGAGAGCTATGCCAAGCAGGCTGGCTGCAGGCCATGCTTCCCAGGGCTGGGCAGAGCCACTGGGTTCTCCCATTTGACCAGGAGCAGCCCCTCCCCCAACTCTAGCGGTGGTGCTGAAGGGTCCTGGTCAACCCCACGGTCCTGGCTAACCTGCCTTCAGTGCACACCAGCACCCAAACTGGAGCCAGTTGGTTCCCAGTTTGCTCTCCTAACCCTCTTCTATATGGCAAAGGGAAAAAGCTCTGCTTGGGGAGGCGGGTGGGTGTAGTATCCTCGGCCTGTCCCCACTTCTCTCTGGGCCGCGGGCTCCTCCTTTCTTGACGGGGAGCATGGGTTTAGGAGGACATGGCCTCGGTGCCTGACAGTGGCATTGGCCGAGAGGGTTGAAGGCCCCCTTGTCAGGCTGGGTGTTGTTGAGCTCTTTGTGGGGAGCTTCTGCCACTGCCCACCACACAGACAGCCTCCACTGAGTCCCTCCCTGGCGTCTACTTTTGCAGCAGCTTCTCCCTCAGCTTGGCTGAGAAGCAGCAAATCATTCTCATCTTCTTTCCACTTGTAACCAAGGACACTTGTCGGTGAGCACTTAGCTAAGTTTGTCCAAGAATGGCTGGAATGACTCACCAGGAGTACAGTTTATGCTGGTGCTAAACCACTTCCCCCACTTCTACTCATTCTCGAATTACTTGGCATCCTAAATACTCATCTTAGAGATGGAAGTAGGGTGACCACCCCATCCCAGTGTGCCCAGGACTATCCCAGTTTTAAAAGCAAAATCCCACAATCCAGGTACCCCTCCAGTTTCCAGAAAACTGGAATGGTTAGTCACCCTTGAGCAGGAAAGGTGAGCTTTGCCCCCCAGGGGACATTGGACAACGCCTGGAGACATTTTCAGTGGTCACAACTGGAAGTGGGGGTGCTACTGGCATCTCGTGGGTAGAGGCCAGGGACACTGCTAAATATCTGACAATGCACATCTTCCCACAACAAAGAGTGACCTGATCCAAAATGTCAGTGCCACCAAGGTTGAGAAACCTGGCCCGAGACGGAAGCCGGGACTCCAGCAATGTGAAATAATCCCGCAGTGCAGCAACGCAAAGCATCGCAGCAAACACAGCAAATACAGCCTATCTGTATTTTCTTTAACAAAAATGAAACCACAGCCCACACAACAAATTAGAAGAATAGTTTGGGTTATTTCTCTAATTTTAGAGTTAAAATGTATTACTAGTAAAAAGCCAGGACTTAAAAGCACTGGAGACTCTGGTTTAACATTGTGTTTAAATTTAACAGCAAGGACCTCACCAAAGAACATTGCAGAAGGGAAGTCTGGCACTTTCCTCCCTGAGTTTAGGATGAAGGGTACTTTTTTGTCATCTCTCTCTGACAGGAGGAGGATTTCCCCCCTGGCCTTCCTTCCATTCAAGGTAGAACTCTTCGAGAGTCTCTGCTCTGAGAAAGGGCTTCAGTCTCAATTCCCCACTTCAAATGGCTCTGGCTTCACCTCCTCCCTCGACGTGGGTGTTAAAACCCAAGTCCCTGCACTACTGAGGCTGATGGTCCACGCAGAGCTCTAGAGTGACGTGCCCCATGCTTTGGCCTTCACCTTTGTTTCTGACCCCTGGGCACCGCCCTTCATTTTCTTGGAAGTCCATTTGGACAGGATGTTTGTAAGACTTCATGTGGCTTTTCTGCAGGGCTATCGTGGGAAGGATTTGTTTTGACTTATTCACTATATTCTCTGATCTGGAAGTTTCCACCCTCTTTGTCCTCTACCTCTTTTTCTTTTCCTTCACTTTTTAAAAAAAAAAAACAACTTTATTTTGGAATAAATTTAGATTTACAGAAAAGTTGCAGAGATAGCGTGGAGGGCTCCTGAACACCTCCACCCAGTTTCCCCTGATGTTAACACCTTACTGAACACAGGTACAGTATCATTAAACTCCAGGCTTTATTCAGTGTTTTCTTCTTCCCAGATCCAACTTAGGATACCCATTATGTTTACTCTACCTACATATTTCACTTGACATCAAATACCGTAGCTAGGATTGGATGGGATTATTAGGCGAAGTTGGCGAGAATTGGCTGGAATTGGTCAGAATTCTCTGGCGTTGTTGGATAATTTGTCAAAAATCACCTTTACCTCCTTTCCTTTTTCCTCTCCTCACAGCCACTCAGTTCTCGAGTCTTGTCTATACCGTCTCCTAAACACCCATTTGTTTCTTTCTTTCTTTACCCTCCCTGCCCCGCCGTCTCTCACCACGACCTTCTCCACTGCCTCTTAGCTCCTCTCCTGCCCTGTCCCACCTCCCAGATCCAGAGGTGTCCTTTCTTTTTGACCTTTGCTCCCTGAAGCCCTTCGGGTGTTCTCATTGCCCTTGGGAGCTTCCTGCCTTTGGCTTATTGGCCATTCCTCGACCTCCTCGCTCCAGACATGCTCAAACTCTTCCCATTTCTCACACACGTGTCCAGACCTTTGCAGATACATCCCTTGACCTGACTCTGCCCAATTCCTGCTTCTCCTTTGAGTCTCAGCTGCATGGTGACTTTTCAGGGAAGATGAGGTAGGAGCCTCTGGTAAATGCTCCTAGCGTCCCCTGCACCCCAACTTTCAAAAGTCCCCGTGAATTCCTGTGTGGCCCTCCCTGCCCCATTCCCTGTCAGCATCTGTCATGATCATTCCTCTCCCCGAATGCCTTGGCACATAGTAGGTGCACAACGACTAGTCTTGAATGAATAAATACATGTAGGGAACCAAACACCACTTCTCTGGGGCAGCCTTTTGGGAAAACGATGAGAAGACTGTGTGCGCCACCCGTGTGTCCTGATGCCTTGGAAACCGGGAGTCCAGACGCTAGGACGGCATTCCTGGAGGTTTCTACCCAAGCCCTGAAGGCACGTTGCCCGATCCTGGTTGCCCGGATTGTTCAGCGCCATTGCTGAGAAGGGGAACCTCAGTGTCCTCTGGGCTCCTTAGCAGTGCAGACTCCCAGGCCCCAGCCCAGCCCACTGACTCCGAATCTGCATTTTAACAAGATCCCCTGGGTGATTCATGTGCGTATGGAAATCTGGGGAGCACTGGTCTACAGTGCACCATACAGAGAGATGGAGCCTGTAGAATTACTCATTCATTCATTCTCTCACTGAATAGGGTACAGCAAAATAATAATAATAATAATTAAGCAAAGGGGGCTTGGGGGGAAGAGGAGGGAAGGGTCCTTGGTCCTGAAGTTTGGTGCATATTTCAAAGGGAAGCCCCCAACCCCCAGTGTGGAAAACAAGCTCCCTGAGCTGTTTGCACCCCTCCTCCCCACTTCTGGTCCCTTTGATTTTTTTACAATGAATAGTTGTTATGGATTCCTGGGGTGAAACATACCAGAAAATGGGGCTGTGACAGGTCACTGCTCAATTACTACTCTCCTTTAATTGGGAGGACAGGGAGGCAGAAGGGAGCGATGGCTTGTTGCGCTGGGATGGTCATTAACTCCAACCCGCCTGGTATCCCCCTCCTCCTCCACCTCTGCGGTTTTAGAAACTGGGAACTGAGGGCCCCTCATCAACCTGACCCCAAACCAGCCTTTGCTAATCTGTCTCTTGTGAAGGAATTTCTACAGCTTTGCAGCTTGACAGTCAGGTAACCATGGCAACACAACAACCAGAGCCAACTCTTACTCGACACTCACCGTGTGCCAGGCACTGTGTTAAGTGCTTTATACATATTGATTCATTCAATCTTCATACATCCTACGAGGTAGGTACCACTATCATCTCCACTTTGCAGATGAAGAAACCAAAGCACAGAGAGGTTGACTAACTTTCCCAAGATCACAGAGTTCCTAATGGGCAGAGGTAGGATTTGAAGCCAGGCTGTCTGGCTACAGACCTAGAGATTCCTACTGCATTTAAGTCCATTTGCTTTTGCTCTAATCTTGATGGTCCGGTCCTTCATCTATGTCTGTATTCATTGAACAAGTACTGTTTGTGCACCCACTTGGTCTCGAGCAGTCGGCTACAAGATGAAGATGCTATGGCAAACTATACAGATGTGTTTCTGACCTCATGGGTCTTACAGTCTATGCAGGCCAAAATTAAGAAAAATAAGCACAGAAATAAAGACATCACTCACATGTAATTCGCGCATGTGTGTCATGCTGGCAAAAACTTGATGCAGATCTCAAATTATTTCGGAAACCGTTATTCCCCTTTCTCTCCCTAGTTGAATTGGTGGCTGCCCCGTCCCTGTCTTCAAGGAGCCCAAAGGTGATTACAACAGGCCACCATCAAGTCACCTTCCTAAATGGAGGAAATACGGGGTGTTGCCACACGAGCACCTAAAAGCAGCACATCACCAAGGCTTGGAGATCTGGGCCGGGGGGCTTCCTAGAGGAGGTGATGTCTCAGCTGAGACCTGAAGGATGAATAAGAGTCACAGAAAGAGCGTTCCAGGTGGAGGGCACAGCAGTGCAACGGTCTGGAGGTGCGAGGGAGAATGCAGCATTTGGCGAATTGGAACCGGGTTAGCGTGGCTGGGAATTTGCGAAGAAGCAAGAGATGAAGCTGCCGGTGGGGGAAGGGAAGCAGTGGGGGGAGGCCACACAAGGGGCTTGTTGCTCCGGGAACCAGAGGCCAAACCACATGGTCTTTTTATTATACTTCAATTAGCAGCACCAGAGGCCCCCCAAGGTCTCCCAGCCCAGGTGGGAGTCAAAGCCTTTGGGAGTTCTGAGCTTGTTAGGGAAAGAAAACACACCAGTGGAATTCAGGGCTCTTTTTCTCCCCCCTCTCTCTTTTTAAGAGAATAAATTGTCACCTTCCTACTCAATCTGGCTGTTCGCTCCCCTGGCCCCCGTCCAGCCGCCCACACATGAGCTACCCTGCTGCCTTCTGCCCAGATCAGCCTTGGGACCCAGCCAGGCGGGGAGGTGGGGAGGCACTGGGGGCCACATTTGTCCTCCCAGTCCCCATACTGGGCCGCGGGTGCTCCCAGGGGCCCGGAAGGAAGTGTCTCACAGATTCCAGGCAGGTGGCTGCTGGGAGCCGCACTTGCCAGACTGGCTTTCATGGTGAGCCCTGGCTCTGGGAGCAGAACTGCCAGTGTTGGGTCTCTCCTACCTAAGCTTTGCTGTCCCTTCTCTGGGCTGCTCTTGAGGCCACATGATACAGAGGAAGAAGCACCGGACACTTTCTTACATTGCAGTGACCATTGATTGGGTGCTTAGTAAGTGACTCCTGAGGCCAACCTAGGAGGTTTCAGTATCATCCCCATTTTACAGATGAGGAAACTGAGGCGCAGAGAGCTTAAGTCACTTGGCTACCAAGTGGCAGTGCCAGGATTGAGACTCATGTCTGACAGACTTGGAAACTCCTAAACAGTGTAGCACTTCTAGAAAACATCTTTTTTCTGATCTTAGTTTTCTCATTTGTAAAATATGTATAAATACCAAATTTAACAATTAATTAATTAAGCAAATAAGTCAACATTTCCTGAGTGCCTATTTGTCTTAAGGTGCACGTCCTCAGATTGCTCACAGTCTAGAAGGAGGAACACAACATGGCAAAGAGTCACCATGTACTAAGTGTTCTAGAAGTATGCACAGAGTGCTGTGACCATAGAGCAGTGGGAATGGGCCCGAGTGTCCAAGGGACACTCTCACATCAGGGCTGCTCTAGCAGGTAGGGACACAGTTGCCTAGGCCTCTGTGCTCCAGCTTCAGAGCTTGGACTCTAGAGTCAGATGGCTCTAGTGGGAAACTCAGCACTTTGTGCCTCAGTTTTCCCATCTGTACAATGGGCATGATCATAGTGCTTACTTCACAGGGAAGCCAGTGCCTGGCTCACAGGCTGGCATTCTAGTAAACACTGGACATTATTGCAGCAGAAATAGCCTGGGCCCTGGGACATTCCCAGAGCTGAGAGTGCAATGGCAGGTTCTCAGAGGGGAGAGGAAAAGGTTACAGAGCTTGACTCATTCCCCATCTGCACCCCTGAGGCCCTGCAGAAGCACGTCCTGAGCTTCAAAACACTTTGCTATGCTTTCCTTTGTTACAGACAGTTCTTGGACGCAAGAGCCCAGGACAGGAAACTTTTTGATAGTCAAAGAAGAATAATATGAAATATTTATGTAGCTCTTACTAGGTGCCAAGCACTATTCTGAGCACGTTACACTCATTAATCCAGTTAAGCAACAGGTTCAAAGAAAAGGTTTTGGGGAAAGGATTTAGTCTGGCTAAATCTTCCCAACACTCAGAGGTTGTCTAAAGGTTTTTCTTTTTCACCCCCCAAAGCAAACCTAGGGGGTGTGGTTGAGTTGCACTATTTGCATGTATATTTGCATGTTCAGGAGGTGAGTAATGAAAGTCCCAGAGTAAGGCCTGGCACCTGTAATCCTAGCACTCTGGGAGGCCCAGGCTGGAGGACTGCTTGAACTCAGGAGTTCAAGACCAGCCTGAGCAAAAGCAAGAGCCCATCTCTACTAAAAATAGAAAAATTAGCCTGGTGTTGTGGTGCACACCTGTAGTCCCAGCTACACGGGAGGCTGAGGCAGGGGGATTGCTTGAGCCCAGAAGAGTTGGAGGTTGTAGTCAGCTGTCATGACACCACTGCGGTCTAGCCCGGGCAACAGAGTGAGGCTCTGTCTCAAAAAAAAAAAAAAAAGAAAAGAAAAAGGAAAGAAACTTGTCCCATTTTGCACAGCTTGTAAACTGCAAAACTGGGATTTAAACCCAAGACTTTTCAGGTCAGGGCCTGGGAGAGTGCCCGTGACAAAGCAGATTGGGGGGAAGCTAGCAGGAGGCTCAGGTCCAGCCCCTAACCCCCCAATTGAGGCAGCCAGGCCTCACCGACAGAACAAGTCCCTGGGTGTGTCCCCCTCTCCACCTGCTCCCAGCCTGGCCCCTGCGCTCACCTGGGCTGATGCTGATGTCTGTTTGTGGAAAGGCCTGGACAGAGAGGAGGGTCAGGGAGGCTGCAGCCCACAGCCCCCACCTTGGCATCCTGAGTCCCCAGAGAGCAACCTTCCGGCCCGAGTGGAGGAGAGAGGCTCTTTGGTGGGAGCTTGGGCCCAGGATTGCTCTCTGAGGTTCAGGCGGGGCCTGCCAGGAGCTGGGCCAGGCTGGGGGGACACCAGTCCCCTCCTCCTCCCTCCCTTTTCTCCTACCTCCTCTTCACACTGCTGGAGACAGCTCAGAGTGACAGCTGAAAGCAAAGGAGCACTAGGCCAGCCCCCCTCGGAGACCAAGGAAATTTTAGTTCCCAGCCCTGCCTCTGAGCCACAGTGTGACTTTGGGCACATGCATCTCTGTGACTCAGTTTCCTCCTCTCTAAGATGGGATAATAGGAAAGTTTACATTATTTGTAATGTTTACATTACATGCAAATGGCACACATTTGTTATATATTTATGAGTCAGGTGCAGGTACAACTCACCGTACCAATGTATTATGTCTATTATAAAACACATCTCTCAAAATTGACATTGTTAGAGGTTGGTACAAAGTATAAATAGAGAAGAAAGTTTGGGTATTTTCTCTCTCTTCCTTATCATTGTGTGAGCTGGACTTTGGAGGCCTCTGCTGTCATGTTCCCGGGGACTGCAGGAAATCAGATGTGTCTGTCTTAGTGTGTTTTGTGCTGCTAGGCCAGAGTGCCTGAGGCTGGGTCATTTATAATGAACAGAATTCATTGGTTCACAGTTCTAGAGACTGGGAAGTCCAATGTCAAGGTGCCGGCATCTGACATGGACCTTCTTGCTAAGTCATCAGGTGGTGGAGGTTAGAGGGAGAAAGAGAGAGAGAGAGAGACAGAGAGAGAGAGAAAGTGAGGGTGCATGCAAGAGGGATGAACCTGCTCCCACAGTTACTAACCCACTCTTGTGATAACAGCACTAAGCAATTCACAGACACAGAGCTCTCGTGACCTAAACACCTCTGCATGATCCCACCTCCCAATACCATCACAACGACCATTATATTTCAACATGAGTTCGGAAGGGACAAACCTTCAAACCACAGCAATGTCCCTCTGAGTGTGGACGTGACAGGTGGGGAGAAGGAGGGCAGTGTCCAAAATAGGCCACTGGAAATTCTTTTGCAAACTGGAGAATCCTTTCATCTGGCAAATAAACCTCTTAAATTATCTGTGTTGTCATGCAGTGTCTCAAGGTTTTTAGAAATTAATTCACGTCCCCTCTCTGAATGCAAACACACAAAATATATGTCGCTTGCTCAAACCCAGGTATGGTCTGTGGACAGTAGCGTCGGTACTTCCTGGGAGCTCACTAGAAATGCAAAACCTCAGGCCCCACCCCGGACCTGCTGAATCAGACACTGCATTTTTATTAAACCCCCAGGGGGGTTGTGCGTACATTAAAGTTTATGAAACTGCCGTAGACAGGGGTAGGGAAACTTTCTCCATAAAGAGTCAGGCAATAAATATTCCAGGTTTTGCAGGCCACGCAGTCTCTGTCACAGCTGTTCAACTCTGTCATTAACACAGGAATGTGCCTGGCAGCGTGCCAATAGTGTAAGGTGTGCTACGTGCCAAAGGAACTACTTGAATTTTCTAATTTACACGAGCAGAAGTGCAGAGAGCATGTGTAGGAATGGACATTAAGGGTGTGGGATAATGGTGGGAGGAACACAGAGTTGGATCAGGCTGCATTTATTGATACGGACAAACGGAGCAGAGATTCGGCGTCACGGCTGCAGCGTGGGGAGTTGAGCAGACCGCTAATCATTCCTTCGCTTGGTTAGCTGAAACGGGGGTCTAAGGGTGGCCCCCCGCGAGCGAGCTGGAGATGCCCGATCTCCCTCGGTTTAGCGCAGAGGAAGGGATTCGAAGGCTTAGGGAGATCGGAAAGCCTAGAGTGGATTTGTCACATAAAACCTGCTCGCCCACGCTGGGAGGAACCAGAAGATGTCCCTTTCACTAAAACTTGAGAAACAGATTTGAGAGCGGAGCCCCAGCGTCCTCGAAGAGCCCTGTGATCACTCTGCTCCGTATGCCAGACCTTGCAGGAGGAACTGAGCCACGCAATTGGGAAACTGAAATGCAATGGTAGTACCATAAAATAACGACCCGGAGGATAACCGCTGCTGCCAACCTTTAGGGCATTGCCTTCCAGTCTTTTTTCTAGGTGTAATTTTTTAGTTCTTCCCTACTAATCATACTGGTATTTTTGAACATAAAAAAGAGCAGGTGTCTCTTTGGCGGTGGCAGACAGGCCACCCTGAAAGGAACACTTCTTGTTTGCTGTAGTCCCAGGTTTCTGGCGTGAGTTATCAGTGCCCCAGATAGCTGTTCCTGGCACCCTGGGACCCATTCCCTCTGAGCAGGCTGGGCAGGGGTCATTAGCTCCTCCAAGTGCAGGGAGTGGGCCGGTGTCCCCAGGTGCTCTGGAGTCGGCCTTGAGCTCAGAGGTGCTGCCAAGGAGGGAAAGGGGCGATGTTCTTTTCACCCAAGAGATAAGAGGACTCAAAGATGGTTCTAGGAAACCACAAGTAGCTTTAAAACTCCCCACCCCACTCCCAAACCATCTTTTTCTTTGAGCTCGAGCCCCGACACCCCAAAGACAGTGTTTAAGTGGCCTGTATGTCTCCTCTCCCACCTCCTACCTGAGGAGGAGGAGGATGCTAATTAAAACAAGTGGGTAGCCCACGACAGGGCACCTTGGGCTCAGGTTTCTATAGAAACTCAGTCCTTCCTTCACCTCTCAACACATCCCTCTCGTCTCCTGACAAACTCTATTCCTGGAGGCGTGCATGGCTCCGATCTGGCCTGCCACTGCTGCCTCTAGCCAACCAGCAAACATCCCCTGATATGCGCCCGTAGTAAGGAACATCCCATAGTGTGCCAGGCGTCAGGCGTCAGCCCAGCTACTCAACCCTATCCGGTAAGAATTGTCACCCTATTTTCAGGCAGAGAGGCGAGCAGAGCATTTAGCCACACTGGCTTAGTTTGCTAGGGCTGCCTTAACGAAGCGCCGCACACCGAGTGGCTCAAACAACAGAAATGCATCGTCTCACCGTGCTGGAGGCTGCAAGTCGCCAATCGAGGTGTTGGCAGGGTTGGTTCCTTCTGAGGGCGGTGACGGAAGGGTCAGCTGCAGGCCTCTCTCCTTGGCTTGTGGACGCCCGTCTTCTCCCTGGGTCTTCACATCTTCTTCCCGCTGTGTCTGTCTGTCTGTCTGTGTCCAAATTTCTCCCTTTTTAGGACTCCACTCATACTGGACTAGGGCCCACCCTGATGGCCTCACTTCCACTAGGTTACCTTTGTAAGGACCCCATCTCCAAACAAGGGCACGTTCTGAGGTCCCGGGGGTTAGGAACCCAGCAAATCTTTTTTTTTTTTTTGGTGGGGGGAGGATACAGTTCAACCCAATACAGGCTCTAGTCAGCCAGGCCTGGGCTGGCCTTTTAGCTCTATTGCTCACTCACCACTCAACCCCATTAAACCTTGGCTTCCCCATTTGTGGAAGGGGAGTAACAGTATCTCCCCTGTGCCCCTGTAGGCTGCTGTGTAAGGCTTAAATATGAAGCTTGGCACTCCACGGTGCTCAGCCAGCCCTCCTGTCATTACTAAAGAGGGTAGGAGGTGCTGGGGATGCCCCTCCTCATGTCCTTCCATGCCCCTGAGCCCCCGTGGCTGCAGAGAGCCGGGCCGTGCACGTGCACAGCTGACCTCACTCACCAAGTGCACGCCCCCCCCCCCCCCACCGGGGGCTTGCTCAGCCCACACGACATTCCCAAAGTGCCAAACCTTTAATGCCTCCGGGGGCAAACCTCAAGCCACAAGGGACAAGGGTCAGTAGTTAAATATTCCAGCTTCCGTATAATGATGAGTCTCACGTGCGTTCTCAAGTGTGGGCACCACTGAGCCCACAGTAGTAACCGGGGCAGCCTTTCTCTGCTTCTCTCCTTTGCCCGACTTGGTCTTCCACTTCCGCTTCCTGGGGTCATCTCCCAAATAAACTATCTGCACCCCAGCCCTTGCCCCGAGGTCTGCTTTTGAGGTGCCCTAAGACAATGAGGAGACGGAGGCTCAGAGGAGTCATGTGGCTTGTGCACCTGCACACAGTTAAGCAATAGAGGGGCCCAGCATTTGAACTGATTACCCCGTCTCTAGTCCTGAATGCCTGTCGTGCACCTGGCTGCCCTCAGTTTGTTTGTTCTCTTACGCTTGTATTCTCTGCTGTACAATCACAGTAAGGAAGCCACTTTATAAAGGAAAATACCTCTTGCTTCTTTTCTCTCCTGAGAACTTAGCCTAACCCAGCCTTCCTGCTTCTCCCCCTTGACGCCCATGACACCTCCACTCCAGGGTGGGAGACACACCAGAAGGACCCATGAGGCTCCTCCCGCAATACCCAGTGTAGCCAGGAGTGGCGAAGCCATCTCAGCCCATACCCTGAGGCATTTATTTACCTGCCTCAAGCCCTGAGCAAGGTGCGGCCAATGAAAAGCTAAATGAGCCACAAATCTTGCCCCGAACAAGTGGATGGTTTCATTGAGAAGGGCAAAACTGGAATAACTGTCGTTAGCACGCTGCTCGAGTCAGGCAAACGTGTTGCAAATACTTGACTCTCTTGATCCCCCAAATCTGTAAGTATAATAAATAGCGCTGTGCTGGGTCACTGGCATGGTTGTTACGCAGCAGTAGCGGCCGGAACACCCACCCGTCCTCTATGTCCAGGTTCAGAAAGAAAAAGGTAACTCGAATGCGTGGCACAAATAAATAGTCTTTAATTTCAATAAATAGCCCCCCATCACACCAGACAATATGCTGTGGAAAGAGATACAGAAGCATCCAACAGAGAGAGAGAGAGACAGAAAGAGAGAGAAAAAGAGAGATCTATTCTAGCCACACTAATTCCTTAGCACGTGAGACATGACTTTGGTTCACACACAGACACAGAAAGGTCCTCAGAGTACGACTAAGGAGGGAGATCGGGTGTGGGGGCCATTTTGATCCTGAATCAGGTCCTCTGACGGTCTTTTGTGGGTCACAATCACCGTGATTCGGTCGAAAATGTTACTTTTGTTCTATCATATCCTATTTACTCGACACACACAGGTTACTGTTACCCAAGGTGGGGTCTCTGACAGACGGGAGGACACGGGGTGAAATCTCACCAGATGGGAGAGGCAGAGACAGGCGAGTGCTCAGGGTTGAGGTCCGGGCCCATCACCTTGCTCTCCGAGAGGACACGCAGGCGCACACACGTGTTCCTCTGTGAGCACACGCGCACGAGAACATACACATACGGACCCACAGGGAGTCCCCTGGAATAAGCTAATGCAAGGACAGTTCAGTTATGCCAGGAGAGGCTTCTGACACTGGCATATTTTTTTGTTTCCATTTGGTTTCTCCACATAGTCTAACCTAGTTATCACATTTACTAAGACAGAGATACTTACACCTTTGGAGAAAGGTATCAGGTTTGAAGAACCCCAGGGAACAGCAGCCTGTTCAGAAGTTACCCAGTGGGCGTGTGTTTGGGGGGGGTGTCAGGTCTCCCCCACATATTGGCCAAACTCTTGGTGTTTAGTCTCAACGGAGGTTGGCGCCCTTTGGGAGGTCCCTTCTCTGGCCTGAGGGTTGAAAGTGCATTTTGGGGCAGGGGTATCAACAAGGGCGGGCATTGCCCATCAGTCCCATGGCAGAGCCTACTCAGCTCGTGATCTATGGATAGGGCTTCCGGAAAGTTCTCTGGCCTCACTCATTGAGGGCGGCCATTTTATGATCAATTGTCAGCTTCCTCTCCGTGCTGAGAGGATTTAGGATGTCGTGCGTGCGTGTGTGTGTGTGTGTGTGTGTGTGTGTGTGCTGTGAGTGCATTTGCAGGTGTGGATGTAAGAGTATGTGACACTTTTTTCTGTCTTTTTTTTTTTTTTTTTTTTTTTACAAATGAAAGCTGCCTTCCCAGCAGCCTTCAGGTCACCTCCAGGGAGGCGGGAGACACGCGGTCACACTCAGCTCGGGACCTCAGGCTGTGCCACTGCTCCACGGCTGTGCGGTGGGTGTTGAGCATGCGCCGCCAGTGGTTGGATTCGGAGGGGCCCGACGAGTACTGGCCGATGACGATCCTTCCGATGAAGTCGTTGCTGCTCTTCATGTTGTGGCCGAACACTGGGGAGCCGGAGGGGCGAGGGCAGGTGGGCGGGAGGCAAGAGGAAGGCAGGCAGGGACAAGACGACAAGACAGAGGCCATTAGTCACACCATCCTCAACTGCAAACATGGGGTCATTGCTTAGGGGACATTGTTTTTTTCCTCACATGGTGAAAAATCCCAATTCCCTCATCTCATCCTCCCCCGAGTCTCTGCAACAGCCATACCACGTGTCCTGCTGTCCCTCACTATGCCAGCTTCGTCCCCACCCCACAGCCTTTGCACGGGCTGTTCCTTCAGCCGGACAGCTGCCCCACCTGCACTATGCACCTTTAAACCTATGTCCTGGCCAGGCGCGGTGGCTCACACCTGTAATCCTAGCACTCTGGGAGGCCGAGGTGGGAGGATCGCTTGAGGTCAGGAGTTTGAGACCAGCCTGAGCAAGAGCAAGACCCCCGTCTCTACTAAAAATGGAAAGAAATTATCTAGACAACTAAAAATATACGGAAAAAATTAGCCAGGCATGGTGGCACATGCCTGTAGTCCCAGCTACCTGGGAGGCTGAGGCAGTAGGATCGCTTGAGCCCAGGAGTTTGAGGATACTGTGAGCTAGGCTGACGCCACGGCACTCACTCTAGCCCGGGCAACAGAGCGAGACTCTGTCACAAAAAAAAAAAAAAAAACTATGTCCTGCTGCCTCTCCACGCTGCCTGCAGTGCTCTATAAATGGCTAGTTCCAGTGCGACCGTGAGCCGTCACTGCAGGCCAGTTGAGTGGTTTCTCAGGGTTTCTCAACTGTGGCACTGTTGACATTATGTCAGATAATCCTTTGAGTAGAGAACTGACGTGTGCATCATAGGATGTTTAGCAGCATCCCTGGTCCCCTCCGCCCCTGGCCCACAACACTAGATGCCAGTAGCAGTTCCCCTTCCAGCTGTGACAATCCCAAATGTCTCCAGGTATGGCCAAATGTCCCCTGGAGGAGGATGGTAAACGCATCCCAGATGGGAACCACCAGGTTAAGCCAGGGGCCACGGGGCCAGACATCCTGGGGCACATCCTGGCTCTGTCGTTTGACAAAGCTCTAGAGTCAAACAAGGGAACCTCTCTGAGTCTGTTTCGTCATTAGTTAAATAGGAATCTTAATAGAACTTTATCTCACAAGTCAATGTGCAGTTTCTATGAAATAAAGTGTGTAAAGCTCTTAGCACACAGTGCCTAGCATGTGGTAAGAGCTCAATAAATGTTATATTGCTATTTCAATCCTATATTTCTGTCTGCTGACCTTTTATAAAAGAGACTTCATGTTTGTCTCCTCTGTTCCATGCAACGGTGGAAGTTTGCTGAGAGAAATGGCCATGGTAATTTCTTCCATGGAGGACTTCTCTGTTAATCCCAACTTAAGCTTAATGTATGTCTTTCAAGCCTAATGAGATGGTTAACTTGATTTATCTTCCTGGCCAGGTTCCGCCTAATTCTTTATCTGCGTGTGGGTAGCGGCACAGGTGTGCCATCTCGCTAATGGGAAAGCAGGCTGTGTCTCTGTTATAAATAAAGGGCTACAGCACAAGAAGCACCGCAGATTCACGCAGTGTGAGCCGAGCAAAGGCGGGCTGGATCCCAGGAGGGACACTGATTATCAAATAAACCCACTAAAATATGCAGCCCAGAACAGAGCTTGAATGCTAATGAGCCTCTGTTCTCCTCTGTGGGGTTCACACCAAGAATTCCAAATGATGAAAATGGGGGAAAAAAAGAAAAATGGAAAAACACAAATTCCATCTATCGTCTAAAAGCCAAAAAGACTTAGGGAAAATCATGGTAGTGAAATAATATGTCATCTCTATCAAGAGTGACCAGTACCTGTTACCTCTGTAGAGAAAAATTGGACCACGTATATTTTTTGTACACTTGGTAATGTGCTCAGTACGCATAGGCGGACCTCACTTACATGCAAATCCCTTACAAAAAAGGGGAAATAGGAATGGAACTTTAGCTTAATAAAGGAAATTGCTACAGAGCTTTCTGATGCATTAGAAAAAAATGCTTTTTTTAAAAATAGGTAACACTCAAGACTTTTAGAAACACACCTAGTGGGCAGTTTAAGGTTTGATCTCACCAAAGAGAGTAAGTTCCCCAAGTTCCTTTCCCTGTGTCCCTTGAATCTAAAACAAGATACTATTAAGTCATTTGAAGCCCCATTTGCTCTTCTGTGGGGGCAAAATGTTCTATCTTTCTCTCCAAAGCTCAAGAATGATGATGCACAAACCTCCCTTTGTAAATGGGCATAGGTTTTACGTATAAGGGGTTTAAAAAAGGAAATCTCAAGCGCTCTCATGCGCCGTTGGTGGAAGAGCAAGTCGGTTCAACTTATGGGGTGGTTCACGGTATCGGTTCAAAAGAAAGGTGTCATAACTTATGACTCAGCAATTTCACTTCTAGGAATTGATCCTATAGAATTGTCTGCACAAGTGGACAAAGATACACATACAAGGATATTGTATATAGTGAGGGTCAGCAAACTGGAGCCTCCAAGTCAACTCTGGACAGCTAACGGTTTTTTTAACTAAAGTTTTATTGGAACACAGTCAAATTCATTTGTTTACATAATGCTGCTTTTGTGCTAAAAGGGCAGAGTTGATGCCTTCGTCCATTCGGGCTGCTATACCAAAATGCCATAAACTGGGTAGCTTATAAACAAAAGAAATTTATTTCTCACAGTTCTGGAGGCTGGGAAGTCCAAGATCAAGGTGCTGGTGAATTCGGTGTCTGGTGAGAGCCTGTCTCCACATAGTAGAAGGGACAAGCTGGTTCCCTGGGGTATCTTTTATAAGGGCACTAATCTCAATCATGAGGGCTCCACCCTCATGACCTAATAACCTGCCAAAGGCCTCACCTCCTAACACCATCACCTTGGAGGTTAGGATTTCAACATATACACTTTGGGGGAGACACAAACATCAGACCATAGCAGCTGAATAATTCAGAAAGAGGCCATATGCCCTTCAAAGCCTCGAATATTTACTATCTGTCTGTTTCCTCCATGTTGTAGTGTTACCTTTTATGGCCAGAAAACATTTCATTGTATAAGTATGCCACATTTTGTTTATTCATCAATTGATGGACTTTTGGGTTGTTTCCACCTTTTGACTATTATTATGAATAATGTTACCGTATACATTTATGTACAAGTTTTTAAGGGCATATATTATGATTCCACTTATATAAAATGTTCAGAATAGGCAAATCTTTATAGACAGAAAGTATATTAGTGGTTACCAAGGACTGGGGTAAGGGGGAATGGGGAGTGATTGCTAATGGGCACAGAGTTCCTTTTGGGGGTGATAAAAATGTTCCAGAATTAGATAGTGATGATGGCTGTATAACCTTGCAAATATACTAAAAAGCACTGAATTGTATACCTTCAAAGGGTGATTTTATTGTTATGTGAATTTTTTAAAAAGAATTTTTTAGAGGGAGAGTCTCACTCTGTTGCCCAGGCTGGAGTGCAATGGCATGATCATAGCTTACTGCAGCCTTGAACTTCTGGGCTCAAGCGATCCTCCCACCTCAGCCTCCCAAGCAGCTGGGACTACAGATGTGCACCACCATGCCCTGCTAATTTTTAAATTTTTTGTAGAGACAGGGTCCCTCTATGTTGCCGAGGATGGTCTTGAATTCTTGTCATCAAGCAATCCTCCTGCTTGGCTTGTTATGTGAATTTTATCTCCATTAAACAAAATGCTGGGGCCAGATGCAGTGGCTTGTTAAATCTTGAACACTTGTGGCTTAGAGCAGATGCCTTAGTTTTTGCAGATGACCAAAAGCAGAACCACTTAAATACCAAGAATACAAGGGACTACAGTGGAAAGATGAGAGTAAGAATAGTTAACATGGAATTGGAAACTAAGTGAGATGAAGCCTGTAATCCTAGCACTTTGGCAGGCCAAGGCAGGAGGATTGCTGGAGGCCAGGAGTTCAAGACCAGCCAGAGCAAGAGCAAGACCCCGTCTCTACAGAAATCAGAAAACTTAGCCAGGCATGGTGGCACAAGCCCATAGTACCAGCCACTTGGGTAACTGAGGCGGGAAGATTGCTTGAGCCCACAAGTTGGAAGTTGCAGTAAGCTATGATGACGCCATTGCACTCTAGCCTGGGAAACAGAGCAAGACCATCTCAAAAAAAAAAAAAAAAAAATCCAAAAGGGAATACAAAAAAATTTTTTACTCCCTATCCTTTTACAGAAAAGTCTGCCAACCCTTGGTCTAAGGTATTGTTTATAAGAATAAAAATCTAGGCTATGCACGGTCACTCATGCCTATAATTCCAGCACATTGGGAGGCCAAGGCAGGAGGATTGCTTGAGGCCAGGAGTTTGAGGCTGCAGTGAGCTATGAACACGCCACTTCTCTGCACTTCTCCAGCTTGGGCGACAGAGCAAGACCCTGTCTCTAAAAAGACAAAAACAAAAACAAAGCCAAAAACCAAACCTGGAAATGACAAGAACGTCCGAATGTCCACGAGGAAATGTAGTCGAGGCTGCTGGTGCCCTGCCCATCCCCTTAGCACACCTTGGAGGCTACTCACGGCATCTGTGGATAGTGTCCTACCTCAAGCACCTGTGGCTTTCTGCCTGAGCCATGCCAAATTGTCTGTGCTCACTGCGATTTGTGCAGGGGGCCCTGGGCCACTCCGCATCGGGCTGGAGATCAGGGTTAGCCTCTTGTGTGGTTAGCCACGCCTATGTGACCAACCCCCATCAGATATCCCAGATACCAAGGCTTGGGTTGGTGACACTCTGAGCGTGTTGTCACACATCACTGCTGGGAGAATTAAGTGGGGGAGGACAGCTGGAGGTTTGCACCTGGTCTCTCTTGGACTCTGCCCTATATGCCTGTCTTAGTCTGTCTAGGCTGCTCTAACAAATTACCACAAACTGGGCAGCTTACAATCAACAGGAATTTATTTCTTACAGTTCTAGAAGCTAGAAAATCCAAGCTCAAGATGCCAGCAGATTCTGTATCTGGAGAGGGCTCGCTCTCTGGTGCACAGATGAGCTGAGTCCTCTCATGGTAGAAGGGGCGAGTCAGTTCCCTGGGGCCTCTCTCATAAGGACGCTGACCCCACTCATGAGGGATCACGTCCCAAAAGCCCCACCTCCTAGCACTGCCACAGCGGGGACTGGACTCCACATACGAACCTCGGTGGGAACACACATATTCAAACCACGGCAGCCATCTTTCTCCTTGTTCACTGTGGTCCATATCCCTTTACTGTACTTAACTGTGACTGTGAGAATAACAGCTTTTCCGAGTTCTGCGAGTCCTAGTGAATCACTGGACTTGGCCATGGTTTTGAAGACCCCTAAACGCAGACACCCACTCATCAATCATCCTTAACCAGTTTGCCCCCGTTTCCTGCCTCATTTCTGTGTGCTTCCTGGGATCACTTGTGCTCAAGTCATTATGTTAAGATCAGCTTTGAACGGACCAGTGAAATAATTTCTGATGCAATAATACCATGGAAATCCATGGTGCTGTTAAAAATTAGACAGATCTATCTATATGTGAAATGGAAAAAATCTCCAAGACATATTGCAAGGAGACAAAAGCACATTACCAAACCGCATATGGAAACATGATCTTGTTTCATTAAAAAGAATGTTAATATATGTAAAGAAAATAATATCTGGAGGAATGTGCACCAAACTGTTAAAAGTAGCTGTCTCTAGAGAGGGGAAACAGAGGGCAATTTCCACTTTCTGTATTATATAAGTATGTGCAGTTTGAACTTCTTATAAAAAGTACATATTATGTTGGAAAGAAAACAAAGGGAAAATAAGTCGCTATTGCAGAATCCACATCTAAATCACCAGAAGGGAAGAAAACTAGAAGGAAGTCTAATATCCTACGCTCCTTATCCCAATTTGCAAAGAAGCCTGGCTGATGAGTCACCTGGCCCTGGCACAGTGGGAAGTGATTCAGCCTTTCCGATGGGAAACGGTCCCTGCCACGGCCGTCCGAGTTAACTGGCACACATGGCGCTTGCAAATCACTTGGTAAAGTTATGGCAATATTAATAGTCTTTAAATTTAAAATGCAAATTATAATAAGCTGAAGCTGAATAAAACCAATGACTTCTGTTATAAAAAGTTGCCTGGAAGGAGGTCAAGATTTGCCATCACGGTACATTCTAAGGAGTGTGTCGTTGATGAGAACAAGGAACTAAGCACTAGACGTGTAGAGTCCAGAAAGGGACTCAGAGGCAGTGGCTCAGGTACCCCGGTCCCCTCCACTTTACAGAAACGGAAACCAAGTCACAGCTAATTGATGACAAAATTCACAGTGTCGGGCTGGGCGCGGTGGCTCACGCCTGTAATCCTAGTACTCTGGGAGGCCGAGGCGGGAGGATCGCTCAAGGTCAGGAGTTTGAGACCAGCCTGAGCAAGAGCGAGACCCCATCTCTACTAAAATAGAAAGAAATTAGTCAAACAACTAAAATATATACAAAAAATTGGCCAGGCATGGTGGCGCATGCCTGTAGTCCCAGCTACTTGGGAGGCTGAGGCAGGAGGATTGCTTGAACCTAGGAGTTTGAGATTGCTGTGAGCTAGGCTGATGCCATGGCACTCTAGCCCAGGCAACAGAGTGAGACTCTGTCTCAAAAACAAAAAACAAAAAACAAAAAAAACTCACAGTGTCTGACACAAATAACCAGTGAAGAAAGATAATTCCTTATGACTAGATTGCTAAATTCCTTCTCTTTAGAAGCATTCACAACTAAATATTTTGTTGTAAGGCACCCCCACCAAATGTACTGACTGATGGTTGTGCAGGGGACTCATTTCAACGTGGCCACTAATACATTACTGGACAACGTATATACTCTAAGCGTACCCCCGGCATCTGGAAGCCACTTCCCAATAACGTGTGCAATGCAGAGTGTGGCAAAAAAGCATTTAAACAGTGGCAATGGCTGTCACTAAGTCTATGCACAAAACCCAGGAAGAGGGCTTTCTCTAAGAGCCTATTTATTGTTCGTGGATTTAGACATAATTGCAATAAACTCGGTCATCTGGTTTCCCCATCTGGAGTAATTTAAATTAATATAGTGGATTGTGATTACCAGACAGATACAAGAACTCAAGGAAGTGCAGCAGAACGAGACCAATTCGTGAAGGGCAAACCCTTTACTCCTTCACAGAGCTGGGGACTGCAATGTGTGGTCTTTTTTTTTTTTTTTTTTTAAATTGTGACTCTGAATCCCTAAGACTGCTCAATGTTCTTCTGTTTAATGGGTCAAAGGAAGTATGAAAAATTTTGTATCAGACACAGTTAACATTTTTAAGACTTTTTTCAAGCCTAAGGGGAAAGTGATTACTCCTACAAAACACTTTTGGTTCCCCCTCTGATAATGATTCTAGAGTACACCTTGTACAGGTACTTGCTCTATTATTACCTGTCACTGTCCCTGATCTCGCTGGATCTCTAGCACCCTAAGGCTACAGTCTCAGAGGGTCACCCTCTGCAGACAGGCAAGTACACCAAACGAAATCCAGTTCCCTTCCTGACAGTGCATGGACACACCCTGAGACCCAACTGACCCGCAAAGAATCATCAGCATGTTTGTCTACTTCTATGGCGCCATGACAGTTCAGGTTGGGGAAACACAACTGGGAAACAAAAGTGTGGGGCACCCGCCAGGGCTCGAAGGTCCGGCTTTGCAGGAGCACAGGAGTGGCACTGCTTTATCAAGCACCTCCTATGTATTTGGCCCAGGGCTAAGTACGACAGTGGATTAACTCATTTAATCTTTGCATCAACCCTCTGGAGCAGGGTTTCTCACCTTTGGCACTAATGACACTTTGGGCCAGGTCATTCTGTGTTGTAGGGTGCTGTCCTGAGTACTGCAGGATATTTAGCAGCACCTATGACCTCTGCGCACGAAATGTCAGTGGCATCCCTCCCACCTCTGTTGTAACCCCCAAAAGTATCTCCAGATACTGTCAGACATAGCCTGGGGACACAATCGCCACCCCTCTTTCCTCCTCAACTCCCCAAGTTTGAGAATCACTGCTCTAAGGCAGTTGCTATCACTGGCCCATTTTACAGCTGGGGAGACTGAGGTCCAGAGCGGTGAGGGGAGATCACTCACTGCTCCAGTCAAACTCTAAGTGCCCTGAATGAGTCAGGGACAAGTTGAGGCTCTCACATGTTGATATTTGCTGTAAAAACGAACTTGTTCTTCACCTTAGGTGCTAAACTCTTTTTTTTTTTTGGTCGCTGATTTAGTTTGCCAAGGCAGACGGTTCTGGAAGGGAAGCTGGATGACTTAGAATGTGGGTGTGATAAACACTGCAAAAGAAAAAAAAAATCCCCATTTTTACCAATGGGAGCAGACTTGACAGTTCCTCATTTTGCATGTTTGGTTCACAAGGTAACGACGGACTCTCACCTGTGCCCTAGGCTCTCGGTACCCCCATATACAACTTTGAGCCAGACAGCACAGTGCAGGGACACCCCTAGATCATGGCTGGAACCCCAATACCTCATCACTGTACTCTGCAATCTACCTCGTGGGTGCCGGGTTAAGGTGCTCTCCCATTTCTGAAAAAAACACATCAAGCCAGCAAGACCCAACCTGGCTGTGTCATGATGCTTCCTCCCCGCGAAGGGGTCCCCACTCTGCATCAGGATGCTCACGAGTTATCTTCCCTGTTGCGGGAGAAGCAAGGCCGTCTACACATGCTGCTCCCACCCCTCCTCTCCTCCCGCGGGCCAGCGCCGACACGCCCCAACATACGTGGTCCCCATTCTCTTCTCAACTTCTGCAAAACTTCCCCAAACTACAGCACTCCTTCTTTTCTTCTTTCTAAAACCTACAAGCTGCTTCAGGTTTTTCTTCAAAACAATGCAGGTTATGTCATCATATCCCTTCCCGGGGCCTCAGTTTCCCCACATACACAATGGCTGGGTATACGTAGGTTTTGAATCCTTATTCAGTGAGAACATTTCTTCGGTTCCAAGAGTCTCATCCAGGACTTAAGGGTGATGTTTTTCAAGCTTTCTTGGCTCATTTGTGATTCGTAACAGCTGCTTGGACAGAACTTTTTTCTCCATGTTTTTCCTTCCAACAGTCATAATGACAATTCAGATAACACTATTATAATAATTAAAAATCAGCACTATCAAATCCTGAGTTGTGTGCCCTAGGCACTCAGCAAAGCACTTTATGTAAGTATTTTTTTTTAACTTAAATCCATACCATAGCCCTATTAGGGAAGGTACTATTTTATTTTATTTTATTTTTTAAACCCATGCTCCCCAGAAAAGTACGAAAGGTTAATATTTTTATCCCCATTTTACACATGGGGAAGTCGAGGCTCAGAGAGGTTAAGAGGTTGAGTGCTCAAGGTGACCCAGCACATGGCACAGTCAGACTGGAACCCAAAGCCCAGCATCGTTTCTTCTCTAATCTCAAAACAGGAGAACGGTCTCACCCATTTCTCCATTCCCTTGACGTTCAGATGTGACAAGGGCAAGATCAAGAACAGAGATCTACTGTACATTGTGTGTTTTGTGTGTTTCAAAGGGAGTTACATCCTCCACCAGCACGTTAGGGAGAAGGTGCCACCAGTCGGAACGGCCCCGCACGGTCCCATGAGAATCCCTGTGCAGGCGCCACGCTGGGGACCCTCGCACCACCCCTGTAGGGCCCAGCAGAGTCAGGTTTGCCGCCAGCGTCTGAATGTGCCTGCTTCTTCGGGTGAGCAGCAGATAAGGGAGGAAGTTGTCTTATGATTAGGGACGACGGATATGAAAAATATAATAGCAGCTAACACTTCTGTATAATGTTTATCACGCAGCAGTCATCCTCTGGGCTCCCAATACGTTAAATTATTTAATCCAGGTAAATACTATCATTATCTCCATTTTGTTATCTCCTTGGGCCTTGAGGGCATGCGCTGGCATCACGGCTCGCCTTCCTGAGGGCTCTTCCTGGAAGGGCCTCCAGCAGGCCCAGGAAATAGGCTTGGGCCATTGCAGTGGGCAATTCTGGGACCCTGGTATTCTGAGGCAATCTAGAAGGGAAGCTGTGGGCTCCTTGATGCCTAGACCTCTCAGTCCATGGACCAAAGCATGCTTTGGACCCCTCACCCCACTTAAAGCACAAGGCCCAAGGCAGAGGCCCCCTATGTCCAGGTCTGCAGGCAATGCTGGCTCCTAGTGAATTGTGGGATTCTGTAATGCAGTGGGTCTCAGTGGGGGACAGTTTTGCTCCCCCAAATTTGGCAGCATCTGGAAACATATTTTTGGTCATCACAGCTTGGAAGGAGGGGTGCTAATGGCATCTCGTGGGTAGAGGCCAGGCATGCTGCTCGGCATCCTATAAGGCACAGGACAGCCCCCACAACAGAGAATTATCCACCCCCAAATGTCAACAGGTGCCCCAGTTGAAAAACTTGTACTTTTAGGAAAACGCAGAAATGATAGGATTTCCGTTCATTAATACCAAATCTTCACCACCACCACCACCAAATGAAAGCTGCTGAGACTCAAGAAGCTATGCAGATCCTCAGGGAAGGAAGCTGAGAGATTGGGAGCGGGTAGGAGGAGAGTCACCTCCACTGAGCTACAGAGAGCTTGAAAGCTCAGCAGAGAATTCCAGAACAAATTCAGTGGGAAGAAAATGGGGGAACAGAGAAGACACTTCTGAGAAATGTTGCAGTGGCTCATGAATTAGATCTCTTTCTCCTTCCTCAAGAGATGGAAGCCAAGATGGAAATTTCTTTTGGGGGCTGTTGGACCACATCTTTATGCCTCTGTGTGGAGACCGAGCCACGTGGAGCCTGCATTTACGATGACATATGGGCTGAAGAATCACTTTCGGATCCATGTGTGAATCGCAGGAGCCAGGAGGAAGCATTTAAAGGTGTGACTATAAAGCAATGTGCTTGTTTTTACACGAACAACCAAAATCGAGACATCTGAATGAGGGTCGTCTTTGTACGTTTGTTTTGGAGACGTTGGCGTCACTTTGGGGGAAATGTTCACTACGAACCGTCTTCAGAGCTGGTTGCAGGACACCTGTTGAAGCTTTAGGGGTAACAGATCAAATCTTCCCCCTTCAGTGCCTGGCTTTAACCCCAAGAGTCTGTTGATCAGTGTGAGGATGGAGGATGCTCCAAATGCTCCCAGGTTAGATGCAAAATCAAAGTGTCCCTTGGACTGGTGGCTTCACTGGATTATAGAAAGAGACCAGATCCCACTATATGCTCTCCTCGAATTAAACCTCTCTGACCACAGCTGTGCAGATTCTGTCCCTCCAGGGTGAAGCCTGACCAGCAAGCTCACGGAGGGACTTGCAGAGAATGGCACCTGTCGTGGGCAGGCAGGTCCAGAGAGGAGAGGAGAGCAAGGAGACCTTTACCACCCCAATCCCGTCCTACAGAGGACTGGGGATCTCTAGATGCAAACTCACCGGGATCCTAATCTGATAAGTCACTTCTACCCTGGGAAGAGTGAATAAAGGATTGAAATAGAGTTCAGAGGTGTTACTGTAAGGCCAGGGTAGGCACACCTTTCCTGTAAAGGGTCAGACAGCAAAATATTTTAGGCTTCGAGGGCTACCTGCGGTCTCTGTTGGAAGTACTCAACGTTGCTGTTGTAGCTGAAAGCAGCCACACACAACGCGTCAATAAACGAGCATGGCTGTGTTCCAGTGAAACTCTATTTCCAAAAACAAGGAGCGGGGTGCAGTTTGCTGACCTCTGGTCTACTCAGAGCAGTGGTTGCCAACGTGTAGTCTCCACACCGGCAGTATCAGCACGACCTGGAAACCTGTTAGAAGTGCAAGTTCTCGGGCCCACCCAGACCTACCGAATCAGAAACCGTGGGGCAGGGGCCCAGCAATCTGTTTGAACACATCTCCGGTGACTCTGATGCATGCTGGCAGTTAGCTTTAGGTCTCAGCAGGACCACGCATGACAATCACCTGGGGAGAGGGGGGAGGCTATTCCTGGCCAACTGACATGCTCCCTGGAGGTGGCACTCCTGTGCAGCCAGGTTTGAGGCGCCCCGCTCTGGGGTAAGTACCCTCACGCAGACATTAAGTTGGGGAATAGAAGCCTCTTAAAAACACCCAAACAAATCAGCCTCATTTCTTTTGAATGATGCCTCATCTCTGATTTTTTTTTTTTAAAAAGGTGTTTCTGAACTTGATCTGTGTGAAACATTTAGCTGTTAAAAAATATGCGCGTCTTACCTCAAAGAATGAAGACTTCTGCCACAATTACTTATTTCTTTTATTGTGGGGCAGGCTCTGGGGGCCATTTCGAAAGAGAATTCTCAAACTTGTTTTGAATAACAGTAACATCGCTTAAAGAACGCTCGTCAGTATCTGGAGGCCCGGCAGCTCTGAGTGTGCAGTTTATTCCCTAACTTGTAACGTGGGTCAATGTGGCAATTGACTCGAATCGCAGTGCAAGACAAGGTGTCAAATCCTAGTGACAAGAGGAGGTCCACCTGGGACGAAGCCCGTGGAACAGTGGTAGAGCAGGGTTTTGAACTCGGGTCCCGATCACCTCCTGTAAATCCCTACTCCTAACCTCACCTCGTGGCACGTGTCGCATCCCAAATCATCCTTTGAGAAATGACACTTATTTTGATGGGCACATTCTAGTGTGTTTAAAAATCACCCTGCTTCTAGAATAGATTATATAAATTGTGGTATTGTCACACATTGAAATACTATTCCAAAAACATGAATGGAAAACTGACAACTACCCTCAAGGATGTGAATAAATTACACCAAGATAATGTTGAGCTAAAGGAAGGGTATGATTTTCATTTACATAAAGGGTCAAAAAGAGGCAAAATGAACGTGTGATAAGAAAGATGAGGACAGTGGCTTCCCTGGGGGAGGGGAATAACCCAAAGGTGTTACGAGGGAATTTCTGGGGACGTTCTAGTTCTTGATCTGGGTACTGGTCACATGGCTTGCCTTTTTATTTTCTTGATTGTGCCTTTTGAAGAGCAAAAGTTTTAAATCTTGATGAAGTCCATTTATTACTTTTTCACTCATTTCGTAAAAAAAAAAAAAAACAACCCATACTCCGGAGTTTCGAAGGCAGCAACCATTGTGGAATTGCTTTGCCTATGCCGCCTATAAAATGAAAACTAAAGTCAAACCTGAGGCAGATTATTACATAATTGAAAAGAAAAATGCCCTTTAATGGTCAAGAGGATTGATAAAAATGTCACCTCATGGTTTTTCAGAACTTAATAATTTTCAAAGTTTGCTTATTTCATCTTTACAAAAATCTTTTGGGGCCAGCTGCAGTGGCTCACACCTGTAATCCTAACACTTTGGGAGGCCAAGGCGGGAGGACTGCTTGAGGTCAGGAATTTAAGACCAGCCTGAGCAAGACCGAGATCCCATCTCTACAAAAACAGAAAAATTAGCCGGGCATGGTGGTGCATGCCTGTAGCCTCAGCTACTCAGGAGGCTGAGGCAGGAGGATGGCTTGAGCCCAGGAGTTTGAGGTTGCTGTGAGCTATGATGATACCACTGCACTCTAGCAGGGGTGACAGTGACACCCTGTCTCCAAAACACTCCTGGGTGGCAGGAGTTGGGACCTCCCTGGCCACAGGGGGGCTAAAACATTTGCCCAAGTCACCTGTTTCAGTTGCATGCTTCAATAAGACACAAAAGAGTAAAAACTGTGCCCCTTTTTTTTTGCATTGCAAATTTTGACAATAACTGTCAAAACTGACAAATATACAAAACCCCACTGCTAGGATTTAGCTTGCAGTCCATTTGGTACATCAGCAGAGGTACGTGTGACAATGTTCAGTCTAACAATGTTTCTAACCACAAAAAAAATGAAATTAACCTCAGTGTTTACCAAGAGGGGATTCACTTAATAAATTATTGTTCAACTCATTGACTTAATGGAATATCACCCAGCCACTAATAATCATCGGGGGCCTATACTCCACGTGACCACATGCTCTCTTTGCTGTTTCTCCTCCATCAGGGCCTTTGCGCTTTCTGTTCCCCTCGGCTGGAATGCTCTTCCCACAAACACCCACGTGGCACACCCCCGATCTCCTTCAAGTCTTGGCTCCAAGGTCACCCTCTCCCTGGCCACCCTGGAAAAAATTGTCACCCCCACCCCATCCTTCACGATCCCCTTCCCCTGCTTCCGTTTTCTGCTTAAGCACTTAAGCCCATCTCTGAACCGCATGATTCAGTTATTTGTTTATTGCCTACCTGCCCATGTTCAAGTATCGGCCAGATGAAACTGGGATTTTTGTCTAATTTGGTCACTATTGTGGCCACAGCACCTGGCTCATAAGAGGTGCTCATGGATATTTGTTAAATGAATAAATATATGCTCATATGGAAAAATATCCAAGATGTACTAGGTGAAAAAAGCAAGTTGCAGTAAAGCACATGTATATTTTGAATGCTAACAATAGAGGGTGGAGACATACACACACACACAAATGTGCACATATATATGCACACATATATACATGTGAGTACATACACACACATACACAGTCCTGGCAAGAAGCTACAATAAGTTGTTAAAAGTGGTCAACTCTGAGTAGGAAAAATTAGGGGCTTTTATTTTGTATTCTACTCCTCCCCTTTTTCTGTTGCACATTTTATATATATGCATGTGACTTTTACATATTTTTATAATATACAAGCAATATATAATTTTACATAAATATCATTCTTACACAAAAATTAATAGATATCAATTCATTAGTATTTATCATTAATATACTGGTAGCTAATATATTTATAGAAACAGTATATAATATATACATATAAAATGTATAGATTATATCTAAATAGTATATATGTATGCATATATACATATACACATACATGTAGTATGTATAAATATATATATCTTTTATAATAACAATAAAAAGCCACCAGTATCCTCTTACACTGCACCCCTTCACGTCACCACTTGCAGGTGACATGCTCTGTCCCTCTTCCTAAGAGAGCCCCCGATTCTCTCTCGGGCTGGGCGGAGCTGCAGCCCATCTGCCCATGCCATGTCCCCGGGGATGGGGCTTGTTTGCAGAGCAAGATATTTCTGTTTGTGCAAGTTTTTATGGGTGGAGACAGGGAAGTCATTTGAAAAATCTGCACGGACGAGCACGGATTCACTCAGCACACTCTGCCCCTGAGTTCTGCACACCCAGGCAGCCAAAGAGAAACCATGGGAACGATGACTGCTTAAAACGCCACAAAGAGAGTGAACAAGCCGCCAACAGCAGCAGAACAGGAGCTGACTGGCTCTGAGCCTGCGCCAACCTGTCCTTCACAGCTCCTGGTGGAGGGCATCACCCCACCCCACCCCACAAACTCCAGGACACCCATAGAACCCCACTGCCTGGCTCAGGGTTTCTTAACCTCAGCACCACGGATATTTAGGGATGGATTGTTTCCTGCTGTGAGGGGCTGTGTGTTAATTATAGGTTGTTTAGCAGCATCATTGGCCTCTACCCAGTAAGTATCCCCTGAGTTGTGATGTCCAGACATTGTTAAATGTCCCCTTGTGGGGGTACAAAATCACCCCAGGTTAAGAACAGCTGGTTTAACTGCTTTTATAAGTCAGCAGGTGCCTGGGGCTACCGCCAGCCTGGAATCTGGTGTGTGGGATTCCCCCACTGTTGACCCTGGTCAGGAACTCACAGGCAACAATCGCTCAGGGGGGCAGTGGAGCAAAGCAGGCTTGCACAGGGCACAGGCTGGCTCTTCTATTTGCCTGCTTGGGTTATCTGTGGCAGGGACGGCTGTGTGGTCGCCTGTTCTCCCTCAACATGCAGCTGGACTACACTTTGCAGCCTCCCCTGCAGGGAGTCCCAGCAAATAGAGTATGAGTGGAGCTGGGAGTGGAAGTGATGTACAGTACTCTCAGGCCTGGCCCATAAACACTTCTCAGCAGTCCTCAGCTCTCTCCCGCCCCCATCCACCAGCTGGAGAGGAAACCCTCCAAAGCTTGAGAAGACAGCAGAGCCACAATACGGAAGGAGCCTGGGTCACCAAACTACTGCATGGAAGGCCACCCATGAAGGGACCCACAAACGACTATTGTGCAAGCAAGAAATAAGCTTCTATCGTGTCAAACCACAAAACCTTGGTGGCTGATCTGTTACCGCAGCTAACCTTATCTTACCTAATACAAGGACTTTAGCTTTTTAGCAAGTCACATGAGCTTTCTGAGCTTCAGTTTCTTCCCCTGTCAAATGGGATAATAATCGTATCTACCTCATTTGGCTGCTGTGAGATCAATTGAGACAGTGTTTGTAAAGGACTTAGGACAGTGCCTGGAGGACTCTAAACCTTATTATTAGTGGAACAAAGAGCTGCCACTAAATTCCTGCCCCCCAACCCCACCCGCAAGTTAAGACTCTTCCCATGATTTCTTTTGTGTCTGCTTTTCCAAGCCACACTCCATATCTTGGAAAAGGATGATTTTCCCTGGTTCTCCAAGGCCTTAGGGACTCACTGAGTTTTAGGGACACTTCTTATAATGAAGCTGGGGGGCCCTCATTTTATCACAAGGTTATCCAGGCATATCTAAAGTGTCCTGGCCTCTCCTCACCGAACAGGCCACTGAGAGGGTAAGGGTGACCTTGAACAAGGATGGAAGAGGAACTCGCCCATGAATCATCCACAGGCTGCCTCTCCTCTGCTTCTCCAGCCCCAGTACAATTAAGCAGAATAAAATCCCAAAGCTGACACATAATGGGAACTTTGGCAGCCAAGTAGTGGATACTGGTCCCTGCTTCCTGGGCCCATTCTGTAGCTCAGGATCCTAAAGGGGGTGACCAACAGTTAAGCCCCAAAGCCCCTCCCCACCCTGGCTCATGAAGACAGAGGGGAAGCCATGACGGCCCTACTGACCGCCCACTGACCGCCCTGCTGATTCTTTACCCACCTGTTTGCTTTGTTTTGCCTGGTAAATAATGCCCGTGCCTCAGGCTGCCTCTAAAAATGGTCCCCATTATAAGCCAGCTACATTCTGTCCTGCTCTGACACGGGGGTAGGGGGAGGCAGAAACCCAGGGAAGCAGTTTTCATGTCGACTTACAAAGAGGAAAAGAGAGAAAATTACACCCACTGAGCATCTGCTACATGCTCAGTCCTTGCATGCACGTCATTTTGCCCAGTTTTTCATGAAGCCAGAAGCCATCAATGTTTTGTTCAGTTCTGTTTCCCTGGTGCCTAACAGCCTTAAGTACCTGCTGGTGTTTAATAAATACTTATCACCTAAGCCCCTGACCATAGCCTCTGCTTGCTGCACTGACCTCACTGCATAATTCACTCCATTCATTACCTACGTTCTGCACACTATGGCTTTCTGTCTCTTATTGAATAAAACAAGCTCATTCCTGCCCCAGGGCCTTTGCACTTGCCATTTCCTCTGCCTAGAATGTTCCTTTCCCCCATCTTTCACAGCTGGCCCTTTTGTAGCTTATATTACCCAATTTAAAGCAATTCTGCAGGCCCTCTCTGTCAGCACACTCTATATTTATTTATCATTTGTTTCACCCTAACTAGAATACCAGCACCAGAAAGGGATGGATTGTCTGTCTTTCTGCTGTTTCTTCGGCAACTAATGCTGCACCTCAACATGATAGGGCTAGATAAAATATTTGAGACAGTAAAACCCAGTGATTGAGAGCTCCGATCCTGGCTCCAGGACCTTGGGTAAGCTACTTACCATATTGTTGCCTCAGTTTCCTCATCTATAAAATGGTAACAATGAGGACTCCTATGTCAGAGTGTTGCTATGAGGACCAAATGGGCGAATTCACGTGAAACACACAGAGCAGCGCCTGGCACGCAGGAAGTGCTATGTGTTTGCTATTATTATTGTCAAATACCGTAGGAACAACCCTAGGTTAGATTTTATAAGCATCTGACAGAAGAAAAATAGAGGCTCAAAGAAATTAAAAGGTTCTGCTGACAATGCTACAGCACTAAGCTCTGGGAGGCTGGTTTTCTCATTTCTAAGCCAAAGCTAAAGCTGAACCTCCAGCAAAAGGTCCCCTTGAAATGCAGGCAGCCGGGTACACGACCGCCTGAGCCCTCCAGGCCCCGGCATTTTAAAGGCTAAGCCTTCTCCCACTCGCTGGTGGCTCTGCGCTGGGGAAGTCAGGCCGGGGCGATGCATGGAAGGGACATCTGGAAGCATATACTCGCGGTTTCTGATTCGATTCCTGCACACGTCTTCATCTTGACCCCAGCAGGTGCTGGCCTCGGCTGCTGAGCTCAAGGACCGGTGCTCGCCAGCACAGAGGGAGAAAGTGCGCCCCAAACCTGGCCTCTGTTGGCTCCTCTCTCGCTCTCTGTCACTCTGTCACTCTGCCTAGCTCGGGCCGTGCAGGAACACGTGTGGCTGGATAAATCCTAAGCTCCCCGATGCTCTCCCCTGTGGGGATCTGCGTGGAACCAGGCTCCATCCAAAGGCACCAACATCATTAAACAGCCATTCACATGGAATAAAACCCCTCAGGAGCTCTGGCAGCCGGCCCAGTCTTCAAAGGCTACCATTGGAACCCAAAACGAGTGTTTAAGATCCAGCCAAGTTTTACCGCCTGGGTGGACTCTGGCAGCCCCCGGAAGCTCTCAGGGGGAGAAGCCAAGGCCGGGTGCCACTGTGGGCTCTGCCCTCTGCCAGGAGAGCCCCAGGGTGACAGGTGTCTGCTTCCATCTGCTGCCTGCCTGGCTGGAGATCTGGCCTCTGTCTGTACCCAGGTTCCAGGCCACAGTCACGAACCCTCCCTATACACCAAGTGCCGTGCTGAGCTCATTACACATCATTTCCTGTTGTCCCCACGACAGCCTGTGCGGCGGGAGCTGAGACCTCGAGACAGGAAATCCTGATTCAGAAGAGTCAAGTAACTTGGCCACGACAGGGGATGGTCCTTGACATCCAATCCATCAGCACTTTCTGTCGACCTTACTTCCAACGTTATATTCCGCTGAGCGACTTCTCTGAAACCTTTCTGCCACCTGCCTGGTCCAAGCTGCCGTCACTGCCTCTCTCCCGGGCCCACACAGTGGCCTCTCAGAGGACTTCCATCTTGCCCGGCTGTAATCCATTTCCCACCCAACAGCTGGAATGATATTTTTCAAACGTGATCTAGGTCAGATCACTTCCCTGGTCAAAATCCTCCTCAGGCTTCTCAATGCACTTAGAAAAAACCCACAGATTTCTTATCCCACAGGTGCTCTTTGATCCACCCCCTGCTGTTTCTGCAAACGCACATGGGCCCCCTGCTCTGGCCACATTGGGCTAACTTGGGAGATCAGAGAGTCTTCTAGCTATTCAAACTGTGGGGGCCTCAGGAGCACAGGTGTCACCTGGAGCTCATTAGAAATATGGATGCGCAGCTGTCACCCCCGATGTATAGAACAGAGAGTGAATTTTAACAAGATCTCCTGGTGATTGTCAAGGTGCAGTGATTAACAGCTCAAGTCAGGAGCTCGGCTCAACTGCTCACCAGCTAGATGACTGCACAAGTTACTAGTTACCTCCTGCACAGTGAAGGATTAATCTTACCCCAGAAGAATTCTGGCCTTTGCCCTGGGCTCCTGGGAGGTGATCTCCAGGCCCCTAGAGTGTCCTAAGAGGAGTGCCTTTGTTTGCCTGGAGGCTTGGGCCACTGGGCAGTGCGGCGATGGGACTTAAGATGGGGGTTTTACGGCCACTCCGTATTAGTTCAGACCTCCGGAGGAATCGATGACTGACGGTGTCCGCCAGACCTCTGGGAGGGGCCAGAGCCTGAAGATCAGACACCTGAGCAGCATGTGATCGAGCCCCAGTAAAAACTCGGCACACCGAGACATGGGGAGCTTCTCTGGTTGGCTATGCTCTGTGTATCCTGTCGCACACGGCGGCCAGGGGCAGGTAGCACTGTCCATGACTCCACGGAGAAAGGATGACGGGAAGCTCAGAGATTGGGCCCCTCCTGCACTCTGCCCTGCATATCTCCTCCCTTGGCTGACTTTAATTTGTATTCTTTCGATATAATAAAACTGTGGTCATAAGTAGCACCTTCCTGAGTTCTGGGAGTCGTTCTAGCAAACAATTTTACCTGAGGGTGGTCATGGGGACCTTGAATTTGTAGCCAGTGGGTCTGAGGGGAGGTGGTTCTTGGGACCCCCAAACTTGCAGCTGGTGCTTTAAGTGAGGGCAGTCTTGTATGTTCTGTTCTCAGATTCTGCAGTTGGCTAAACTCATTGCACTTCCTTCCTCTAAAGCTTCAGGTTTCCCCAACTGACAAATGGCCATACCTTATGTTTTTGTTGAAATATTAAGTGAGATCATGAACACACAGGAAGTTCATGATAAATGTAAGTACTACTGTCCCCATTGTTCAGACAAGGAAACTAAGGCTCAGAGAGGCAAAGCCATTTGCCAGTAGTCACACAGAAGCCAGCTCTGTGCCATAGTGCCATGCAGCTTCCTCATGAGTTGCTAATGTTCTCTGAGAAGGGAAGAACAATAGTGGTTTGGTTGAGCTGGGAGCCCAGCAACCTGGTAAGGAACTCCGGGGTGCTCTAGGGTGAGACACCCAACCCCATAGCAGTGCTCCCCACTGTTTCTCTCCTCTCCTTCTGGGATTCATGCACCATGAATGTTAGACTTTTTGATATTTCTCCATGGGTCTCTTTTTACCCCTCTCTGCTCCTCTTTCCCCTGATCGTTGCATTCTCTGTTGTTCAGACACATAATTTCTCTCCGTCTGTCTCAAGCTCACTAACACCTTCCTCTGCCACCTCCATTTTGCTATTGAACCTAAACAGTGAATATTTTATTTCAGTTATTGTACTTTTCAGTTCTAAAAGTTTCCTTTGTTTTGTTTGTTTGTTTGTTTTGAGACAGAGTCTCCCTCTGTCACCCAGGCTAGAGTGCAGTGGTGGCATCACAGCTCACTGCAACCTCAAACTCCTGGGCTCAAGTGATCTTCCTCAGCCTCCCAAGTAGCTGGGAGTACAGGCATGCGCCACCACCCCAGGCTAATTTTTCTACTTTTTGTAGAGACAGGTCTCACTCTTGCTCAGGCTGGTCTCTCCTGGCCTCAAGCGATCCTCTTGCCTTGGACTCCCAGAGGGCTAGGATTACAGGCAGGAGCCACCACATCCGACCCATTTGGTTCTTTTTTTATATCTTCTATTTCTCTGTTAATTTGCTGATATTCTTTATGTTACCATTCTTTCCAAGAAGATTCACCATTACTTCTTGGAGCATGGTTATAAAAGCTGCTTTAAAGTCTTCATCTGATAATTCCAGCATCTGAGCCATCTTGCAGTTGGCATCTGTTGGTTATATTTTCTCTAAGAATTTGCCAGATTTTGCTGGTTCTTTATAAATCAAGTCATTTGGGATTGTATCCTGGACATTTTGAATTATGAGACTCTAGGTCTTGTTTAAATCCTATTGAATATGTTGATTTATTTATTTATTTTTTTAGCAATTGATCAGGAAAGGTTCAGACCACAAATTCTGTAAGGTTCAGACCTGCCTTCTGTTTGCTGTTATTCCAATGTCAGTTCAGTTTTCAAAGCCTTTGCAGTGCTACTCACATCTGCCCCTCAGCTGTGTCCCCAGGGACCTAGGTGGTGGGCTACCCTATCGTTCAGCTCTCAGTCTTCAGTAGACTGGTCAGGGTGATATCCACGCAGGTGCAGCTCGGAGGTGAGTGCAGAAGTTCATACACAGGTCTATGGGATCCCTTCTTGAGCTCCTCCCCTCCGTAATCCTCCCACACGCCGGCTCCCAGGGGCCCACCTTCATGGTCCTCTGGCTGGAAAGCAGGGGCTTTAGTCTCTTCACTCTGCAGCTCACCTCCCATGACTCGGCCTGGGTCTGGAGCCAGGTGTGTCTCCCCCACACTGCCAACCCCAGGGAGCTGCAGGGAGCAGCTCTGGTCTGGGTCTGGTTCAGCGGCTGGGTGGGCACAGATTTAGTGTCAATCTCTGGCTCCCAGACCCCGTACCAGCTGGCAGCTTTGGGGGGATGTTGATTAGGGGAGAGAGATGCCAGAGAGACAACCACAGGCAGCTGGGCTGAGCTCTTCCCCTCAAGAGGGCCAGCTTCCCAACCCTTTCACACACTGCGATGATTAAAACAGCAGACATGATTTTCCAAGTGGCCACTTCCGGATGGGTCCACGCGCTGACTTGCCTGTAATTCCCGTAATGGGAATGATTGCTACGTTTTACACAAGAGCAAGTGACTCAGAGAGGTGAAGTCACTTGCTTGAGGTCACACAGCTGGCTAACGGTGGGGCCAAGTTTCCAACCCAAATCTGTGTCATTCCAGGGTCTGTTCATCTGTGGCAACGTCCATCAGTCGTCACCATACCTGGCATTTATTGGGCACTAACTATGTATAAGGCACTGTCTAAAGATTTTTATATCAAATATTGAGATTAAGAGCTCATAACAGAGGAGGAACCTAAGGTCCAGATAAGGTGTATTGTTTGCCTGATGTCACACACTTGCTAGGTGGTGAAGGTGGAATTTGAACCAAACTGTAGCTCAATCTGATCCACACTCGGAATGGCCGTGCAGCCCTCTCTCAAGGAGGCAGAGCTGGGCCTGGTGCCCATTAAGTCAGGCTGGGAGGGGAGAAGACGGAGGCTGCTGGGCGGCTGTGGAGAGAAGGGGTGGCATGCGGGGCTGGTGCCAGGGTGGGGCTGCAGGGAATCCTCTGTGCCCCAGAACAAACCCACAGCATCGCTCCATCTCAAGGGAGGTTCAGGCTCTTCCAGAAGGGCTCTGCCCCTCTTGGGTTGGCTTCTTCTTCTCTCCTATGCTGGAGACCCTCAACTTCTCCCCTGTCCTGCTTCCCAAACCCCAGCCCCTTTTAAGCATGTCCTCTGATGCCCATTCGACCCGGGGTCTTTCCAGGCAAGAGGGTGGCGCGCTGCCCCCCAGAACTCCCATCCATTCCCTGCCGCGCCTCCCCGCTCATCTCATCACACCAGCAGATTCCATTAGCCGGTCTGATGCCACAGCTGCACAAAGCCAAGCAATTACAGAAAACAGACCAGGTGCCTTGGAACTTACTGTCACAGAGGGGCCTGGGAGGCCTCCAGACAGACAGCCGGGTGGGCAGGGAGGCCGAACGGGAGAGACCAAGGCTGGCCAGCCGGCCTGTGCAGGGCAGCCGCCAGGGGACCTGTGAAGAACACAGATGCCTCCCCTCCCAAAAAACCCAAACCAGTTGCCTGGGCTGATTTAGTTCGTCGGGGCTGGGGCCTGGGCACCAGGACTTTTTACAAGTCTCCCAAGTAATGTTCGTGTACAGACACAGTTATGGTGCAGAGAGTTTGATTGTTGTTAACATGTGGCACAGTCGTCACTCACCCTGATGCGCTCCCTGGGTATTCTACGTATTTGCTCCCCAGAGTGTGGGCTGCAGACCTACAGCACAGGCATCAGCTGAGAACTGTCAGAAATGCAGAACCCTAGGGCCCACCTCGGCCCTCCCTGAGTTAGAATCTGCATTTGAACAAATCCCTGAGAGACGCCATGTTGTCTAGGTCGAGCTAGTGACACCAAGGGTTGGCAAAAAGCTAGTGGTGTCAGCCATTGCCTGGTTTCCCTTCTCCGGTGTCCCCTAGCTGCCCAGCACCAGTTGTTACTGATGGGCCCCTCTAAGGCTATGCCCAGGTCAACTCCTGCAGCAGCTGCCTTGAGAAACTCTAACAGGACCGGCGGGCACAGGGCGTGGGTCCTCCACCCTGGCTGCAGAAGCCTGTTAGCTCCCAGGTTGAACTATGATGTCAGCCTCAACTTCTCTTCCGGGCCTGACATTCCCTCCCTTGCCATGATCCTCTCTGCTGATTAACGCCTCCCAGTCCTCCAGCTCCCCGCTCATGTGTCTCCTCTCACTCCCGACTGGGGCAGATACTCCATCTGGGGCAGATACTGAGAACTCAACATCTGGCACAGTGGTCTGGCCCCTAACCGTCATGCCACAGTCTCGCAAAGTGGCAACGAGAGGACGGTGCCTTCCCTCGGGGAGAGACGGCTGCAAGGCTCCGGCATCAGCACGCAGGTACTTCTCTGAGTTGCCCAGGTTCCGTGGAGCTCAAGCTGCATTTATTATTTCTTTTTCCTAATTATAGTAAAATACATGTACCATCCTAAGCATTTTTAGGTATACAATTCAGCGGCATTGAGTACATCCACACTGTTGTACGGCCATCACCACCATCCAACTCCGGACTTTTTTAACTTCCCAAACTGAAACTCTGTGCCCATTAAACAAGAATTCCCCATTCTCTCCTTCCCCCAGCCTCTGACAACCTCTATTCTACTTTCTGTCTATGAACCCGACTATTCTGTAGTCATCTCACACAAGTGGAATGACACAGTATTTGTCCTTTCGTGTCTGGCTTGTTTCACTTAACATTAATAACGTGTTCCAGGCTCATCCATGTTGTAGCATGTGTCAGAATTTCCTTCCTTTCTAAGGCTGAGGAATATTCCATCATATATACATATATATATGCCCCACACATTTTGCTTATCCATTTACCTGTCAACGGACGCTTGCCTTGCTTCTATCTTTTGGCTACTGTAAATAATGCTGCCATGAACATGGATGGAAAAATATCCAAGTCTCTGTTTTCAATTCTTTTGCATATATACCTAGAAGTGGAATTGCTAGATCATACGGTAATTCTACTTTTAACTTTCTGAAGAACTGCCATCAAACTGCATTTCTTTTTCCTTTCTTTCTTTTTTCCCACATCCAATAACAGCCCAACCACCTCAGTGGCCAACTGCACTTGACTTTGGTTCAGTAAACCTGCCCGAATTTCCCAGAAGGCCTCTGGACCGCATGTTGCTATCTCAGGAGCCAAAGAGCAATTTTGCCCATCTTTTCTTTCTTTTTCTCTCCCTTTTTTTTTTTTTTTTAACTTCAGCTGCAAAAAGCACCTGATCGAAAACTGCAGGAGAAGAATCCTCATCCCACACAGGAAAGGAACTGTTCAGAAAGTCCAGCCCACCAGCTAATTACAGGCTTTTACCGGGGATTCTCAGCAAATGCTTAAATTGCAGATCAACCTTACTTTTGTTATGAAGTGTTGGGAAACAGACTAATGGGCTGGGTTTCAGATCTTCAGCCTGGAGGTGACAGGTCTTTCCCTCAGCGGATAAATAAAGCAGGTTAGAACCTTATGGATTTGAGTTCAGGAGAATCGTGTCTTTGCTGAGATAGACGCTGGCTCAACCCGCATTTCTATTATTCCAGCCAGCACCCTTTATGTAAAATGCCACTCCTGCTGGGATTTCCACTCACAGCTGTGGTTCCGACCCCTGACTGTGTCATAGAAATATTAGAAATACATGGGGTGCTTTAAAAACAGCAAGACCAGAGCTTGAATCCTAATTCTGCCAGCCTGAGACCTTAGGTGGGTTACTTAGGTTTTGAGCCTTAGTCTCTAGACTTGCAGGTTGAGGGTGATGACATTGACTTTATAGGGCGGGGGTTATGGTAGACATTAGCAATGACATAGCGAAGTCCCTACTATGATTAGAACACGGGAAATAATAACCATTACTTCTGTTAACTCTAACCCACTGTGGTAGTCAGCTTCTTAGCTCCCAGCAATCCCTGCCTCCCACTGTTCATGCGCTTTGTGTCCCCTCCTCCTGAGTGTGGGCTGGGCCCAGTGAGTTGCTCCTAATGAACAGAATATCAGAATATAACAAAAGCGATAGAATGTCATTTGCAAGATTAGATTACGAAAAGGCTCTTTCTTGCCACCTCTTCTTCTCCACTTGACCACTCTGATGAAAGCCCTCTGCCACATTGTGAACTGCCCTACGGAGAAGCCCAGGTGACAAGGAATTGAGGAAGGTCACTGGTCAACAACCTGGAACTGAGGCCCCCAGTCCAACAGCCTGCAGGGAACTAAGTCCTGCCGACAACTATGTGAGTGAGCTTGAAAAGAGATCCTCCCGGTTGAGCATTCAGATGAGACTGCAGCCCCGGCCGGTATCCTGACTGCAGCCTTGTCAGAGATACTGGCCAGAACCACCCAGCAAAGCTATGCCTGGACTCCTGACCCACAGGAACTATGAGCTAATCAGTGTTTGTTGTTTTAAGCTACGAAATTTTGGGGTGATTTATTATGCAGCAATAGATAACTAATATACCCTAGAAATAACAGATTAAATTACACTCTGGAAAAAAAAAAAGACTAAATTCTACCAGACAGTGGCATACGAAGCCTCTACTTAAATACTATATCCTCAGGGAAGCTTTCACAATCCCCCTCTCTGAGTTAAGTGACCACTCTTCTCTATTAGACTGTAAGCAACTTGAATCAGCAGCAGCATCATCAAAGCAAACATACAGTGAGTACTTACAGACCAGATGTTATTCCAAAGTCATAAGTCAATTACTCTTCGCAAGAAACCTATGCCACAAGTACTAGTATTGTCCACATTTTATAGATGAGGAAACTGAGGCTCAGAGGAGTTAAGCAACTTGCCAAAGGGTTCAGTTATTGTGTGGCAATGCCAGGAAATCTGGCTCCAGAGTCCACATTTGTGACAATTACGTTATATGGCTCTATGAGTCTTGCCCAAGTTTGCAGACTGTAAATGGACTCAAGTCCAGATAGTTGAACACCAGACATGAAGTTCTTAAACATAACTCTTTCTAGATGCCTCTTTCTCTAAGACAGTAAATTGAACATGCATCACCTGGCATTCATCAGGGTCTGGAATGCTACCTACCTGTAAACACTAGGCTGGCATTTTCTAGTTCTTCTTGGGGAACTTTGAAGCTGAAGGATTCATTGTAGAAAGGATCAATTGTGCCTCTTAAGAAGGATGTCTTCTTAGTTTTCACAAGCTTCAGTCCATGCACTAGCTGGATTTTCACAAAGGGGTCTGAAAATTTGACACAGCAACACAGAATGTTGGAGATTATGAAACTTAATTTGCCCAGCCATTCATCCATTCAACTTCCCATCCATCTATCTTTTTATTCATCCATTCTTCCATCCATTCATCCATTCAACTTTTCATCTATCTCTCAGGCCATCCACCCATCCACCCACCTATGCATCCATCCATCTTCCCAGCCAACTGCCAGTTCACTGATCCATTCATCATTTCACCATTCTTCTATCCATCAATCCACCCGTCCATCCAAGGTACCATGGGACAGCCCAACCATCCAATTATCCTTTTTTTTTTTTTTTTTGAGACAGAGTCTCGCTCTGTTGCCCGAGCTAGAGTGCCGTGGCATCAGCCTAGCTCACAGCAACCTCAAACTCTTGGGCTCAAGCAATCCTACTGCCTCAGCCTCCCAAGTAGCTGGGACTACAGGCACGCGCCACCATGCCCGGCTAATTTTTTTTCTAAATATATTTTTAGTTGGCCAGATAACTTCTTTCTATTTTTAGTAGAGACGGGGTCTCACTCTTGTTCAGGTTGGTCTCGAACTCCTGACATCGAGCAATCCACCCGCCTTGGCCTCCCAGAGTGCTAGGATTACAGGCGTGAGCCACCGCGCCCTGCCTCATCGATCCTTTTGTCTCTCTATTTTACTATTGATTCATCTACTCATTTATCCATCCATCAGTCCAGGCATCCACCCCTCCTTTAATTCATTCATTCTCCCATCCATCCATCTATTATCCATGCATCATTTTCCCATCCATCTGCTTATCTGCTTATCCCCTTCTCTCTTCCTCCAACCATCTAATATTGGTTGAGGTCCTCCCATGTGTCTGGCATTGTGTTCATTTTATAGACGAGAACTCAAGGTGAGTCCTTGATTTGTTGTGAGAAATGATTTGTTTAAGATCTGGCTGGTGGAGAACCAGCCTCAGAGCCTGTCCTGGCTTTGGAAACTCTATTATGTCAGGGAGCCTACAGACTAAATACAGGAGAATAGAGATGGCAGAATTGTAACTGTCATCCTTAGATCATTTTACAATTTTAAAGGGGTTCATGGACATTATCTAATTTAATATTTCCTTAAACAACCCAGCGACATGAATACCATTATTATGTCAATTTTTGAGATGGAGAAATTGAGGCACATAGAGGTTAAGTAACTTCTCCAGGGCAGCATCATTTGCAAGCAGTAAAACCGAGATTTGTTTATAGGAAGTTTGACTCCAGAACCCTTAATCATTTTATCATATTGACTCTCTCCCATGGTGGTGAGTCTGAAACTCTCCAGTCTTAATACCACTCCCTTTACTGGCTCCTTCTAAACCTCTGTTTTTATAATGTGGCTTTTGAGAATGCAAGGTGTCTTCTAGCTGTCACCTTATAGCAAAAGTAATTTATTTTCACTGCTGCACTTAGAGAAGACAGTAATCCCACCACTGAGCTGCAGAGATCCCTGTGACCATGGCTGCTCTCACAATATCCCATGCTGTCATGGGAAAAGCTACAAACAGATGAAATAGAATCTGTTCCATTTGATTAAAAGTCATGTTTGAATTGGTTTTGCTGTACAGTAGACACTTCAAATACAACAGTCTTTTCAGGGCTGGAATTTATAAAGATTTATGGTACACACAAAATGAGCTGGGAAGAAACATCAAGGTGCGTCCACCACGCCTACTGATTAGAAAGCATTGTCACTGCACACTGTCGCCTCCTGGAGCACAGTGTCTCCACTGCAGGCATAGTGTTTGGAAGGGCAGGTAACTTCCTTGGGTTCCATGGGTTCAAAAACTAGATTTCCAGTAGTTATCACACTGGGCTCGGTCAACTCCCCAATTCAAATAGGGTTGCTGAGATGGCATCATTTACCTGCCTCATCCTAAGAGATAACTGATTATTTATTTTTCCTCTTGAACTAGCATCCTAGCGCTGGATGGTATCTCCAGGATCTTAGCCACAGTATCTCGGATGCAGAAATAGACAAGTGGGTCCCCCAAACACACACGGATGCCCCATTAAAGAAGTGGGGGAGGGAGGGGCTCACACTGTACCTGAACCTTGGCTCACATCTGTCTGAAGAAGTTGCTTGGCTCGAATGACATCAACATTCAGTCTCCCAGCACTTGGCAGATAATTCAGTGACAGAAGCAGCTCCCCAAGCTCCACTTCATTCTGCGGAGGCAGGAAATGGTCAGGAAGTTGCTATTATTCCTTCTGCACCCACCATGCAGGAAATTGATTTCAGCAGCTCATAGATGGGTTGCTGAGGGTGGGTCTGTTGACAGTGGGGCCTCTTTCTTTGATTTCTTTTAGCCTCTGCCTCCAATTATTTTCTGCTCTTAGAACACTTAACAGCAACAACAATAACAACAACAAAGGCATCAATAATAATAGAAAATAAATGTCACATTGCCATGTACTATGCAAAGCACTTTACATGTAGTAACTGACTTAATCTTCATTATGAGTCTGTGAGGTATTAGTATTAACCCCATTTAATAGATGAGGAAACTGAGGCTCAGAAGAAACTGAGTCTCAAATAACATGTCCAAAACACACAGCTAGAAAGTGGAAGAGTCGGCATGTAGAGCCAGGGAGGCTGACTCCAGATACTGTGACCACTATGTTATTCTGCCTCCCAGTAAGATGCCTGGGAGGCAGAACACCCCACAGAGTAACTATCTGGGTGAGAAATCTGTTCTTAACCTGTGGTCCACAATGGAGCCCACGCTTCTAGCCTCACCATGGCAACACTTGGCACTGTGACATCCCTTGTTGAAGAGCACCCATTCCCTCAATGTCAATGCTGTCACACTTGTGAAAAATTCACATGAGCACCTGAGTGCATGACTCCACACTGCCAAAAATACCTAGAACACGGGAGGCCCCCCCTACTTTTTTATCCCTTTAAAAAATTTCTGTCATAGAAAATTTGAACCATATACAAAAATGAACAGACTAGCACAACAAATCTCCCTCTATCCATCACCCAATGGTGACAATTATCAACATTTTACTGAATGATGCTTCACCTAAATCCCTACCTGTAAAAAATTTTAGCTGAATATTTTAACCTAAGTCCTGACATGATGTCCTTATGCCCGTATACCCTTCAGAATGCATCACTCACTGATAACATCAAAACAAACATTTTTAGTTGGAGAAATTTCCAGTCATAGTCAAAAGAAGGCAGAAGAGTATAAGGACAAACAGGATAAAATAACAGGATGTCTCATCTGGGGAGTGATCCATTTGCAAGACTGTTGTCTGGAGTCAGGGCAATGGTTGGTAGAAAATAAAAAAGGGCGCCAATTATGCAATATCGAAGGATTCATTGATTCCTATAACAATCGCTTATTTAACAGTTACTGGATCCTAGGCACTGGTGACATCGCAACTGTGGTCATTATAGCAAAACTTTATAGAGAAATTGCCATGGTATAGGTCCTGCCCTAGGCACACTAAAGCTGCATCTCGTTTCTTTCCCTCAACAACTCTAGAGGCTTCCATCTTACAGATGAAGGAATTCAGACTTAGAGAAGCTGTGTGACTTGTTCAAGATCACATCATAAATAAAAAGGACAGGATTCAGGCTAAGCCCGTGCATTAACTCTCACACCATGTTTCTGGTGGTTAAGCATCAATCGTAGACATCGAGCAATTCATAGTTGATTACAGGACAGCAAGGAAGATACAAAAACAAATCAAAATTCCAGGGGCTGCACACTCAACAAGATGGCTATAACACACACACACACACACACACAGAGCAAAAAAAAAAAAGAAAGAAAAAGAACACGTGTCGGCCAGGATGCGGAGAGCTGGAACCCGATACACTGCTGGTGGGAATGGAAAATGGTGCAGTCAGTTTGGGAACCAGGTTGGTGGCTCCTCAAAAGGTTAAACACAGAGTTACCGTGTGACCCCGCAGCTCCACTCCTGGGTACCCAAGAGAATGGAAAACACACGTCCATACAAAATCTTGTATATGCATGTTCACAGCAGCGCTATTCAAAATAGGCAGAAGGTGGAAACAGTCTAACTGTCCATCAACAGACAGATAACAAAATACGGTATATCTGTACATTGGAATATTACTCGGTCTTAAAAAGGAATGAAGCACTGATCCGTGCTATAGTGTAGATGAACCCTGAAAACACGCTAAGTGAAAAGAAGCCAGACACAAGAGATCACGGGTTGTATGATTCCATTTATGAGACATCCAGCACAGGTAAATCCATTCCTAAGATATCCAGACAGCAGTCGTGGTTGCCAGGCTCTGGGAGTGGGGGATGTAGAGTGACTGCCTGATGGATACAGGGTCTCCTCTGGGTGATGGAAATGTTCTGGAATTAGACAGAGGTGATGGCGGCACACCACTGAGAACGGACTAGATGCCACTGAATTGTACACTTAAAATGGTTGAATGTAGGCCAGGCACGGTGGCTCACACCTGTAATCCTAGCACTCTGGGAGGCCGAGGCCGGTAGATCGTTTGAGCTCAGGAGTTTGAGACCAGCCTGAGCAAGAGCAAGACTCTGTCTCTATTAAAAATAGAAAGAAATTATATGAACAACTAAAAATATACATATAGAAAAAAATTAGCCGGGCATGGTGGCACATACCTGTAGTGCCAGCTACTCGGGAGGCTGAAGCAGGAGGATTGCTTGAGCCCAGGAGTTGGAGGTTGCTGCCACGGCACTCACTCTAGCCCGGGCAACAGAGTGAGACTCTGTCTCAAACCACCCCCCCTCTAAAAAAATGATTGAATGTAAATTATATGATTTCACCTCAATTAAAAAACACGTCTAGGACCTAAGTGCTAAGGAGCCACATGAACCAGACCCAAGACAGACTGAAGCACAATCCATTCTTGGGAGGGGTGTGCTCAGGGAAGGCTTATGAAGAAAGAGGCATTTGGGGTAAGCCTTGAAAGATATTAGTAAGTAGGATTTGGTGCATCAAATACTGCAGGGAAGGGTACCCCACACAGATGGAACAGAACAAGGGAACCCTCCAGTGTAGCCCCAATACCCTCTGTTGCTCTGGTCCTGAATTGCTCAATTTCATAATATAAAGGCCCAAGTAACCTGTTATTTTATTTATTTATTTATTTTTGAGACAAGGTCTCACTCTGTCACCTGGGCTAGAATGCAGTGGTATCACAGCTCACTGCAATCTCAAACTCCTGGGCTCAAGTGATTCTCCTGCCTCAGCCTCCCAAGTAGCTGGGACTACAGGCTAATTTTTTCTATTCTCAGTAGAGATGGGGTCTCGCTCTTGCTCAGTCTGGTCTCAAACTCCTGGCCTCAAGCGATCCTCCAGCCTCGGTCTCCCAGAATGCTGGGATTACAGGCCACCACACCTGGCCTAATTGTTGTTAATAATAAAGTAGCCAAAGATGGTTAATAATTTGTATTTTTAAAATCAATTAATGAGGATTCCTCTTACAAATCACATTGCCCTCGCCCGTGTGCAGTCCTGGTTTGTTGTAGTTAGGTGGGAAAGACCACACTCATTAAACAGAACAGCTGTGTGCACACTGGGGCCCCCAGGAATGGGTGATGCCTCCCACCTCTACTTCCAATAAAAAACAAGAAAAAATACATTTTTTTGGCAAGAACTTGACATTTCAGAAATAACACTGAAATAAGCATTGAGAAATCAGAACACTGCTGAGATCTGCAGTTGAGAATTGATATTATCTTAAATAACATATGGTAGGGGCTCCATAATTTTCAGGGGTCGGGGCCTCAAAGTCTTATCTTAACCCAGCCCTGGAGAAAGGATAGAGTCCCCACTAAACTCAGGGCCTCTGCCCCAGAATATGTGGCACAGGTGAAAAGCGGCATTTGCGTGGACATCAAAAACTGCAACCTGAGGGCAAACATGTCCCTGGGGTGTTCCTGGAGCCAGTGTCTTCTCCGTCCCTCTTCCCTGGAAGCATCTGATGCTGGATTTAAAAGCCGACGAGCCGCCAGCGACAGAGAACTTGGAACATGGAACAGAAAGCCAGACCACCAAGCCCAGCGGCTCTCAATCTGCAGCGCCCCCCAGGAGGATCACAGACCCCCCAGGAGGATCATAGACTCTCACCCGTGATCCTTGCAGATGCTCATGGAGTATGGGCACATTCAAGTTGCATCTACCTGGGGCAATTCTGCCCTCTCCCCTCACCACCTCCAGGGACATTTGGCAGTATCTAGGGACATTTTTGATTGTCACAACTGGGTTGTGTGTGTGCTACTGGCATTTAGTGGGCAGAGGCCAGGGATACTCCTAAACACCCTACAAGGCACAGGACAGCACCCCATCCCCAGCAAAGAATGATCTGGCCCCAAATATCAACAGTGCCGAAGTTAAGAAACCTTGAACTAAACCAATGAACCTTGGGCTGATTCAGATTTTTTTTCTTATACATGATTCTAGCCTGAACAAATGGTTAATGGGAATCAAAGACTTTCAGCTTTTCTCCAGAGATGTAAGAAAAGTCCCTTCGCTGCCTCAGCTGAGCTTGTCTTGAGTCTCTTCTGCACAGAAAGGGGCCAAACCACTAGCTACAAGGCAGAGTCGGGAAAGGTCAAGCTAAGATTTCCTTCCTTCCGTTTCCTCCTTAGGCCTTTCTTCTTAGCTGCAACGCAGAAACCAAGGCACCAAATACAAAAATCCTCCCAGGAAGTGGGCTCAGCCTTCCCAAGACAAAGGGATTGCTCGTTCTGGGAAGATCTCCAAACTCTATGAAGTCTCCAAATTTAGTGAGATAAGGTAGGGGTGTCAGGGCTGAAATACTTTAGGTCAGTACTCTAGGTTTACATTATAAAAGGAAACTGAACCATGCCATTCTCTCGCTTCCCTGTTTAAAACCCTCCATCACGTTAGAATAAAATCCAAAGTCCTTAGCCTGGTCTACGACAGAAATCTCTGCCTCAGCACTATTGCCACTTTGGGCTGGATAATTCTTTGTTGCGGGGCCCGTCCTGTGCATTGCAGGGTGTTCAGCAGCAACCCTGGCCTCTCCCCACTCGGTGCTGGTAGCAGGGTGTTCAGCAGCAACCCTGGCCTCTCCCCACTCGGTGCTGGTAGCATTACACCTCCCCGCAATTGTGACAATCCAAAAGGTCTCCAGATATGGCCAAATGTCCCCTGAGGGCAAACTCACCCAGTTGAGAAGTACCGCTCTACAAGGATCAAAATGACCTGACCCTTGCCTACCTCTGAGACCTCATCTACCAACCACCTGTTTTCTTTCTATTCCTTGAAAATATAAGACCACTGCTGCCCCCAGGGCTGGACCCTGCTATTCCCTGGAAATCTCCACTCAACTGTCACCTCCTCATCTAAGCTTTCCACGACCACCCAGTTGAAAACAGCCCTCTGCCCCATCAATTTCAATCGCAACACTCTGTTTTATTTCCTGCACAGCATTTGGTCCTTACCTGCTATTTTCTTGTTCTCCGTAAAGGCAAGGCCAGTGCCCACGTGTCCACCACTATATGCACAGCTTCTGGAACAACGTCAATGCAGATGCCCCCGGGAACAAGCAGCGCAGCCCTCAACATGGAGGCCGAGCTGCTGCCACACCAGGGTGCAGAGAGGAGTCACCAGTAGGACGCTCTGTCCCCTGCCCTATCCAACCTCAAAACAATCGAAGCTGAGATGGGAGAAGCAACTGGGTGACCAGGACAACGTCTACTTTGTCCCTTGTTGAGGGGATCTCACAAGTAATCAGCCCTCCTTTCCTTTTTCATAAGAGCCTAAAGAGTTTAATTTGGTCGAACCACGTGGGGTGGGCTGGGGAGAACCGAAATAGACCATCTGTAAATTACTCAAATGATTCCAGAAGCCGCCCTGCAAGCTCCCTGGCAGCCGGCTCAGCTCTCTCGTCTCTACCCAGACAGAAATTCTCTCTCCCTGCAGCCTTTGAACACAGTTAATTTCCAATCAATAAAAAGGAAACCAAAGAAAACCATTTGGGACAAAAGACATTTTCTGGGGAAAACAAGAGCCGGGCTCTGCTCCGTGACCAGCGTCCTTTGAAGTGCTTCTTGACAGCCCTCTTGCTGTCACCTAGAAAGGGTTTCACACCCGTCCACACAACTTTTAATGAAGCCCAAACACAGCTGCTCTGTTCTCTCCTCTGCCTTTGTTCTCCCCGGGGAAGAAGCCTTTTGTCTCTTAATCTACTGCACAAACATTAAGATAGGAATGAATTTTTTTAAAAAGCAAAATCTAACCATAATGCTAGCACTTTACACAGTTCATTAAATACTTTCTTCTATTTCTTTTCAGTATTTTTTCCCCCAGTCCTTATCAATACACCAACATAGCATTTGCAGAGCCGCACTGACAACACTGGCAAATTCTGAAATTGCCTTCTTTCAAAAACTTCAACACCACATACACACACACACACACACACACACACACACACACATTTTCCATGCGACTACCCAGACATCATAAGTATCATTTTTAATGTCCACATATAATATTCCATTAGGCTGAGATGCTATTAACTTATATTGACCATTTTCCTATTGCTAGATACTTAGGTTATTTTTAATGATCTAAATTGGGCACTTAAGTATTTTTCTTCTTTTATGTCACATCCTTCTAATAAAACCCAGGGGCGGGATCACTGGCTCATAGAATGTCAAGATATTTTTCTGCCACTCGATATGAACTGCTGGACTGTTTGCTAAAAGGGCTGAACTAAGTTCACCGCCACCAGCAGAGGGGAACACAGAAGTCCCCCTACGATGTTACCAGGACTGGGTATGAACCTTTTATCAAATGGGTGTGGGATCAGTATGATTGCAAAAATACATACGCGTAAGATGGCGCCATATTTTTTGTTTGCATTTCTTTGATTGAATATCTAGTCATCTATCCATGTGACTGCATTTCCTTTTTTGTGCAGAAACGTTGACGCTCTGTGTGAATTCAATGCCCTTCCTCTCTAAGCCCACAGTGTGGCTGACAACATACATTTCACACTGAATTATATTTGGCTTTTTAATGACTCCCATCTGAGAGCTATCCTGCGGGTTTAGTCTGTATTTTCCTGCTTGCTGAAGAGGGTGAGCACCTTTTCATTGTTTATCAGCTATTTCCCTTCTGGGAAAACCCTGTTCCTTTCTCTTTGCTCATTTTTCTATTGGATGGTTGTCTTTCTTTCTCTTGTTAATTTATAAAATGGCCTCTGAATATCACGGATACTAATTATTCGCCAGTCGTGTGTTGTTACGGGTTGAAGTATTACTACGTCCCTCCAAAATAAAGGCAGAGGTCTAGGAGACAGGGAATGCAAAGATTGCCAGCAAACCACGAGAAGCTACGAGAAAGGCCCGAATCTTTCCTTTCAGGGAATTGCTATTGTTTAAGCTGCCAGTTTGTGGCACTTGGTTACAACAGCCCTGGCAAACTATTAAATAAAACGTGTGTACAGCAAACGAGTCCTCCCAGTCTGTGGCCTGCCTCTTAATTCTTTTCACCACGTTGAGCGACAGGCAGAAGCCATCATTTCAATGTGATGGTGCAGCCCTCCTTCCCCTCAACTGTTCACACTTTATGGCCTCTTAAAAAGATGCTTTGCTACACTGAGGTCATAAAGATCTTCTTTATTTCCTTCTAAAACTTAAAGTCTGGCCTCTCCAACGTGAGTTCTTAGCCGTCTGGACTTGATTTTGCTGTGTGGTGTGAGGTAAGGCTCATTTTTCATTTTGGAGGGAGTGATTACCTTTTCCCCATCTTTCCGCCCCTTGAGGCCGTGAGCTCATTGAGGGCAATGGCCTCCCCAGTGCCTCTGGGCATAAGAGACCCAGTGCGTGTTGACCACGTGAAATGTTTGCTTCTACCCTGTGTGTGAAGCTAAACCTTCCAGGGAAGGTGCGAGCGTTTACGTCAGGACTCCACGCCACCCAGATTAGATCCACCGACTTCAGACGCCTTCAAGCATCTGGAAAGAGCCAGAGCACACAGGACGGCGCTCCACGAGACAGAAGGTGCCAAGGTCAAGAGACCCTGCTCTAAATCCATCTCTAGGGGGAGCAAACCAAAACTCACACCTGACCAGGGGTCTCACTATTTTTTATCTTTTAATGGCTCCCATCCCCCTTGGGACAACCGCCAAGATCCACGGCTGGTCTGTAAGGATCTTCATTCCCCACTTCTGCCTCCAACGTGGTGCCATTCCCTGTAGGGCCAAACTACACGCCAGGTACATGGAACAAACATTCTGGGTCACCCAACCTCCCCCTGACTCCAGCCCACCCACAGTGGGGCAGGAGCCCTGCCGGGTGCTCCCACAGGCCTCAGACTTACCTCTTGGAGTGGATGCTTGGTGGCCACTACTCATGCCATGAATAGAAGCTCCATGTTGAGCCGGAACTGGGCACAGAACTGGGCACACAGGGGTGAATAAGTCCCCCAGGAGTCCCATCCCAGGGAGGTGTTGGTGGACAACGCAACTCTGGACTCTGGATTCCATCACCCTCAGCCTAGACGGCAAGCCCTTCACTTACTGCTTTACCCCCAAGACCCACGCGGGAGGCGACTCATGGCAAACCCTCCTAACATGTCCACTAAATAAGCCAACAATAACCACAGCTGGAAACGTGGATGGAGCACTTCTGCACACACAGGGGGCTGAGCACGTGCCATCTCGTCATTCTCTCATTTGGTTCCCGAAAGAGCCCTTCAGTGAGGATGAGGATGAGGATGATGTACTGATGACAACCAACATGACATGAGAGCACACCACATGCAAGGCAGAGTTTCGAGCGTGTTCCTTTATTTTTCCATTTAATCTTCACAGAGACCTCATGGGAGAGGCACTATTACTGTCCTCATTGTGCACATGAGTAAATGGAGGCACCAGAAGGTTCAGGCATGTGTCCAATATCACGCAGTGAGCAGGTGGCAGGCCAGGGTGTGAATAAGGAAGACACGTTTGATCTTTGTCCCTGGCTCCTGGCACATAGCTTCTAAAGCCGCTGGCATCTCCAGAGTGATCAGGTGTCTTTTTGTATGCCACTGAGATGACTGACAGGTGGCCAGGGGCCTGGGTAGCTTCAGGGTGGGGCTGGTCACCAGAAAGAGCAAGGCAGGATTGAAGGGTGGGAACTTCCAACCCCTCTCCCAGACCCCCAGGGAGGGGAGGGGGTAGAGGCTGAGCTCCATCACCAGTGGCCAGTGATTTAATCAACCGCTCGTACATCATGGTACCATCATAAAAACCCTAAAGGACGGTTCGGAAAGCTTCCAGATACGTGACTACATCAAGGTGCTGGAGGGGGGTTACTTGGAGGGGGACAACACAGAAACTCCCCCTTGGCAAGTTACTCAAACTTTCTTTCTTTTTTTTTTTGAGACAGAATCTCACTCTATTGCCCAGGCTAGAGTGCCGTGGCGTCAGCCTAGCTCACAGCAACCTCAAACTCCTGGGCTCAAGCAATCCTCCTGCCTCAGCCTCCCGAGTAGCTGGGATTACAGGCGCTCACCACCACACCCGGCTAATTTTTTTGTTTCTATTTTTAGTTGCATGGCTAATTTCTTCTATTTTTAGTAGACATGGGGTCTCGCTCTTGCTCAGGCTGGTTTCAAACTCCTGGCCTCAAGCAATCCTCCTGCCTCGGCCTCCTGGAGTGCTGGGATTACAGGCATGGGCCACTGTGCCCGGCCTTACTCAAACTTTCTGTGCCTCAGTTTCTTAACTGTAAAATGGGGACAATGATAGTCCTTGGATGGCTTTCAAACACAAATAGAAAACCCCTAGAACAGCTCCTGACCCATGGTAAGTACCAAGGGAGAGCCAGCATTTATTATTATTGATGACACTGTTGGAAATGGTTGGCCTGGTTCTAGCTTGAAGATTATGGGACTATAGGTCTGTGCTCTTGGCCACGATATGGCACTACTGTATACATGTGCCAGGCTCTCTGTTCTTAGCTCCTCAGAGTGCTGGGTTGGACTGCCTGCAACAACCCCTGAAATAAGTACTACTATGATCAGTGTTGTGATGCTTTAACTCTTCAGGGAGGGAAAAAGGCTCTGATGTGTGGCATTAGTCAAGCTCATACACAGTGGCTGATTTCAAGCTACCAGTGTGATGTCAACCGGCTTGCAAAATTCCTGAATATTTAACAGTTGGCTCTGTGAGCCAGCGCAAGCTGGCACCAACACCACCACATGATCCCCATTTGCAGACAAGGAAACTGAGGCTTAGAGATGGTAAGTAACTCACCTGAGCCCACAGCTCTAGCAGGTGGCAAAGCTAAGACTTGAACTCAAGTCTGTATGACCCCAGGGCCTATGTGTTTAACCAGCACTAGATCTTTATGGGATAAAGCAGTTGGCACAGTGGCAAGACCTCCTGCCTAAAAGCTGTGTGACTTTGGACAAGTCACTCAATCTCTCTGTGCTGCAGTTTTCTCATCTATATATTATAATAGGGAAGTTGTTCCAAATCATCTCTGATTCCTCTTCTAGTTCAAATACTAAGTAGGAATCAAAAGTACATGTGAATGTCTGAAATGTAAAATCAATTTCTATTTAAGGAGGAAGACAATAAGAAGGACCATGTGAAAAGAAACTTCTAGTTAATGGCTGCTTTGTAAGGTGCTGGCCTGGGTCCAGCTCTGGCTGCACAGCGTTGCCAAAACATTGCTGGTCATCAAAACCTGAGCAGGAAACAATTTGAACATACACACAAAGGCCAGGATTCGACTGAGAGGGTCAAGGCTGACAGCAGCTTGGGGCGAGTTAAAGACGGATTCTCATTAAAAACCTGGCATTTGCCTTGGCAAGAGCCATGGCTCTTAAGATGTCAGGGGGTGAGTGATCTTGAAATACAAGATGCAGTTAGGAGTTACCGGGCTGTTTTTGGCAGCTGACAAGGCAGGCTGGGGGTGTTCATAACTCCAGGCGGTTTTCAGGTACCAGGTCCAATGAGAACATAACTCCATGTACCTCGATTTATTATTTGTGCTTCTAAAAAATGTCTATCCAGATACAGGGGCTCATGCCTATAATCTCAGCGCTTTGGGAGCCCGAGGCAAGGAGGATCATTTGAAGCCAGGGGTTGGAAGTTACAATGAGCTATGATCGTGCCACTGTGCTCCAGCCTGAGCAACAGAGCGAGACCCAGTCTCTTAAAAAAAAAAATGTCCCAGTGAAACTACTCTGTATGACACCATAATGGGGGATATATGTCATTATACGCTTGTCCAAACCCACAGAATGTACAACGCCAAGAGTGCATCCTAATGTAAATTATGGGTTTGAGGTGACAACGATGTATCAATGTAGGTTCATCTATAGTAACAAATGTCCCACTCGGGCAGCGGATGTTGATAACGGGCAGGCTGTGCATGTGGCGGGGCAGGAGTGCGTGGGAAATCTCCCTCTCAATTTTTCCGTGAACTTAAACTGCCCAAAAAATAAAGTCTAACAAAACATTCCTAAATTCCTTTTATCTACCCTCTGCTTAGGGCATGGTTGAGACCAAAGTAGCATATATTGAAACGCAAATCAGATTCTAAGGCCAATTCCTCCTGCCCCCAATCTTAGCTGCTCCCCAATGTCCCCTCCTCTTCCTCCCTGCAACCTTCTGGTGCCTGGGCTCCCGATCACCATTGATTCAGTACATATTATGTGCCGGTGCTTTGCCTGCCTGATCTTGGTTTATCAAGAGGCAGTGCTGTGGCGTAGAGTGGTTAGGAGCAGAGCCTCTGCAGCTGGGTGGCCTGGGTTCAAATCTCAGTTCCGTGGCCTTGGGCATGTTGCTTAATGCATGCCTCACTCTTCTCATCTATAAGATGGGATGATGGCAATAGTTATTAATAACATAATGAAAGTGCTCTGCAGTGTGCCTGGCACACAGTGAGAGCAATGCAAGGGCTGCCGTCAGCATTATCTTCACAATACTCCCCCGATTGCCCATGCAGGAAGCATTATTAGCCCTCATTTATAGCTGAGGAATTGGACCCAAGTCCACACAGCTAGGCAACGGTGCAGCTGTGACTTAAACCAGGACAGTCTAACTCACAAGCTAACGCTCTTTACACAAGGCTATTTATTCAATTAAAAACACATCTGCTGAGTTCCTTTTAAGTACTAAAGATACCCAGACTAAATAACAACTAAAACCTTCTTTTTTGGCAAGGGGAGCTATAGGTGTACATCATCATGCACAGCTCATTTTTCTTTTTATTTTTTTACTTTCTGTAGAGACAGGGTCTCACTATGTTACCCAGGCTGGTCTTGAACTCCTCAAGCGATTGTCTTGCCTCGGCCTCCCAAAGTGCCAGGATTACAGGTGTGAGCCACCACGCCATGGCCCCAAAACTGATTTCTATGCAGTAGTTACTCTGCCCCAGGATCTGGCCAAGCCTTTCCCTGTGTATTGACAGGAGGCTGCGTGGGGACATTTCCTGTTGACCCTAGAACTGGCTGCTCTGGCCCAAAGCTGAGGACCTAGGAGACGTATTAAGGAGCCAGCAACAACTGGGGCCCAACACCTCCCTCTGGGATTTGTAAGAGGCAGAAGTGGTTCTGCAGTAGTCACACCTCCCCTGTTCCCAGTACCTGTAAGTATAAGGGTTGGGGGAGAGGGAGGCATTGGCTGAGTGGGAACAGCTGTGGATGTTCCCTGTCCCCTGCCCTCCCAAAAGCCGAGAGAGAGATGGCTGCCAAAAGAGTCACTTGCAAAGACTAGGTGCCTCTATAAGAACGGGACAGCCAGACATGGTGGCTCACGCCTGTAATCCTAGCACTCTGGGAGGCTAAAGCAGGAGGATCGCTTGAGGCCAGGAGTTTGAAACCAGCCTGAGCAAGAGCGAGACCCTATCTCTACTAAAAACAGAAAAAATTAGCCAGGTGTGGTGGCGCATGCCTGTAGTCCCAGCTACTCGGGAAGCTGAGCCAGGAGGATCGCTTGAGCCCAGGAGTTTGAGGTTGCAGTGAGCTAGGCTGACACCACTGCACTCTAGCCGGGGTGACAGCAAGACCCTGTCTCAAAAAAAAAAAAAAAAAGAAGGGGAGGTTGGCATTTTTTCTTTATGCGTTTCTGCTTAGCCAGGGTCGTGTCCATCTGCTTTGCACATTCCTGATCAGAGGAAAGAAGAAACGAAGAGAAGAGCGCTGCGAGCAGAGAGAAGCAGGGGCGTGGCAGATCCCGCACTCTGAGCAGTGGAGGTGGCGACAGTAAGTGTAGCGATGCTGACGGTCCCACTGCAGCACTTCACCCTGACCCGGCCGGGGTCTGCTGAGCTTCCTGTTGTCAGCCCTAGTCTCTCCGCTTATGGTCTCTCTGGCCACCAGAGTCCTCCCTTTCATGTCCCTAAGGCAAGCTGCAGGTGCCCAGGGAATAATTAACTCCCAGGAGCATTCCAGAACCCTCGCCTAACGCCAACTGGTGCATAAATACCCCAGCTCCCTCCCCCCACCGCAGGCTGCACTGAGTTCTCCAGGAGCATTAAGTTCCAGTCGCCCACAGCGGTAACTTGCTTGTTATCGGTCTCGTTTCCCCTCTTCCCTTCTGGTCTTCCCTGGTGTCACCTCTCAAATAAAATACTTGCACTCAAATCTTCGTCTTGAGGTCTGTTTCTAGGGGAGCCCAACCCAGGATGCCAGATGACTTTCCCCGGGGTCACTGACACCAGACAGCTGTGTCGGAGGCAACACGCACCGACTCCACTTCCTAAGGCACAGAGCCCTGACTCCCAGGCTGCAAAGGTCTAAAAGGGTTTCCTTTGGACAGAGCAAATCTCGGGTTAAAGCAGCGTTCAGGAACATAAATAGCCAGCATCCCGGTGTGCAAATATCACTTTCCACTAAACAGATTTTCTTCTTCCGGGCCCAAATCAAACACTCCTTCTCAGTGGGCAATCTGGCTTCGTAATATGAGAGATTAATACTAAGCCCTGACATGACTCAGAACTATCATTCCCCATGAACTTCCAGGAGCACTGCGCCTTGAGTCTGCCCCTCCGTAAGTCATCGCAATAAAGGCAGCCGATGTTGGGTGTGCCCTGCACAGCGGGTGCTCGTCGAAGCAGCCTGGGCACGGTACTTGCCAAGCCAGCTCATGAAGCCATCACAACATGCAACCAGCAAGTGGCAAAGCCAAGCTACAGACCCAACTCCGTCCAGCTCGACGGCCAAACCCTTTCCACCTTCCGCCTTCACCAGCCACCCGCTGTTTCTCAGAATGAGGTCCAGAGCTCACTCGCATTAGAATCTCCCAGCACATTCACTAAAATGCAGATTCTTGGGCTTCTCCCTCGAGACTTAGGAAATCAGAATCAGGAAGGATGAGGTCTGGAGACCCCACAGTCTCAGGTCCCAGGTGATGCTGATACTCGTTAAAGTAAGAGAGCCCCCGCAAGCAGAGAGCCCCGCTCTGTTTCACATCCCTTGGTTACCCCTGAAACTGGAGTTGAATGTCTCACGGCTGGTCCTGGGCACCAAAGACTCTGCCTTCAAACTGCACCTCCAAGCTGACCCCTGGTACCTCCACCTTACGTGGGGTCCAGACAGCCCCCACCCCTCGCCTAGGAGATCACAGCGATTATTCCTAACTGGTACCCTGACTTCCTCTCGTCCTTTGCTCCCCAAGATTTTCTTATTTATGAACATTTACAAATACAGAGAAGCTAAAAGAATTGTAGAGTACACAATTAGATACATCGCCTAGATTCTACAACGAACAGTTTTTTTTTTTTTTTTTTTTTGAGACAGAGTCTCACTCTGTTGCCTGGGCTAGATTGCAGAGGTGTCCTCCTAGCTCACAGCAACCTCAAACTCTTGGGCTCAAGCGATCCTCCTGCCTCAGCCTCCCAAATAGCTGGGACTACAGGCATGTGCCACCATGGCCGGCTAATTTTTTCTATATATTTTTAGTTGGCCAGATAATTTCTTTCTATTTTTAGTAGAGATGGGGTCTCGCTCTTGCTCAGGCTGGTTTTGAACTCTTGAGCTCAAACGATCCACCCGCCTCGGCCTCCCAAGTGCTAGGATTACAGGCGTGAGCCACCGCACCCGACCTGAACAGCTATTAATAATTCTACAATTATTTAAAATATGCTATTATATATCTGCTTTATTACATATCCGTCTGTCTACCATCACTCTTTTTTGAATGCATTTCAAAATAAGTTGCAAATATTAGCATACATCTCTTAGTCTATTTGGGCTGCTATAACAGAAATACTTCGAACTGGGTGGCTTATAGATAGCAGAAATGAATTTCTCACTGTTCTGGAAGCTGGGAAGTCCAAGATCAAGGCATCAGTTGATTTTGTGTCTGGTGAGGGGCTATTCCTCATAGATGGGACTTTCTTTCTTCATCCTCACATAGAGGAAGGGACGAGGTGGCTCACTGGGGTCTGTGTTATAAGGGCGCTGATCCCATTCATGAAGGTTCTGCCCTCATGCTCTCCCAAAAGACCCCGCTTCTTAATACCATCACCTTGGGGGTTAGGATTTCAACAAATAAATTTTGGGAGGACACAAACATTCAGACCATAGCACCTCTAAACACTTCAGCAGGCATATCATTAACCAGAGTTCAATGTTTGTTTATGGTAGGGCTTTTTAAGATTAAATGTATATACAGTGAAATGCACAAATCTTAAGAGAATTTGATGAGTCTTGATAAATGGATACACTCGTGTATCCTCCCTAATGCTCTGTAAGGTTCCACATGAGCTCGGGGCAGCTCATCTCTCCGCCACACTTGCCCTTCCTTCCGAAAGCCACGTGATTGCAAGAGAAAATGAACTCGGCCAGGCGCGGTGGCTCAAGCCTGTAATCCTAGTACTCTGGGAGGCCGAGGCGGGAGGATCGCTCGAGGTCAGGAGTTCGAGATCAGCCTGAGCAAGAGCGAGACCCCCGTCTCTACTAAAAATAGAAAGAAATTATATGGACAACTAAAAAAAAAAAAATATATATATATATATATATATATATAAATTAGCCGGGCATGGTGGCACATGCCTATAGTCCCAGCTACTCGGGAGGCTGAGGCAGGAGGATCGCTTGAGCCCAGGAGTTGGAGGTTGCTGTGAGCTAGGCTGACGCCACAGCACTCTAGCCCGGGCAACAGAGTGAGAGTGCACACCCATGTTCGTAGCAGCATAATTCACAATAGCCAAAAGGTGGGAGCAACCTAAGTGACACACACACACTGGAATATTATCCAGCCTTCCAAAGGAAAGAAATTCTGATACATATTGCAGAATGGATGAACCTTGAAGACATTATGCTCAGTGAAATAAGCCAGACATGAAAGGACAAATACTGTATCATTCCACTTATACGAGGTCCCCAGGGTCACCAAATTCATAGAGACAGAAAGGAGAATGGCGGTTGCCAGGGGCCAGGGGAAGGAGGAAATGGGCAGTTATTGTTTAATGAATACAGGTTTCAGTTTTGCAAGAGTTCTAGATGGATAGTGGTGACAGTTGCAGAACAATGTGAATGTACTTAATGCACTGAACTGCACACTTAAAAATGGTTAAGATGATAAATTTTATGTTCTATGTATTTTACCAAAATTAAAACTAATAATTAAGAAGAGTTGAGCCTACACAGATTTCGCCGCTAAGTGGCTTTCAATCCACTCAGATGAGCAGCATTTCTGCTAATGGCCAGTGCAATCTCACACCTACATCAATGTCCCCCCACCCACTGTGTTCTTATTCCCATTATAGTCTGGCTAACTTTATCAATAAGACCCAAAACGAGGTATCTCCATTAGCTGCCAATTTTCTGAGTGCCAAGATGACAGATGCAATGTTCAAAGGCATGAGACAGATGGGGCATTTCTGCCACAAGTCAGAGGGAGCCTATATGCTGGCCCTACGAGCCACCCGTTCATCCTCTGCAAGGGTTCTGCAAGGCAGAGAAGTAGTAACAGAACGAGACCCTCAGAGTTGCTCTGGCTCTGCACACCGTTAGGACAGGTGGAAAACCAGAAATGGAATCATTTTGTCTTACACATCATTACACAACTGCATCCTTCCCTTCCCAGTCAACTGACCAACCAAACGATTTGGCGAGGGCAGACGCCAGCCTCTAAAGCAAATCAGCAATTGCATTCATTCTAACAGCTTCAGTGCACGGCGTGAGAATTTTGTTTTCTGTCTACAGTACAGGCTGTGTGGTTTGACGAGGGTTTTTGTTCATGACAAATATCTCCTCTTCCACATACGGAATGATAAGCAAAGCAGCGCCCTGGACATCTGGTCCTCATACCCTCCGCCCCTTGGCTCTGCCCTCATTTCAGCAACTGTCCCTGCCTGAAACCCCCCTCACCCTTCGGGGACTGGCCCAGCTGTCAGCTTGCCTGTTACGGTACAGCCTGTCACGTCCCCCAACGTGCATTCTCCCCTTCTTCCCGAACAGGGTTTCTCGAGCTGAGCACTACTGACATTTTTGGCGGGATAACTTTCTTGGGGAGGGGGTTGGCGGGGGGTGGGGGAAAGAGGAACATCCTGTGCGTTGTAGGATGTTCTGTAGCATCTCTGGTCTCCACCCAATAGATGCCAGTAGTGCTCTCCCACCCATAAAACCCAAAATGTCTCCAGGTGGTCCCTGCTGCAGAAGCACTGTTCTAGAGTAATAAGAGCCCTGGGTAGGCCCATGGCCACTCCGCTGAAAATCAAATTTCCCAGGCTGGTTCACAACCAACGACTAGCTGATGTAGGGGTACAAAAGGCCAGCTCCCCTGCCTCGAGGAGGGACAGCTCTGCAGTGCAAGTCTGTGATCCAGAGTCCCCTCCCCACATAGGTCAGGCTGAAGCCAGGTGTGACCTGAGACCACATCCTTGCTTGGCTGTCACCCATCCCCTATCCCGTTTTGTTCTCTCCCTTGCAGGTTTTTCTTAAGCACCCTGGATGGGTTCAACTGTGTCCCTCAAAAGGGCAGGTTGAAGTCCTAATCCCAAGGACCTCAGAATATGAGCTTATTTGGAAATGGAGTCATTGCAAGTGTAATTATTTAGGTCAAGATGAGGTCACACTGGAGTAGGGTGAGTCATATCACACTGGAGTAGGGTGAGTCATAATCCAGTATGACTGATGTCCTTAGAAGAAAAGAGACCCAGACACACACAGGGCAAAGACAGCATGTGACACCAGAGGCAGGGACTGGAGCAAGGCGGCTGCAAGCCAAGGCATGCCAAGGATTGCCAGTAACCACCGGAATGTAGCAAGAGCCAAGGAAAGATTCCTCTATAGGTTCCAGAGGGAGTGTGGCCCTGCCTTGGACCCCTAGCCTCCAGGACTGTGAGACAGCAAATTTCTGTGGCTTTAAGCCATCCAGTGTGTGCTGCCTTGTTAGGGCAGCCCTAGCAAACTCGACCACAGGCAAATCCCTGTCTCAGGCTCTGCCTCAAGGGAACCCGACCAAAGACAACTGGCCTTTCCACTCAAAGAGCGTCAGTTCCAGAGGAAGCGTGATGTGGGTGATGGCAGTGCAGTCTTCCCTCAAAGTTTCCACGTGCCTTTCTTTGTGTGAGCTCCTCACCTAAGTATGATGCCAGTGTTCAAAGAGAAATATTCATATAACATGACCACCCCCAAAGAGATTTCATCAACATTTAAAACTCCTGTTTAAAATACATTTGCTCCCTAAACTCAACTGAGCACACCCTGATCCATTCCTATGGTGGAGGACATACTGTCTTGGAATTACTGAGAGATGGTACTGCAGTCTCCAAGATGGCGCCTTCCTATGAAATATTTGGTCAATTTTGACCTTTTTTTTTTTTTTTTTTCCCTGAGACAGAGTCTCACTCTGTTGTCCTGGCTAGAGTGTCATGGCATCAGCCTGGCTCACAGCAACCTCAAACTCCTGAGTTCAAGCAATCCTCATGCCTCAGCCTCCCAAGTAGCTGGGACTATAGGGGTGTGCCACCATGCCTGGTTAATTTTTTCTATTTTTAGTAGAGACAGGGTCTCGCTCTTGCTCAGGCTGGTCTTGAACTCCTGACCTCAAGTGATCCTCCCATCTCAGCCTCCCAGAGTACTAGGATTACAGGTGTGAGCCACTGTGCCCAGCCAATTTCTACCACTCTTAATAAAATGAGTTTTTATTTGTGCCAGCCAATTCCTACCACTCTTAATGAGTCTCGGTTGTACCTTTATTCCCGCCGCATGCAGCACACTGTATTAACGGTTTGCTGTTTACCTGTCTGTCTTCCCCCCAGACAGGGAGTCTCTTGCTGCTGGGAATTGCATGATATTCATTTTATTAATCCAACTAGAGATCCCCAGCACATAATAGGACCGCAAGAAAAATAGCGGGAAAAATGAACAAACCAGAGAAGAAGAAAGAACAAAGAGAGGTGGAGAGAAAGAAAACAAATACCTTAAGGATCGAGATGACTCTTCCTAAAGCTCCTTTGAGCGGTACTAAGAAAACATTCGTCTTACTTGGGAGAGAGCGACGTAAGGAATTCACAGCCATGATTTAGAGTCAAACCCATGGCGACAGGAATTAACAGCCACTCTCTACCTGATAAAGACGCCAGCACAGGCTGAGAGCCCCACTGTGACAGACCAGATGAGTGATCAGAGCGGTTGACCTGCCTGAAATATTTCCATTTTATACCTACTCTTAATTCACAGAGGCACCCGAAGGTCCCCATGAAACTAAGGCGCCAGCCCTCCGTCTGGGAGAAACCTGTGCCCGGTGACATAAGACAGGCCCGGCTGTCTCTCTCCGACAGTCCCCAGATTAGCTCAGCTCATGAAATGCCAGTTCCTCTGCTTCAAGAGGGCACAGTGCCAGAAACGATCAGAAACGCTGTCCGCCTCCGGCCTGCCCAGTTGGACATTCACCAGGTGCCATTACTGCGTAGGACACGGGACAGTGAAGCTCCACAGGCTTGCTCTGTCTGAACAGGCTCAGGACAGAAGACATCCTCTCCTGACAACCAGGGCCGCCACTCGTGGAGGGCTCCCCACCCACCAGGCCCTCCCAGCGGGGCTGGCTCATTGACTCCTGGCCTCACCCCTGCAAGGCGGTGTCTGAGCCCCCATTTCACCCATGAGGAAGCAGAGGGACCCCGTGCGCGCAGCTAGGAAGTGGTGGGGAGGTCGGGTCCAAGGCCATTTTCTCCACACGCCACCCCCAGTGTCTCCCCATGGAAAGGCGACTCTTGTGAACCTAATGGCGGCCGAGTCCTCTCTCCTTTGCTTCACTATCTGCCATTCCTGTGTCTGCACCAGGTAGTCCCACAGGACAGAAAAGAGAGGGAGGGGAGAGAGAGAGAGAGAAGAGGGGAGAGGAAGGAAGAGAGAGAAGGAGGCAACAAAACCATAGCGATGGGCCGGGAAGGCTTTGCTGGAAAGGTGACATGTGAGCCCAGACCTGCGGAGGGAAGGCGTGTGGATGTCTGGATTCTCTGCACCTCCAGGGGCTTCCACTGAGGTTAAGAGCACGCACGGCTTGGCAAGACAGAACTGATGGTGTCTAGTGGGTCTCCCTCTTTCACCTGTAAGTTTCTAGAGGGTTGAGACAGGGAAACTCTTTGAAAACCCAGGGATATCAAACACCAAGGAAGATACCCAGAAAGCACCCACAGATCCTGGCCGTGTGGCCGGGAGGAAGGCCACCCAGAGGGATGGCCTGCGGTGCTAGTTTGGGATCACAGCCGACGCTGCCAACGCCCTGCCCGCTGTCCCCTCACCCTCACCATTTAGGCGCACACGGGCCCGGCATGAAGCTGCCAGCCCCTGGGTTATTTTGCACTTGTGGATGTCAGAGGTCTCTTTACCTGCCAGTGCAAAAGGCCAGAAGTGCCAGGGAATTAACCTCTATGACTGGCAGGTGTTGGGGTATAAACACGCCGGCTTCCTCGCCCCCGCCCCCAGCGGCGTGTCCTGTACACAGGCTGCCGGTGCCCTCAGCAGGTTGACGGTCTCTTCCCCCCCAACGGTAGCCAGCTTGATAGTGCATCCTGCTTGTGACCACTCCCTCCTGGTGTCACCTGCCTAAGACGTGACCTCCCTTGCCTCAGGGTCTTCTTCTTGGGGAAGCCAAACTGAAGAATTAAATCTCCCATCTTTGAAGATGCACACACCCATGCACGCGCGCCCAGGCACACGCTCTGGCAGGGGGACAGTCCCTCCAGTTCGCATATTTAAAACCTGCACCCCTAAATGTGACGTCGGCCACCAAATCCCTGGCCAACAGAGCCCAGCTTTGAGAAGCACCTCAGTGTGTTCGCTGCAAAAGAACCCAGCCTGTGTCACACAGGACTGACTGTTGTCCCCAGCGTGGATGGGCTAGATCGGTCTCCTACTGGCTGGGTCTTCTCCTTCCCTGGGGCTCCCCACATCCTTCCACCTGCAATGGGTGGACAGTGGTCCTCCAACACACGGGAATGTCCAAAGGTCTACAGGACACGCAGCCTGGTCCGTGGGTGGCTCCCCTGGGCCGCCCAGGGGAAGGAAGCCAACTAAACAATTCGCCGAAAAACATCCATGCATCATCCTGTTCTGCAGCCTTCACTGTTTTTTTCCCCCAAAATCAATTTCTGCAAGTCAAAATGACTGATGGCTTCATACTCGAGACAATCATTCTCCTTATTAAATAACTCAGCATCGATGACAAAAAAGCTCCCTGAGTGGTAGTGGGTGTATGAATCTATACGTGTGATAAGATTTCACAGAACTACACACACACACACACACACACACACACACACACACACACACGAGCAGCACGTGTAAGAACCGGTGGAATCTGAGTAAGGTCTAGCGTGGCCCCTGATGTCTATTTCCTAGTGTGGCTGATATGCTCTGGTTGTGCAAGATGTCATCGTGGGGGATGCTGGATCAGAGGGACACAGGCATTCTCTGTCCTATTTTTACAACTTCTTGTGAGTTGAAAATTATTTCAAAATGAAAAGTTTTAAAAATCCACAAACATAATTTTTTTGACCAGTAAAATAAAATGAATCATTTTTTAAGCACCCGGGAAGAGACACGGCAAAGCCACCCCTTACCTGAGAACTGGGGATCAGCGCCTTCCACCAGTGGCCGCCCTTGACCAGGTCGACTTCACACAAAGGCACGGAAACCTTGCCAATGACACAGTGGCGCGAGAACTTATCAAAATCCACCACGGTGAGGAGCAGGGTCCTCCTCTGGGCTTCTAGGAAGGGGATCTCGAAGGTGTAGCGCTCCTCGAACACGGGCTTCTGGGTCTTGCGTTTGACCCCGGTCTGCTTGGAGTTCTTCTGGTCCGGCAGGAGGCAGATCTTGACGTAGGGGTTGGAGTGCGCCATGTCCTGGCGCGAGCCGTCGTGGGAGATGGGAGGGGGCAGGTCCCTGGCCTCGATCACCCGCACGGTGAGGTGGTTGTGCAGCAGGTCGTACTGGGTGCTGAAGTGCAGCATGCCCAGCTGGTACTTGGACAAGATCTCCTCGTCTGTCAGAGAGTCCACGTCATCGCTGCTGGAGTCGAGGGAGTACAGCCGGGGCTCGAACTTTCGAAAATAATCGTCCGGGGTATAGGTCCGTCGGAGCACCGAGGGCTGGACGGACTCCTTCTTGGCGCTGAGAACGCCGAACTCGATGGGTTTAATGTCGATGAGCGGGGAGCTGGGTCGTCTGGACTCGAGACCTAAACAGCCACCAGAAACGACAATGAGGACCGCCACGGACAGGGCAGCCCTGGGCCGCCTGATGAGATCAGCGACCGTTCACAGGTTTGCTGTCACCACGGCCATCATCACAGCAGCCCAGCGCCAGGCACTGCTCCACGTGGACTGCGTGTATTTAGTCATCTACGTACACAATCATAATCTTCACGTCCCCTTGAACTATTAGATAATTACTGTCATGCCCACTTTATAGATGAAACTTTAAGTAACTTCCCAAGGGTCACACACTTGTAAGTACAGGAGCCTTACGAGCCTGGCCCATCTGGCCCCAGAGTGACTCGAACCATTACCCTATGCTGCCTCCACTTTTAAGAGAATAGACTCAGGGGCCAGAGTGCCTGGGTCAAATTCTAGCTCAGCCACTTTCTCACTACTCATTACTACTCACTTACTAGAAATGAGCCGTGTGACTCTGGGTACATTACTTAGGCTCTCTGGGACTCAGTTTTCCCATCTGTAAAATGGAGTCAATAGTAGCACCCACCTTAAAGATTGTGGTAAAGATTTACTGAGCCAAGGCCTGGGAAGGGCTTGGCACAGACTGTGCCCATAGTAGGAGATCAGTAAAGAATAACAAGTGATCATATTCAAACCTCATTGCTTAGGGGCTGCCTCTCCCTCCTCCATCAGCCAGCAGAGTCCATCATTCTCATCTTTGCACGTCCCTCTGTCCCAGCAATGAGTTTGTGGCTCTCTTGTTAATTGCCCAAACATCTCTCTCACCAGCTAAAATCATGAGACTCTTGCCTGACGCCTGGAAGGTATTCTGAGGAGTGTGTGCTGGATGGAAATCACCTGTGTCTAGAGCTGGGCCTGAGACTTAGAAATCATCTAGACCAGTGCTGTCCATAGAAATATAAAGAGAGCCAGAAATGCAAGCCACACATGTAACTTAAAATGTCCTGGCAGCCATGACTTTAAAAATGTGCAAAGAAAGAGGCAAAATGAATTGTAATAATTTATTTTATGTAGCCCAGGATACCAAAATCCTATCATTTTCACATGGAACCAATATAAACACATTTTAGTGAGATATTTTCACTTCTCTTTTATTTTCATACTGCTTTCAAAGTCTCACATGCACTTTACACTTACGGCACGTCTCGATTCAGCCTCCCACCATTTAAGTGCTCAAGAGCTACGAGTGGCTGGTGGCTGTCGTACTGGGCAGTGTAGGTCCAGCCCTCTCATTTTACAGATGGGAAGACTGAGGCCTAACGAAATCCAAGGCCCCCCTCTCTTTCACTCTATCAAGTCCTTGAACTCTTTTTTTCTTCCCCATCTACTCCCAGGAAAGCTTAGACATCCATTATCTCCACCTGAGTGGATTAGGTTCATGAATTTTAAGTTTTTATTCTCTGTTAAGTGAGTTTCACTGACATCAGCTGAATGAGAGCAGAGAGACTTCGGTGGAGTGAAAGGAGGCTGGGAGTCTCCAGGCGTTATAATCTGTTATAATAATTTCTCCCCCACCCAAACCCTGCCGTTCAGTCAAACACAAATGCTACACAACAGAGCGGACAAAGTAGGTGGCCAAATGTGACCCATATGTACATTTTGTTTACATTTAACAGTAAGGAAGTTTCATATAAAAATCCAGATTGCTGGTTTCTCTTTACAAAGATCAGGCAATACTGGGCCCACAAGCCCACACAGCCACCAGTGCCTAGAGCTGAGCAGAGCAGCCACCCACCCCCTTTCAATGGGGCATTAACTTTCCAATTGGCCACAGTCGCCACCCTGCCCTAGTACTCTCCAGATGGAGCATCAGCTGGTATTTGTCACTGCATTAGGACAATGTTTATCTCTATACAACCTCTGCACACTCAGCCACTGCCACAACCTGCCTGACCCCCAAAGTCACCTGAATTAGCAAACTCTGTTATATAACATGGTAACACCCACCTCTGAGGATCTGAAATGATATACACTGCTAATGTCAATCATTTGAGCCACTTCAATCAAACTTGTAATTAATGAAAGCAAAAATCAATCAAAATGACTGCTTCTGACTGAACTCAGCAGAAATCAGGTGCAATGCACTCCTCTGTCGCACTGTCATTATTCTCTCTCCCCGGTCTCCTGGACCGTTACCCCACTCTGCCTCTACCCCAGTGACCACCCTGCCTTTCATGTCTCTCCTAGGGAAGGTTGCTGAGTGTCCGGGACAGCCAGCCAGGGCCACCAGACAGTCACGGCAGGAACACTTACTCGAAATCCTCCGGGTCAGGCTGTACGTGGACTTGGACGTGTCTGAGGACGAGCGTCTCCCGTCTGGGGAGTTGGTCCGTGGGGTCAGAGGGACTTCGCTGGCCGTGTGGACGGAGTCACCGTCCTTGTCACTGCTCCGGCTGGCCATCCTAGAGGAGGGGACGAGGTCAACAGTTGTCCAGGAATCCCAGGGGACTAGCACGATGAAGGACGGCTCCAGACCCGTTTCATGCAACTTGGAATAATGCAAATTCGAAATAGTGTGGTATCCTTAAACTCTCAACAGTGTCTTGCTTTTTGCACAAAATGTGAAATGATATGAAGAAAGAGTCCCCAATTTAGAACAATCTGTCAAGAATGTGCATAATTTCAGAGCGAGGGTTGGGTGGAGGGATGTGTAAACTTAGGCTATTGCCACATGGGGGCGCCACTTCGGCTAAGTGAAGCCAGAGACCCGTCTCTCTTCCGTCGGGAGTGAACTGGGCGGTTGCTTATATGCATCCAAACTCCTGCAAATGGCTTCTGGGGGCAAGTGTTCTGCTATTTTAACAACCACTGTGTCTATAATTTCACATCTTTTAAAAATATCCCATAACAATGTCACTCGGGGGTTCTTTGAGTGGCAGAGCTACAGCTACAAAACGGCTCTGAGAATCAACGATTTAAGCACAGAAGTTGGGTGTGGAGAAATAGCTACGAATTAGCAGAAGCACCCATGACTCAACGTGCTCCCGGTGAAGATAAGAAACGCTAAGAAACTCAAGACGGGGAACAGAGAAAATGATACAGGGTAGTGATTATGAGCACCACCTCTGGGTTTGAACCCTGGCTCGGTGACCTTGAGCAAGCCCCTTTCCCTCTCTTTGCCTCTGTTTCCCCATCTGTAAGATGGGAATAACAATACCCATCTTATATGGTTGCTGTAAACACTGAATGAGTTGACACATGTAAAATTCTTAGAACAACATTTGGTATATAGTAGGTAGATGCTCAATACATTTTTTTTTTAATTTATTTTTAAGAGACAGAGTCTCACTATGTTGCCCAGGCTGGCCTCAAACTCCTGGGCTCAAGTGATCCCTTCCTGGCTCAGCCTCCTGAGTAGCTGGGAATACAAGTGCATGCCACTATGCCCGGCTTAGCTCATATTATGACAACAAGGGTGGCTTTAAGCTCCTCCTGCCCCCCATACTCTAGGTAAGAATGCAGGGAGGTGGGGGTGGGGGAGGGAAAGGAGGTGGAACAAGCTGGCGATGTGGGTTGAGACTGATGCTGCTGATAACACACGCCTGAGCCTTAATGGCTGTAGATTTATGCCTTGTGAGACCACATCCCCCCAACTTGACATTTAAGCCTGCAGGGAAACTCATCTTGAAAAATACAAGTTTTGAATTCTATGAGGTCTTTAGATGCATCCTGTGCATGAAATGAGACTGATCTGATGTTCTTCAAAAGCGATATAAGGGTCACAGCCAAGGCAAGTGTGGATATGTCATCAGCGGAAAACGGAATGTTTGCTTGCTTCTTGTTCCCGGGCTATAAGAAGTGAAGATAGTGGATGAAATGTGGGGGGCAGGGGGCGGGGGGGCAGAGCCATGGGGTCGTGCTGTATCCGTCTTTCTTCTCTCTCTCCCGTAAATGAAAGCAATGCCATCTTCCAAGGAAGGCGGGACCAAAACGTTATGGCCACTGGGGCACCTGTCCACCCGCAAGGCCCCGACTCCCAGCAGCCACACTGCACTGCAGCAGCCACCTCCACCTGTGAAGTCCCACCAGCCTGCAAGGATCAGCTTTAATGTCATCTCCTCCTGAAGCCCCTCAGACTCGCTTGCCTGCACATGCCCTAAGCCAGTCCCCTACACCAGGTCGCCTGGCCCTTTGACATGCCCAGCCACAGTCCCTCTGCCCAGAATGCTCTTCCTGTCCCCTCTACCTGTCTGGTTCCTTCTCATCATCCAGGTCTCTGCTTCAGAGGCCCCCACCCTGTCCCTGTCGGCTCATCCCAGCCCATCAGCCCCTATCCTGACACCTTCTTTTCTCCCTCCCCAGTCCTGCACATAACTCCTCTTTAGTTGTGGCTTCCTGATTCATCTTCTGCATCTAACACTAAGCCACAGCCCCCTGCGGGCAGGGACGGTGGCTGCTGCGTTAACCACCGCCGACCTCACCTTAGCGCGGTGCCGGGCATGCTTGGGGTGTGCCGCATTTCTTTTCCCAGTGAATGAATGAGCGGATGCACCCTTTTTGTGGTTCTTACCTTGTAGCACAATTACCCCAGTGCATGTCTTGTCACCCACTCCCATACTAGGATGCACTTCCGAATGGTGGCATCTGTATTTATTATGATCAAAAGTGCCAGGTGCTCGCACCTACCATGTCCCAGGCACTGTGCTAAACGCTCCATATGAACCGTCTCATTTCATCCTTAAAACAATCCAGGAGTGGCCGGGGGCAGTGGCTCATGCCTATAATCCCAGCACTCTGAGAGGCCAAGGCAGGAGGATTGCCTCAGGCCAAGAGTTTGAGACCAGGCTGAGCAACACAGTGAGATCTGTTTCTACAAAAAACTTTTAAAAAATTAGCTGGGCATGGTGGCGTGCACTTATATTCCCAGCTACTCCAGAGCCTGAGGCAGGAGGATCACTTGAGCCCAGGAGTTTGAAGTTGCGGTGGGCTATGATGACGCCACTGCGCTCTAGCCCTGGCAACAGAGTTAGACCTTGTCTAAGAAAAAAAACCCCAGGAGTTCGTTGTTATTAACTACCCCCACCCCTTACAGATGGTAAATGGGGGCCCCGGGTGGGGTGGGGAGAGGAATAGGTATCTAATTTGCACCACTGTTGAGTGGCAGAACCCAAACTGAGCTCAGCAATTGTAAACTCTGGATGGCACAGTTCCCTCTGCTAAGCAGAGCATCCCTGTGGGACTTGTACATAGGTACCTGCACACAGTAGGTACTCAACACACGCTTTTTGGCCAAACAAATGAACAACTTGACCTCAATTCACTCTCCAACCGGGGTTTTTCTGGCATTGCCCCAAAGGGAACCAGTTAGATTGTACAGTTTCCCTGACCTTCACCAGCCCAGCCCAGCCAAGGAGAGCTGGGGGCACACAGGACATGATCATATGTGACCATTAATGGTGTGTCCCCCGAGATCACATGCAGAGCACACACAAAGGGCCAGCTCATCTGCCACACGCCAGTCCACAGAGGAATGTCCTGTGGTTCTGACTCAGATGTCACTGTGGAAACAGCACTGCAAAGCCCATACACTTGACATTTTTACTCTCTGCCTGTTTATTAACACGCAGCTGCCCACTTGGTAAATAAATCTGGGGAAAGCATAAGCTGTAAATTTGCTTTTTAAATGATTTAATCCATCTCCCCTTTATAGAGGAGATGGAGCCTAGAGGTGCTTTTCTGCTTCCCTGTTTCTAAAGTTCTTGTTCAGATCAGCAAAAAGGCACTTGTTTGTTCATTCCACCAGCCCATCCATGCAACAAATATTTATTGAGCATCTACTAAGGGCAGGCACTGGGCTGGGTGCTAAGACAACCTATCACACTGACTTGGATAGAAACCCTCTCTTACCATTTTGCATTATCTTGAGTGCCAAAAATGTGTTAAGTGTTGGCCAGGGTTCAAGAGAGACCTGGTTCATCCTGGGAAGCACAAAGGTCATGTACAGCTGTTCAGTCTGTAGACTGGACAACTCTAGACAATGCCATTTATAATGGTCACCATGTGAATGGTGCCACCTGGAGTTGTGTGGTATGTCGGCCCTGCTGGGAAAGTTCCAGCCCACTTCTCTACTTGTGGCAAAACCTAAGGAAGTATCTGCCCAGAAGGTCTCAACCCTCTTGCCCCTCAAAAGGTCCCCTGCTTGTACACAGGGTCAGCCACCAAGGGAAAACACAACTGTCTTCCAACTCAGTGTTAGAATCTAGGCTGTACAGCTGTAACACTCAACATTTGGGTATCTGGGGACAAACACGTATTTGACTGTGATTTTCAATATCTATGAGGGGTCTCCACTAGTATAGAAGAAAATCTAACTTCCTTAACCTGGCGTTCAAGACCCTACACAACCTGAGCTTGCAAGCTTATTTTCCATGATTCTCCCAACTGTTCCTAGATGTAGCATCCCTTTGTGCTATTTGTGCACTGGGGTCCATTCCCTCCTCTCTGGTCACAACACCCAAGATGGGTCAGCAAACTCCAGAGCCAAGTTCACTGCCTGATGTTGTAAACGAAGTGTTACGGGAACACAGCCATGCTCATTCATTTCCATATTATGCTTTTACACAATGGCAGAAATAAGTAGTTGAAATGGAGACCATATGGCCCATAAGGCTAAAATATTCACTATTTGGTCCTTTACAAAAAAAACTTGCCAACCCCTGGTCTATTAGCCTAGTTCATGTGTCTGGGGTGGGAAGGACCATTTCCCTGATTGCAGGATGGGCAGGCAACCCGGCACGACTCTAGCACTATTTCCTCCAAGTGAAAGTGACTGGGTCAAGTGATTGGTACATGACCCAAGCCAGGCCAATGACAGTTTTTCCTGGTTTTTGGATGTCATGACGACAGAATGTAAGTCTAGTGCTGCCACATGGAGAAAGCAAGCTGAAGAATGAGGTCAATACAGAAGAAACAGAGAGAGGAGAGAGACTCTGATGACATCATTTGAGCCCCTGGATCCAGCTATACCTGAAGCCACTATCCTTGGATTTTTTTCAACAAGACCTTATGCAGGACTGTCCTAGATAGTATGCAGGGTGTAAATGCACAACTCTAGCGGGTAACTGGACTTACATAGCTGCCTTATCTCCTGTACAAGATTTTAAATCCCCTGAGCATGGGAATGGGACCCTACCTAGCCTCGCACTTACCACAGTGCTTGGCACACTGTGTACTTGAGAAATCACTACCAAAGAAACTGACATGAACTTTTCAAGGGGATGATTGGCACTTTTAGGATTCAATTTCTGCCTGAAGCTTGGAAGGTTGGTCAGTTGGTCAACAACAATTTTTTTTGAGTTAACAAGAGAGATAAAAACCCCTGCCTTTAACAGAGTTGGCATTCTTGTGAGCATAGCTTTAAAGACACCAGATGGGCTAAGCTAACCTCTGCCACGCAGACCACTGGAAAATGGGACTTAGCTCTTGATCAATGAGTTGCTTTTACCAAACATCTCAACTCTACACACAACTCATGAATAATGGAAGAGTTCCTTACTATGGTCTTTGCATCAGTTTAATGAGTCTCTACCAATACCTAATCACGACAGAAATGAATATTTACAAAGCTTTTACCACTGTGCTAAGCACGTTCTATGCATATCTCATTCACTCTCCATAATGACCCCATCAAAGTGCTTTATTATTCCCATTTTACAGATGGAAAAACTAAGACCAAACTAGGGTAAAAAGAATCACTTACATTTATGATTACCAACAAGGTGTCAAGCATTCTTAAGCACATTTCCATATATAAATTCGTTTCATCCCCCGACAACTCTATGAGATAAATACCATTCTTTTTATCATCCTCATTTTACTGATGGGAAATCAAGGAACAGAGAGATCAAACAACTTGCCCAAGGTCACAGAACTAGAAAATAGTAGTGGAAATAGGATGTGAACTCACACTGTCTGACACAAAGCCACTTTGCTAGGAACATATTTGATACTTGCTTCTAAGAAGAGAAAACGAGAGGCCTGAGGCACTAGAGACTTCTGGAATCTCAGCCCAAGGATTTAGCTGAGACAGCACTACCCCAGCCCCCACCAGGCTCCAGCTGTGGGCCCTCGTGCCGTCTCTCTCCCTCCCTGGGCCTGCCCCTACAGATCATGAGAAGTTGCACTCGATGACTTCCAGACCCTTCCCAGCCCTGGCCTTTTTGGATCTATCCACTCTGACCACATCCCTCTCCCAGCCACAGAGAGGTGGACCAGACACGTGGCTGAGAAGCTTCAAAACTGCGTTCCCAAAATATCTGAGCGACTGGCAGATGGAGATGTTGTATGCAGGCGCGGGAGGAGAGCGAATTGGAAATAAAATGAAAGATGCCAGAGAGAACATAAACAGCGTTGGAGGACAGGATGGAGCCTGGAGGTGCTTTTCTGCTTCCCTGTTTCTGAAGTTCTTGTTCAGACCAGCAAAAAGGCACCTGTTTTGTTCATTCCACCCGCCCATCCATGCAACAAATATTTATTGAGCATCTACTATGGGCAGGCACTGGGCTGGGTGCTAAGACAACCTATCACACTGACTTGGATAGAAACCCTCAGAATTTGGTCAAGCCTTGAAGAATATGGATGCTCACAGATCTCTTTTTCTGTTTGGAACGACATTCCACGTGACTAACAGTGCCCACACACTTAGCGTTACACGGTTCGTATCTCAGAAGGCCCGATGGGAAGCCGGCTGAACTGAAACCCCACCACCAGCTGGTCTCACCAGCTTGCCAAACTACACGAGGAGCACAGAACTCAGCCCCATCCGCGGCAAAGATGTCAATGGAAACTCAGCTTCCCTTCTTTCATACCCCCTAAGTCCCCCCTCCTGTGGCCCAGACCCCCCCCCATGCCTGACTCCCTCCAGAAAAAGAGAAATGAAAGGTCTTGAGGCTGATTTCGAGGAAGTTCAGAGCAGTTTTACTTACAGCCAGGGAGGAGTCTGGGCTGGGAAAGGTCCCAGAATTTCAACTTCATCCTCACTCGACTGGCAACAGCTGGACTCGTAGCACTTCTGACAGCAGTGCCGGCAGGTCCATCTGCACAGCAGCAGATCAGAGATTCTAGAAAGAAAACCCTGAGGCCACCGGGGGAGGTGGGCAGGGGGGCGGGGGAGAGGGGAGGTGGGAAGAGTCAGGAAGGGGAAGAGGAGAAACAAGATCCCAAATTACAAGCAGCCGATCCCTGATGAGAAATAAAGACATTCAGGAGTTCTGGCTCTGCTGCCGAGCACTTAGAACAAAATGTTTTCCATCTCTGTTTACCAACTGCAGGCACAGAGACAGCAAACATCAACTCACTGGAGCCATCAGTAGCAGGCAAAACATTTGCAGGTATTTTCTTTTGTAGTTTACGTGAACGTCTTTCTTAACGTGTGGGTGGTTTGTAAATCAGGAGGGGTATACAATATGTTCTCGAAACACAATGAATATTACTCTGTCTTCTTGAAAGAAAAGAAAAAATATTTTTAAAAAATCTCTTTCAGTGACATGAAACAGAGATAATCAAACGGAATACGCAGGGGCTGGGGAGGGAAACTTGTCAACTAGTGTCTGTTTCTCCTTTCGGTAGAAAGGGATGGAATCTGTGATGTTATCAACATCAGGTTATTGTTTAATACTCAGTATCCACACAGCCCTGCGTAAGACTCCAAAACGAAAGGCAAGCATTTCTTGATTAAAAATCCAGACCAAACAAATCATCGCATTAACCCACCTCGTTTAATGGTTCCAACTGCCCTTTTAGAGATCCATGATGAAGCCACGGGGCGTAAGGGGGTGAAAGGGTTACAAAAAGAGAGAGACAAGACCAGTTTAGCAATATTCCAGCAACTCAAAACAAGAAAGAAAGAAAGAAAAAAAAAAGCCCTGCATCTTTCCACTTACCATCCTGGGAAGGTAGCCTCCTGGTTAACCAACACCGAATAAATGGGAAACTTTAGCATTTCGATTTGATTTGCACCGTATGCTGTTATGAATCAGAGCGGGCGGATAGATAGTCATGCTATCCAATGCAGCCACACTTCAGGAGAATAGCAAACCTTCCTATACAGAAATAGCCATGAAGCCAACCCAAAAGGACATGATTAGCTATCGTGCAGGCAGGCACAGAGTGGATGTCACTTGGCTCCCCCGCCCTCCTGGAGGCCCTACCTTCCAATTCTGCTCCAATGGTGATGGTGGGGAGTTGCATATGACCACCCACCATAGGGGGAACCCAAAAGGAAGCCATAATCTAGTCCTCTTGAGGAGGGAGGGCTTCTGTTTCTTTTGTGGCCCCACCCCCTCCCCATCTTCTTCTCCAGCTTCCCAAGGCACAGACTCCCTCCTCCTCTTGCAGATGACTTTCCAAATGCGCCAAGTAAACCAGGCAGGTGAGGAGTCCTGCATCCCAGCCTAGGTGAATCCCAGAGGTGAACTGAGGCGGGTCCCAAACTCAGAACTTTGAATCAAGAGAAAGAAAGTTACTATCTTTTCCAATTCTCTTTCAAGGAGGAGAAGGTCTCAGTTTGGTACCATTGGACGTTAACATCTTCCTACCGCTTACTAATTCCCCCTGCCCCTCCATTTAAAGAAAGAAAGCAGACTCCCAGCGCACAGCCTTGGCGATAGCCATACCCCGCTGGAATTTAATAATGTGGCATTATTCCCATTGTGTTTATTTTTCCAGTTGCCTTCTGCTTATATCACGTGATCCTGGTTTTCTATTACAGCAGTGTCTTAAAGTTTCCTTTCCATGTGATTTTTTTAAAGTAAAAATAAAAGTCCATTTTTAGCAAAAAAAATAATAATAGTACGGGTGATGAAATAGTACATGGCCCATGAAAAATGCAAAAGCCTTGAAGTGGTAAGGGAATAAACTGCAGCTTGGGAAACAGGCAAAGGCCCTAATCATGAACTCTTCCGAAACTAAAACCCAAACCATACACAGAACAAGACCTGAAGGTGCTGAGGGGCCACAGAACCAGCTAGGTAGAGAAATTTTAGTCCTGGTCTCACCAACGACCAATCATGAGACTCGGGCAAGTCCGGGGGCCTCTCTGAGCCTCAGTTACCTCTTCTTTAGTGGAAGGGCTACTCCCTACCTCTGAGGGGTGCTGTTGAGATGAGATAGGACACTGTGCAAATGCTTTCTTGCTGCCTCGGTGCAAAATAAAATGTGCTCTTTCTTCGAGGAGAATAAAGTGGGTTGTCAAGACACAGTGGAATCTAGTAGGCACAGGTATTGTTCTGGAAGAGAAGAAAGCAGCAAAAAGCTATGCCCTCATAGGGCTTCCATGAGAAAATGTTTTAAAATGCTTAGAATAAAGGGCAAGGATAAAGTGATAGTGTTTCCACAACAATCAGTGGTGATTCTCTTAATTTAGGGAAGCATTTCCTGGACATGTGGTGGTCAAAAAGGACCATTTATAAAACCAAGGTGACCAGAGACAAGGCCACTTCATGCCCTTGCTGAGGAACAACCACCGAGATTTCTCAAGGGTCAGGTGCAAGGTGAGTGTTGGAGAACAAAGAGAAACCGAGGAAGACGAAAGAGAAAAGGGAAGGTGGTCTGCATTGGGTCCACCAGGCTCCTGTGTCTAACCCCAACAGAAGAGAACAGATTAAGCCAGAAAGAGGAAGGAGAACCCATTCGAAACAGAAGTCCAGCCTTGCAGCCTGTTTTTGTACAGCCCTCGAGCTAAGAATAATTTGTGCGTTTTTAAATGGCTGAAAAAAATCAAAATAAGATCAATACTTCCTGACTCATGTGAAGCATATACAATTCAAATTTTGGCGTCTACAAATAAAGTTTTATTGGAACACAGCCACACCCACCTGTTTACTACTGTCTGTGGCTGCTTTGGTGCTACAATCAGAGTCCAACAGTTGTGACAGAGACCGTGCGGGTCTCGAAGAAAAAAAAATGCTATCTGGCATTTTACAGAAAAAGTTTAACACCCTGTTCTAGAAGGATAGCCAATATCATTGGGCCATCCTCACAGGAGATGCTTAACATATATCCCTCACCTGTCCCCATTACCTTGTGTTTTATATTCCACCTTGACCCCTAAGCAGCTGTGTGGCCTTGGGCAAGTCACTTAATTTCTCCGTGCTGAAGGTGGTTGTTAAGAACCCCAGAAGCCTGTGACAATGCTCATTTCTCTAGACTGTGCATTCAGAGTGGCGGGAACTGTGCCGTTTTCACCACTGTACCCTCACATAGTAGGTGGTCACCCAAGTGTGTGTTGAGCGACTATTGAATAGCCCCCAACCACATTCAGCACACGGTGGGCATGTGTAGTAAATGTGACCTTCATTGAACTTGAGAAGAGGAACCCGCGATTCCATGACAGGGAAGCCAATCCAGGGCATCGAGCAGGGAGAGGAATGGGAGAGGCTCTGCCAGGTGACAGAGCAGAGTTCCCGGCAGACTGAAAAGTCTGAGGACAAGATGAAGGGATGTGTAAACCAGAGGGGACCCGGGAGACCAGCAGCCCCCCAGCTGAGGCTGAGGGGACAAGATGGGAGCCAAGATGCAGCCTGGACGTGGGGGCCCGTGAGCTTCTCCGCCCGGCTCGGAGGAGCCAGCCCCGGAGGCAAGCAGCTCGGCGGGTCTCACGGCGGGTCTGACTGCTTGACCTTGGCGCTGACCTGTGGCCACTTCCCTTCCTGCAGAGGAGCAAGGTTTCTTAATCAAGAAGTCCAGCCTACCTCCCCCAAAAAGCTGCTTGGAAATTGCTTCAGCTCACGGATTCTTGGGGGAGTTTCTCCAAGGTGACGGGGTCCACATCGCCCACACCCCAGTGCAAGGGGCTCAAGTAGCCGGCTCCCTTCCCCCTCACCGGCGCGCCTTTGGCCTCTGCGTGTCCCCCACCCCTCAGCACCCCGTGCCCGGGAGAGACGACGTCCTTGTCCCTCCTGGCCGGAACAGCTGCCTCAGGCTCGCTCCGCCGGCCAATTAGCCCGAGCCGTCACCACGGTAACGGCAGCCGGCGGGCCAGGCGGCTGGCGCGCCCCGGGCCGCCCTCCCCGCGGCCCCTCCCCTGGGCCGGGGTGCCGGGGGCTGGGGGAGGGGGAGGAGAGGCCGCCCCACCCCCCATTCCCTCCGCAGGAGGTGAGGGCGCGCGAGCGGAGTCCACACAGCGCCCTCCATCCCGGGGTCTGGGGTCCCCGGCGTCTGCTCCCGGGGCGCCCCGCCGCTGCTGCACAGGTTGCCCGTGCTCGGGCACCCTTTTCCTCGAGACAAGTTTGCGGGAGCCTAGGCGCGTGCCCTCCCTGCCGCGCGCTCCCAGCCGGAGGGGGCGCGGCACCCCCACCCCCGGCCCGGACCTTGCCCCCGGCCCCAGCCCTACCTGGATGTACGCCATTTTCGCCCGCGCGTACTCACTCCGGCCCGGGCATGGCGCCGCCACGGCCACTTTGCCCTCGCCAACCGGGGAGGGGGGAGAAAGCAAAGGGGGAAAGGAAGAAAAAAGCAGCCGAGTGGCCCCAGACGTGACTGGCGTGGCTGATGAGCGGCGCCCGCCCCTCCGCCGGCCGCCCCGTCCTTGCCTTTCCCTGCGTTCCGGCTCCCGGAGTCGGGGCCACCTCCCCGGTTCGGGGAGGGAGATCGGGCGCCCGGGGCCCCCGCCTCGGCCTCCCTCGCTGTCCCGCACTCCCCCCGAGGCGCTCCCCAGGCTGGAATAAGGCCGGGGCGCCTGGGCAGGGAGCCCGGGGCAGCCGCGGGGACTGCAGCGACCCCGGCGCGGGCGGGGCGGAGACGCTGGGGCCCGGGCGCGCGGGAGGTGGGGGAAGGGACGGGGATGGGGACCGGGTGGGAGGAGGTGGGAGGGGGTGGTGCACAGGTCAGCCCATCCGGCCCTCGCGGGGCTGGCACCGAAAGCAGAGCCCCGGGGGCGGCCGTGAAGCCGAGGGGACACAGTCCAGCCCGCCATGGAGTCTGCAACGAGGAGGGTCCTCCCCATCCAGCCCTCTCCCCAAACCGGGTTGGAAAAACTTTATTCCCGCCCCACCCGACGCGGCTAGGAAGGTTGCGGTGGGGCACACAGAGGCTGCGTGGATGGGAGCCCCGAGTTAAGGGGGGTGTAGGGCACCGGGAGGGAGGTGCCGCGGCCAGGGCTGCAGGGGGCGCGCGGAGAGAGCGGAGCGCCCCTTTACCCCAAACCTGCCCGAGTTGCGCCCCGGACGCAACAGGTCTAGCGCGGGGCAGCCCAGCAGCGCCACCCAGCGTCGTGCCCGGCCTCGTGCGCGCCTCTGCCCGCGGGCAGCCCCGAGCCAGCGAGTGTGCGCCCCGGGGCGTGTCCGCCGCCCGCCTGCCCGCGTGGCTAGGGCGCCCTGGGCCCGAAGGCCTCCACCAAACCTCCCAGCCCAAGGCCTCCCGTCCCCAGGCCCCGCATCCCAAGGCCACAGAGCTTGGTCCAGCTCTCTACTGAGAGATTGGAGGTGGAACATTGCCCTCCGCTGGTTCTCTCTTTAAAATGCCCCGCCAGCTCCTGCTGCTGGTGACCAGTTTTATCAGTCTTTTCATTTCAACCTCCCAGCGCCTCTGTCTTTTCATCGGTGAAAATGGGATAAAAATCTCTGCCCTGCCTATCCTCCAGGGCTGTTTTGTGGAAATAAATGTGGAAGTAATAAACGAAAGATGTAACATACACGTGTGCATATATTTTGTGTAAAAATCTAGCAGACGTATGCATTTTTGAGTATGATGTATTGAATTTGTAGCGCATCGCATGCAACACATACTGAACTCAACACTGCACAAGCTTTATTTCATTGCATCCTCCTGGACCTGGAGGACTCCTACACAGCCAGCTTCGTGCCTGACCACAGTGGGCGCTCAATAACTGTTTTTGTCGTTGTTGGCTCCATTTCCTGAGAGAGGTGCTGCGATTATCCCCAATTTACAGGTGAGAGGTAAAGCCACTTACTGAGGCCTGACAGCTGGTAGCAGGAGGCACTGGCCTTCGAACCCACACGTGTGCACTCGTAGCCACTTTGCAGTATCTGCCCAGTCTTTCTCCAGCACTGATGCGAAGGTGTGCTTGGGGAGGAGTGGGCTTCACCCAGGAGGGGGGTCTCCTGGGATGGCTGCCCTTGGGGGGATGGCAGGGACACAGAGGAATGTGCTAGATGTTCCCATGAATAATACTAACTAACCCTTTTTTGAGGTCAGTGTGCCAGGCACTGTTTTCAGCCCTTTACACAAATTTGACCTTTTAATTCTCTGATTTCCACGAGGTAGGCAGTATTGCTATCCCACTCTTCAGATGAGGAAAAAAAAAAAAAGAATGCCTAAAGAGTTGACGTATACAGCTTCCAGGAGCTGGGATCCAAACCTAAACTTGAATCCTTCACCTCTCCCCTGTATTGTGCTGCCTCATGATGCCTGATCTTGGGGGAAAGAGAAGGAACCACCCAGCGTTTTTTGGTACCCTAATCTCCTAAGACCTGAAATTGTCTGAGAATACTAAGCATCCCTCTCCCAAGGGAAGAGGTTATTTAAAATGAGTATAATAGAAGCTACCTCTGGTATTATCAAATGCTTTAATTGTATGCAAATCACCTGGCACAATAGGTGCTTAATAAATACTTGTTGAATGAGTAAATGGCCAGTAATGACAGCTAACATGCATGGTTCCAGCTCTCAAGTCAAGTAGTTGTTATGACTGGGTGCTGAGCACCTCGTGTTTGTTCTTGTTTAATCCCTCCTACAGCCCTACAAGGTGGGTGCTGCCATGGTCCCCATTTTATAGATCCCCAGAAGCTGAAGTTCTGGGCTGAGAGGCAAAGTGGGTGCCCAAGATAAACAGGTGAAAAGAGACAAGGACGGCGTAAAAATGCACGTCTGGCTGGCAATAAAGGCCCAGCTCCACGGCCGCACCATCCCCGGGGGAAAGAAGTGAGGAGAATATAAGTGTAGGTCTGGGCGTGGTGGCTCATGCCTGTAATCTTAGCGCTCTGGGATGCCGAGGCGGGAGAATCGCTTGAGCTCAGGAGTTCAAGACCAGCCTGAGCAAGAGTGAGACACCATCTCTACTAAAATAGAAAAATTAGCTGGGTGTGGTGGTTTGCCCCTGTAGTCCCAGCTACTTGGGAGGCTGAAGCAGGAGAATTGCTTGAGCCCGGGACTTTGAGGTTGCTGTGAGCTAGGCTGATGCCACAGCACTCTAGTCCAGGTGACAGAGCAAGACTCTGCCTCAAAAAAAAAAAAAAAAAAAGTAAGAAGAAGTAAGTGTAAGTCTTTATCAGGGGGAGTATCAGATGTCACTCTGAGACTGGATTCCAGGGTCCCAGGGCTCTGCAAGCGTCTCTTTGCCTTTCACAGGGACCTGAAGTCCAGCTTTGAGGGGTAGCCTGGTCTCAGAGCAAGGCCGTGCCTGTTGACAAGGCAGATCTCAGTGGGGAAACCCCCAGTCCAGGAGAGAGACAAATACATGGAATTATATGTGACCTGTGGTGTGATAAAGGGAGGCTCAGGGGACTTTAGGGATACACAGGAGGGCCCCAGCCTAGCGTGATGAGGGTCAGAGAAGGCTTTGTGACAGGGCTGGCATTAAACCGAGTCCCAAAGAACCAAAGATGGGGAGATTATTCTAGAGCTCAATGTTGCTTAATTGGGAGGTCCAGGGATAGATTCCTAGGGGGTCCACGAACTGAAAAAGGAAAAAAGTTACATCTGCATTGTCACCAACCTCTTCCCGAAATTTGGTATTTCCTTCCTTTATAAATGCAGGCAACAAACCAACACAATATTAGCACTTTCTGTTGGGACTTTGTCACCAACAGAAATCATGTGTATTCATATCACATTAGAGTTGTTGCACATTACTTGAAGTTTCATATGTACTCTTTACTGTTTGAAAGTTACAATAGTTATTAGGCCCACTGCTAGATCTTTCTATTTAATGGGTTAGTAAGGAAGCACATACATTATCATACTTAAATTTGTTTAAATATTTTGATAACTGTATATCAAGGTAATTATAATTTCAGTATCATTCGAAGCATTCTATGATTTTAAAAAACATTATTCTGAGATGGGGTCTATAGGTTTCAACAGACTGCCCGGGGTTCCATGACAAGAAGGGAATAAGAACCCCTCAAAGTAGCATGTGCGTTCCCTTAGAGGTGAGAGGGACAACTGCAGGTGGTTTTCAGGCTGCGGGGTGAGGAGAGGGGGGTGCCAGGTGAGGGTCAACAGGTAGGAGGGGCCAGAGCTCAGGCAGCCGCCTGAGTTACCCCGTAAGAGAGCAGGGAGGATCGTGATCGGAAAGATTTTTGGCAGGTGTGTGTGTGTCTGTCTATCTGGGTGTCTTTGGGCAGGGAGTAGACAAGCCTGGAGGCAGGGAGGGTGGGAGGAGGGCAGGGGTCCGGGGTGGGGGACATAGAAGGGTTTTATGTTTGGATATGTTGAATCTCAGATATGTATTATCTAAGGTTCCTGAAAGAAACCCAGTCCAAACCAGCTTGAGCCAAAAAGAATTTATGAGCTCATTCACTGGGAAGGCCAAGTGCAAATCCTATGGGCGTGGCTGGAGTGAGAGATGCAACCGAAGTCATCAGGGTTCTCTCGCTCTGTATCTCACCTCTTCACGGCTTCTCTCTGAACATTAGATTTTTTTTTTCCCCTGGAGTAGGTTTGCTTCACATGGCAGAAAAATAGCCACCAGTGGTCTTAAGTTTATATTTTTACAGTTTGTGCTCCAAAAGGAAGAGAGATTTTGTGTCAAATCTTATGGAAAATGTTTGGTCCTGTTTAAGTCGCATACCTACGGTGGCCAGAGGACCCCACACTCTGCTTGAGTCAGCCTGGACCAGGTGACCAGAGGTGTGTGCTCATGGTGAGCCAGAATCCCACCAGGACCATGTACAGAGGGCAGGATTTTGTTCTCTAAGAAGAAGGTTCTGGGAGACAAAAACAACATGCTCACGATGAGGTGGCCGCGGAACATCCAGGTGGAGATGTCCAATCTCCAGGCAGATTAGATGGTTCTGGAATTCAGCCCTTTCTAATACAGAATGACACTCAGAGCTGATGATCAGGGAATAAGACTTCAGTCACCCCCTGAAGGCATTTCTGGGCTCATGTCCATCTCCAGCTTTTGCAAGGAGCCAGGCCTCTCACTGTGTCCCCTGGAACACCCAGCCCTGGATGGCAGACATGGTACACAGTCATAGCAACAGTCTTCTCTTCACAGTCCTTAAAGGTAGTTAGAGGTGGGAATGCAAACCCCAGTCCTGAAACTACCTACATAATTAAAAAGTGCGGGCCACACGGATTCTGTTTGGGTGTCTTTCTATTCCTGCTGTACAGGCTGATGGCTCTTGTCTCCTAAGTCAGTTCCAATGATACAGCTTCCCAAGCAAGCCATTCAGATCCTGTTTTAGCTGTACCTGTAGCCCTGGGCAGTGTTTCTGAATGTAGGGGAAGTACGAAGGCTCTGGGCTAATTAAATAGCTTGGTCTGAAGTAGGAACGGCAGCCTTCTGTTAAGTATGATTAACAGGCTGACATAACCAAGTAATCCCGAATGGGAGTCAGAACCTGCCATCCTCACCAGGGACAACGTGGTTTGATAGCAAGAGATTTAGCTTCTAGTCCAGCCTCACCTACATAACAGCCGTGCGACCTTAAGTAAGCCACTTCATCTCCCGGGAGCCTCAGTTTTCCTCATCTGCAGAATGGGTATAACACTGCCCTGCTGGGGCTGGTGTGAGATAAAGCAAATGAAAAAAAAATGCATTTGAAACACAGGCGCATAGTTCACCAATAGTGGTTCTCTGTTTCTTTCTCCCAAAGTGTATATTTAATCTGTGGCCATGGTGTATCTGGTTTTATTTTACAGTTGGAAGAGAAGAGCATGTCAAGGAGGAAGAAAGGCATGGAATGACATGGAAGTTAAAAGCCTGGACTCTAGAGTCACTCAGACCTAGGTCTGAGTCGTGCTGCATGCCACATGCTAGGTGTGTGACCTCAGGCATGTTCCTCTGGGAGGCTCAGCATCCTCCTCAGTGAATGGGATACTGACTGTCACTGCTTCACGGAGGTAAGGATTCAATGGGCCAAACTATCCCTTAGTATAGCACCTGCCACCAAGGAGGTACTCCGTAAATGCTAGCTGTTGCTATTTTTCATTTTCAAAACATAAACACATCACACAGACAGGTTATATTATTACTAGTAACTGTGCTAGGTGCTTTATTTACCCTGAACCATTTTTGTTTTCTGTTCATGGCCAAGACTGAGAAGAGAGAGTGCCGCATCATACACTAGGACAGTCGTTTTCAAACTTGATCGTGCACAGAAGGTGTGGGGGACTGTCTTGTGACACTCCCTATTCTCACACTGCTCACCCAGAGATCCTGATGCAGTAGGTTTAGAACTGGGGACTGGGGATATGCATTTCCTAACAAGCTTCCCCGAGTTGCTGATGCAGGTGGACTAAAGTTTGACCTTGACCTTAGCATGCTGGGACACCATCTTTGCAATGTTCACACACTTCCTACCTAAGAGGATGCTCGCCACCAGCCAAGCTGCCTCGTGAGTGATGTTCTGTTGTTGGAAGGGCCAGGGTGGGAGATTACACAGAGGTGGGGGATGGGCCTAAGGGTGCCCACAGCGTTGCAGATGTTTGACTCACTCATGAAGCTTGACCTCCAGCTGGTCCCTGCCTCCTACCAGACATCTCTTCATCTTGCATGCTGTCTGCTGGCGTCACTCCTGAGGATCTTGCTTAGATGAAGGAGTCTGGCAGTCTAGCCTTTGAAACATCCTGAAACCCCCTCCCCACCCTACCTGTAGTCCCTACATTGGTTCAAGAATTTATACTGCAGATGTCCCGGCTGAGGCTGACAGCCACAATCAGCCAAACCCTCTCCACCCTATGATTCAGAGAAGGGTAGCTAATTATTTAGTCTTCAAGAAGGAAAATCTGAGGGCAATTTAATAATGGGCTTCAAACATATGAAGGGTTATTAGCAGGAAGCTGGTGACCACCTGTTTCCCCTCTCTGCTACGGCTGGGAAGAACAGCGCTGGGATTTAACTGCAGAAACAGAAGAGCGCGCTGGGGTAGGCACAAGCATTGACAGCGCTGATGTGGTTACAGGGGCAGCATATGAAATCTGCTTTCCTAGGATTTAGGACAAAGGAAAGACGCTTTGGATCTGATGTGTTGTCTCCTCCAGAGGCAGGGTGGAGAGCACGATATTGTGAACAGCTTCGAGACGCGGATTTTGTCCTAGTCTGGAACCCTGGCACCTGGTGCACTGTAGACGAGCACTTCTCAATGCATGGTCCCTGGGCCAGCACGCCAGCATTGCCTGGGAACCTGGCCAGACATGCAGAATCCCAGGCCCCACCCACAGCAACTGAATCGGAAACTCTGGAGGTCAGCAAACCCTCCAGGAGATGCTGATGCTGGCTGAATTTACTGTGCATCCCACTCAGGCAATCTCATTCGATACAAGTTGCAGATTCAGTAAGTCTGGAGCACGGCCTGGGATTCTGCATTTCTAACGAGCTCTAAGTGATGCCAGTGCTGCTAGTCCACGTACCACAGAGCAGCGAGGATCTGGAGTAGATGGGTTGGCCTGTGCACGCAGCTGAGGGCTCAGCCCACTTCCATAGGAAGCAGGAAAAGGGCCAGACGGCAAATGGACCCAGTCCCGAGGCAGGGGGGACACAGTAGAAAGAATGTGGAGTCCCAGAGACAGAGTTCAAATGGGGGCTCTGCTGCTGACCAGTTTTGTGAGCCTCAGTTTCTTCATCCATAAGTGGGCATGTGCATGCCAGGAGGGTGGGGTGCAGGTGGAATGAAGGAGTTGGAAGCCCCTGGCATAGCGTTTGGCATGCAGTACCCACTCTGCCATGTAATTTCTTGTAATGATTAATGATCAGTGTCCAAGTGATGGTGCCAGCGCCTCTGATGATCGGGCAGCCACCAATCATGCATGACAACGTGTTCTCTCTTTCCCTCTCTCTGCCTTGACCAACTTCCTGCCTTCTACAGCCTCGTGTGTAGCAGAATATGCAAGGTACCCACCAGCATCGCTCTTCCATTCTCCTATGGAAATAGAGTTGTGCTGGGAACGTGGCTGCCCAGCTTGAATCCACATGATTGGTTGATGGAAGTACCGGACTTTCAGATTGATCTGGATTCAGGAGCTCAAACCGTGCTACTGGTTCTCTGTGTCTCCACCTCTCATTTCTTCTTCAGTCCATCTACACAAATCCCCCAAATGCATTCCCAGCCCATGTTCCTTCTCTGAACTCCAGGACACCATATATAACATGCCTTTCCTTCTCCACCTGCATGTTTAAGAATGGGGGTTTTCAGACTATGGCTAAATCCAGCCTCCACCTGTTTTTGTAAATATAATTTTATTGGAACATGCATGTTCTCTGGCAGCTTTCATGTGGCAATGGCAGGGTTGAATAGTTGTGGCAGAGACTGTATGGCTTGCAACGCCTGAAATATTGACTCTCTGGCCCTTCACAGAAAAAAATTTCTGACCCCTGGCTATGAAGCATAACAAATTTTGTATTCCTAAACCAAATTCCTGACCTGTCCCCTAACCCCCTAAACCTGCCTTGCCCACTGTCTTCCCTCTTCAAGATGCTCAAGTCAGAACCCTTAAGTCATCCTTGAAATTAGAATATATATATATATATATATATATATATATCCTAAATAGAACCTTCTGACTTCCCTATAACAATTTTGCTTTTTCAGGGGTAGCAGATGAGTTTTAACACTCTATCCATTGTTCTCAAGTCAGGTTTGCCAAGGCCTATGGACTATTCCAGGACAGAACTTGCTTCTCTGTGGCGAGGAAGAATTCAGCATTGTCTAAAGAGCCACTGCTCCACACAGACTTATATGGGAATGTCCACAGCAGCATTATTCATAATTACCAACAAGTGCAAACAATCCAAAAGTCTATCGATAGATGAATAAACAAAATGTGGTATATAGCCATACAATGGAATACTTTCTTGCAATAAAAAGGAATGAACTATTGATACATGCTGCAACATGGAAAACCTCAATCTCATTATGCTAAGTGAAAGAAGCCAGACAAATAAGACCACATACTGTATGGCTCCATTTGTATGTAATGTCCAGGAAGGGAAGATCTTTAGAGACAGGAAGTAAACGAGTGCCTTCCTGGGGCTGAGGGTGAGAATGGGGAACAAATGCAGAAAGGCACAAAAGATTTGGGGGGATGATGGGAATGTTCTAAAACTGTATTGTGGTGATGGTTGCATGACTCTGTGAATCACTAGAAATCACTGAATTGCACACTTAAAACGGATGAATTTTAGGGTATGTAAATTATACATCAACAAAGCTGTTTTAAAAAAGAAAAGAAAATGAAAATGTCTTGCTAAAAGTTTTTTGGTTCTATGTTTAAAGGAGGTTCTGTGCAATGGTCTTTGAGAATTATCTTCCTCACCTTTTTAGATGTGTTTCTATGAAAGATCAACGGAAAACTCCCATCCGTGTCCCAAATAACGTAAATGAAGTTTATAAATCAATTAGTTAATACTTTAAAATGGCCTGCTTTCTGCCCTGTGTAAGGCAGTAAAAGGGGTCATAATATTCTGCCCTTGTGAAATGGTTTTCTGGTGATGTTTGCAGAACCTCTGTTGTCTGACCTCGTCACTGAGTGAACTGCACCAGGTCCAGGGATCGTTACCCATCACAGCAATTGACAAACGCCACATTCACATAGGGAACAGCAACAGTGAGAGTAAAATCTTGCATTGTGACTACAGGGGGTTGAGGAGGAATGAAATGCTCTGATTAGTCTGTCTCATGGTGACCTCCAATTTCCATTTCAATGCAATCAACGGAGGATGGTGGGGTAGCCTCAACTTTGCTTGTCCCTAAAGCACCACCCTGGACCAATGGCAGGTGTGAGGGGAGATAGAGCACTGCGATTGGCCCAGCCTGGGTCACATGCGCATGCCTATGGGGGAGGGGGGTAGTGCTCCATGATCGGCAGCCCCACTAGAAACATACGGAAAAAGAGAAGGACAGTTCCCACAAAGGAAATAAGAAGATAAGAAGACAGAAACACCAGGCAGCTTACATTATTCCCACGTGCAAAGAAATCATAATGAGTCAAGATGCCCTGTGGTTAAGGGCAGTCAGTGTTGCAAGCAGCAGTTTAACATGAGCTCATGGGGAAACAGCTACACGGTTATGTTCAGCCCTCTTGTTAAAGCTAGCCCCATATACGCCCCAGTCCTCCCTCTCCATTCAAGGCGACTTGCAAGTGTTGAGCATTCTGGGATGACATGTGGTCCAAAGATGACAGTCATTGGGTGACCCACAGAGCAGGCAGCTCAGCGCTGAGTCCCTTCCTCTTGGCTACCACATTGGACAGAGCAGCCCCACACTTGTCCCTTCTAGAGCAACAGTGACAGCAGGTATCAATAAGAAACAGAAAGAGCAAAAGGAAATGAGCCTCTGCCAACCCCATGTCACACTGAATCTTGATCCAAGAACAATTGTACCCACCATGGTGCCAGTGGTAAGACATCTGCCTGTGTTGCCCTCTTGCCTTATACTTCTTCCCATTCTGCTCGACTCAGCTCAGTTGTCACCACCTCTGTGAAGCCTTCCTTGAATGCTCATAGAATTAAACTTCAGAATTCCAAAACACCTCTTAATAGCCTATCCCAATAACAGCTACCATTTGTTGAACACTTACTATGCGCCAGGCACTGGGCTGAGGACTTCATTTGAATTATACCATCTGATGCCTCATGCACAATACCACGAGATAGGAATTATTATCCCCACTATACCGAGGAGGAAACTGAGGCTCAGAGAGGTAAGGGGCTTCCCCAGGCTCACTCAGCTAGGAAGCAGAGGAGCCAGGACTGGAATTCAGGGTTGTTGGGCTCCAGAGCCCATGCTTTTAATGCCTGGGCCCCATGCCAATCAAAGTGTGGTCCTCGGGCCAGCAGCATCAACCTTGCCTGGGAACTTAGGAGAAATGCAGGATCTCAGGCCCTATCCCAAATCTATGGGATCAGAATCCGCATTTTTACAAGATCCCAGGTGGTTCATGGTAACATTAAATTACGAGAGGGACTGGCCAAGGCTAGCCTGTGTTTTAGTTACTTGTCTGTCTATGCGTGTCTCACCTTTAGGGCACCAGCCCTTCAAGGGCAAGGACTGCACTTTTTCGCCTCTCTGTTTCCTGAGCACCTACTGCAGAGTTTGGCATAGTAGACTGCTGGGACCGGTGGAATTCTTCTTGTCCCACCCATTCACCCTTTGGAGTTTCTGTAAACTAGCCCACTTCCTTTTTCTTTTTCTTTAAATCCTGCCTGAGGAAAAGAACAGGCATACACTGTGCATGGCTAATTTAAAAACATCTGCCCGTGTACTCAACAATAGCCTGTTCCACTTAAACGTGCAAGGCCTGACGATGCCCTGGAGTTCCTGGTCCCTAAGAGGAACTGCACCCTCTGCAGAGCTAAGCCCCAAAAGCTGTTGGAAGCCAGGGCCAGGACGCAGTGCCACGCTGGTGTTTGCTTTTCAGGAAAGTATTCTTTCCAAATAGAATGCATCCTGCTATTTCAGAAAGTGTGAATCTTTAGGGGCTGCTCAGCAGAGGTGGTTCCAGAATTATTACCTAAGGGGGAGCTTGGAGTTGGTTCTCCAGTAGGAAGGAGGACTTTAAGATGAGGACCTTTAGCATCACATCAGGATAAGAAAATGCCAGGTGCCCGTATTAAAGAGTAAGGGGGCTGATGGAAATCGGGGAATGGAAAAGGCTAAACTCCTCAGCGCTGTCCCCATCGAGCCACCACTGATACTCAGTTCTCACCACAAGCCATTGGGAGCATGGGAATTTGGGGTTCAATGTTGGTCCCAGCCAAGGGAATAGATTTTTGCATCTCAGAACATTAGAGCTGGCTATGACATGGCAAAAAATGGGTGTTTCAGAAATATTTTCTTAAAGTCAAGTCGGGATTAGCTTGGGTTGCAATTTTGCTCACCTCTTTGATGCTGTTGAGACCAGGGATCCAGGAATATGTGACTTTTGTCCCTATCCATCTCCTAACAGCCTCCCTTCCACTCCACCCCACTCCCGAGGTTCCTTAGGGAGCCGTATGCAAGGAACAGCAGCTAAATTGGAATCAAAACACTTCTTTATTAATAGTTGGACCTGGACCTAGTAATTCCCAATGTAGAACTCCCTTTTAAAACTCTGCCTATATAAATGAATAAATAAATGACCTCTCAGGCACCATCCAAGCCCCACACTTTACAGATGAGAAAGCTAAGATTCTCCATTGGGAAAGTGTCTCGCCCATGGTCACACAGTAAGACCATTGGCATAGCTGGAGTGAGAACCTGCAGCTCTGATTTCCGATTCAGAGCTTAGTAGATGGCTTATCAGTCGGATCAGCTTTCAGAATCTACCCAATTGTAGAAAAGAATGAAATGGACTTAAGTATCATGGAGTTGCCTGGAAATGAAAGTAACACTCTCATTGGCCAAAACAGGGTCACATGGCTACCTCTAGCTGCAAAGAAATCTGGGAAAGCAGGGACGGAGATTTTGGGATTGATTGGCTTAGTGACCAACCATGATCCAAAGTCCAGATCCACTCCTACCTGGAACAAATTCAGAGTAGGCAAAGAAGTAGGGGAATGTATACCTTGTAGGTAACATTGTCCAACCTAGTGATGACATTATGTTCATATAACAAAAGAAGATCCTGAGATTAAAGAGCTAAAGTGGCTTGCCTGAGGTCAAAGCTAATTAATGGTCAAATTGCATTTCTACCTGATTCCAGAGTCTGCGCTCTTAGCTACAATGGAATCCTGAATTTCAGAAAGAAAACAAAAATGCAGAACTCTTTAAGAAACTGAGAATCACACTTTACAGACCTATGCTAATATCCTCTAAACCATCTCAGTTGAATGATACTTGAAATTTATATATATTTTTCATTCAAAGCAACAAATCATTTTTTTAAATGTAGCAGTTTGAGACCGTTCTTTCTTCACGACGGAAGCTTATAGGACCATCACGTTGTAAAATTCCGGGAGGTACCATTCATATGGAAGCCTGTGTTAAGAGCACCCCCAGAGCTGTGCAGTGCACAACCTCCTCAGCCACATATGTTAAGTCATGCTAAGTTTAACCTGTCTGGTCCTTGATTTCTTCATGTGCAAAGTTTGCTTGCTGTTCTAGAAAGACTTGGAGGTCCCTCATAAGGTCCTATATAATACTGGTGACAGACCATAAGTATTCACACAGAAGAATAAAAAATGGGCAAGAACATAAAGGGTCTCATGTCTTCAACGGGAAACATTGCTGTTGCTTTGCAAGGTGAAGAAAAGAAATGGTACTGAAATATTCCCCATAATACAGCCTCTCCTTTTTTTGGTTATAAAATACCCTTGCCAACAATCCAGAACACTCTAGAGCTTAATTTCCTCAGGAACAAAGTATGTCCTTGCAGTAACATAAAGTGTTCCCTCTTCCTCATCAGATGAGCAGTGAATAGGGCACTGATCCTTGAAGGACACCATTTATGGGCAGTTGCCCGCTATGAAGTGGCATGACCTTTTTTCCCATATCTGTCTACTCCCCAGAGGGAATGGCCCTCTTATTACATTTTCCCAGCCTGGAGTTTAGCTCCACAGGCAACCTCCTGTCATTTGTCTGTCTGATGGGTATTATTTCTTCTAAGAATCTAATTAGGATCTTTTAAAGAGTTCAGGCTGGGAGCGAGGGAATTAACTATGACTCAGAGTGTGCACTGCCCAAAGCCAGGCGAAAAGTGAGACAATTATTCATTGATTTATTCATATATTTATTCAGTCCACAAGCCCTGACAAGGTACCCTTTTGTGTGCCAAACTATGCTGGGAGTTGAGGCAAGAGGGTAGAAATGCAAGCTCTGTCTCCATTTTCCAGATGAGTTTAGCTCCATGCAGCAGAGAGGCTCCACTTAAAAGGAAGTGATTGAACATGATGCCATGTGTCCACCAATTCCCCTTTCATTTTCCTCTCTTTTGGATCAAAGGAAGAGTACATTGTACAGACATCCTTGCAGCTGGGTGAGGCTATGTAACTAGTACGAACCAACAGGCTATAGCAGAAGTGACCAATGCCCTCTTTTCCCTTGCTTTGGGGACCAAGAATGCAAAGATTGAGGTGTATGAACATCTGTCAGCCTGAGTCTCTGAGTGACCGTGTGGAACAGAGCCCCTCCACCCCAACTACCCTCATTTAGATGCTCAAAAGAATGAGAAATCCACCTTTGTTTTCCTAAGCCACTGAGATTCAGGGATCAATCTATTACCACGGTGTAATTTAGCTTCACCTGACTAAGTTAAAAACTTTCAAACCAGTTAAACTGATGGTGGTGGACCCAGGGAGAAAAACCATATATTTCATTTATTTGGTAAATGTTTGCAGAGCACAGATTATATGTCCTGGGAATTACAAAAAGGAGCATAGTCTCTGCCCTCCTAGGACTCATGATCTTATAATAACAACACAAGGCTGGCACGTAGTAATTGCTCAGTAAATAAGACTACTACAATTGTAGCTCTGGTGCAAAAGGACATTCACACATGCAATGCACTCCCATCAACACACCCAGATAATAACCAGCCCAAAACCTGTGAGGAAATAGTCAATGTCTCGGATTGTGTTCTTTTTCTTTTTTTGCTGTGGTTCTCCTATAAGCATTTTACTAGCCTGTGACAATTAAAACAGTCATTTATGAAGTCTCAGAAAGTTGTTTTTTTATGAGGAAAGGCAAATAAGCACATTCAATCTCATTTCCCAAAATATTAAACTTTAAAAGAAAATCAGTTATGGAATGCTGTGTGGAATGCCAGATGGGATCCTGGAAAAAGACATCTGTGGAAAACTTGATGAAATCTGAATAAAGTCTGGTGTTCAGTGAGTAGTATTGCACCAATGTGCATTTCTTAGTTTTGACAAATTCGCCGTGGTTTTGTAAAATGTCCACATTAAGATAAGTGGGTGAAGAGCATTCTGGAACTTCCTGTACTATCTTTGCAACTTTTCTGTAAACCTAAAATTATTTCAAAATAAAAAGATGGCCAGGCACAGCACTCACACCTATAATCCCAGCACTTTGGGAGGCCGAGGCAGGAGGATCACCGGAGGCCAGGAGTTCAACATAGCAAGACTCCATCTCTAAAAATTTTTTTAAAAAATTAGCTGGGTGTGGTGGCACATACCTATAGTCCCAGCTACTCAAGAGGATCGCTCGAGCATGTGAGTTCAAGGTCACAGTGAGCTATGATCAGGCCACCACACGCCAGCCTGTGCAACAGAGAGAGACCCTGACTCTTAAAAAAAAAATGTCTAAAATCCAGTGTTAATGTTTTCCAGGTTCCTACTCTACAGATAGTGTAAATGAGGTTAACCTGCAGGTAGGGTGGTCAGAAAAAATACAGCATCACCTCCAGGCTAAGCCTGGGATAGACACAGAGGCTGCAGGAGTGAATATGACGTGGGCCTTAACATCCAGCATCTCTCAGTCCCACCAACTAGAGCCTGGAGGCTCAGCCCAGCCCCTCACATGGTGCCTGCCACTAAGCTCAGTTACCGTTTGATGGCTGGAGGAGTAGCTGCATAACCTCATTCGGTCAAGATACGTTTACTGAGCACCTGCTGTGAGCATGGCCCTGTTCTAGGCACTGTGGATGCAGCAGTGAACAAAATAGACCAAAAAACTCCCTGCCCTCGTTGTGCTTGTATACCAGCAGTGACGGGCAGGGGGGCAGTGAACTCAAAATATATAGGTATTTTATATAGGTTAGGTTGGGTATTATATATAGCATAGGTTGGCACAAAGAAAGGTACCTTGTCATATGGGTAGTAAACTCAAAGTATATGGGCAGCAAGCTAGCAAATATATGGGTTTTCAGACCCTGGTAAGTGCTACAGAGAAACATGAAGCAGAAGGGGAACTCGGGGGAAGGAGGCAAGGGGCGGTGGGGTTGTGATCTTAGAGGGTGGCCAGGGAAGCCTCACTGCGCGACAGTTAAGCACAGACCTGCGGGAGGTGAGATGTGTATAAGCGTGTGACGGAAGGCGTGAGTGCTTTCGCTGCCACAACAAAATATCAGACTGGGTGGTGGAACCAACAGAAGTTTATTTCTCATAGTTCTCGAGGCTGGAAGTCCAAGATCAAGGTGTCAGCAGATTTGGTTTCTCCTGAGGCCTCTCTCACTGGCTTGCAGACGGCCACCTTCTTGCTGTGTCCTCACGTGGTCTTCCCTGGCTCCTGTGTTGTCTGTGTCCTAATCTCTTCTTGTGAGGACACCAGCCATGCTGGATTAGGGCCCACACACGTGACCTCATTTTCCCCTAATTACCTTGTAAAGGCCGTATCTCCAAATCCAGTCACATTCGGAGACACTGGGGATTAGTACTTCAACAAAGGAATTTGGGGGGACACAGTTTAGTCCGTAACAGTGAGTGAATGAATGAATGAACGAATGAACCAGTCTGCCGCTTTGCTTCCAGGCGAGAGTGAAGGCAGTCAGAGGAACACAAGGACTGGAGGACCAGGGAACGAGGGGTGAGCAGCCACATCGGGAGAAAAAGCCAGGGATTTGACATGTGTTGTTTTTCAATTCCCTCTTGGCCAACTCGGAATGTGTTTTTCCCAGCTCTGGCTCTTAACTATTTCCGGAAACAGTTTTATTAACTGCTGGCCTGCAGCAGGATGCAATAGAGAAAGCCCCGAACTTAGAGCCAGAAGACCCAGGTTCTGCTCTGCTGGGTGACCTTGGGGAAGTCACTGAACTTCTCTGAGCCTTCCTTTCTTATTCTATAAAATGGGGGTGAGAATCCCTGCCCCGTAACAGAACTGCTGGGAGAAGTTCAGTGAGGCAATTGGCAGGCAGATGAGGGCTTTGTAAACAGGGAAATGTAGTATAAATAAAAACATAAGGTATTACTGTGAAGCTTGCTGTGAAAACCACTGTAGACAGCTGATGACTGGGGCCCTCGGGCCATTTCACAGGGAGCTTATTTATAAAACTCCAGCCCTTGCCCTCGTTGGTTCCCTCCAGCCCTGCAGGATAATCAGAGATCCGGGGAAGTTGGGGCTGGGGAGAAGAAAGGCTTAAAAAGAAAGGCAGGGAAATAGAGCCCACCCAAGGCACAGAGCTGGCGATTCCTGCCTCGTGAAGGATTCTTGCTGACGCTGTGCACCTGACATTGACACTGATGGGAGTCGACATTAGGGGCACCCTCCTCGCCAGGCTCTGTGCTCAGCCCTCCCCCCGGCATCAGCTTGCTGACGTTGGGGCTATGACCTACCCATTTTGCAGGTGATGAAACCAAGGCTTAGTAGAGTTAAGTGGTTGCCCAGGGTCATATGGCTATTAAAAGGGACAACTGAGCCCAAATCTATCAGCTACTCTCTTAACCTTAACCTATACCCCATCATAATTCCTCAAAATGTCCTGCGGTGTGCCTGGCGCTTAATAGGTGCTAAAGATATTTTAAGGTCTCTAAATTCTCTAGTTTGAACCCCAGCTCTGGCACTTCCCGGCCATGTGAACTTGGACAAGTTATTTCCCTTCCAGGAACAGTAGCCCCTCCCATCCCCACCTGTCCAGGCAGCTCCTTGCCAAGTGTCAGCAGGGGGTTGTTACTTAACCTCTCGGAATCTCAGTTCCCTCAGCTGTGAAACGGGATAATAAAAGTCTGCATCCCAAGTGCAAAGCACACTGCCCAGTACCTGGCACGTAATAAGTGGCCACCCAGGCAGCTGGCATTTTATGACAACAACAACACAACATCTGTACCCCAGAGGATCAGAAATGAAAGCACAGACTGAACGAACAAATTTTAAATGTTCACATCTTGCTCCGTTCGGAACTTAGGATCAAGAAAATAATTATCTCAGCAAAAGACGTGTAGTTTTCCTTTGATTAGAAAACAAGAAATGGTGTGATGCATTGTGTTTCTCTTATGCTCTGCCAGAAAGCTCAGAGCTAAATCTACTTCTTATTAACAGTAACTGCACAAATCTCAGTTTAGCCTTCCTTGGTGGGATATGTGTTTTCAAATTTCTGTTCTATTGACTTTATTGTTCCTGTAACATTTAGAGTTCACTTTAAAGAAATTGTTAATCCAGATGCTTGAAAAACAGGGGAGGTAAAAATGATCAATGCATATTATGCAGTTATAGTTTAAAGTAGCGCATCTGAAATCAAAGCATTACCGGTGGCTTGAATTTTAGACGCAGATAAAAGGCATCAAGATGCCGGAGATTAATTTCAGATGAGATCGGGCACGTTCAGGGCGGTATGGCCATAGACAGAGATGAATTTCAAAGTGGAATTAGTTCACATGAAACATATAGGGAAAAAACAAATTTGTAAATCCTCCTCGGAGATGCCCGGTCCTGTTTGCAGGCAGGAGTTCAGCGCTGGGTCCTCTGGGCCCCACCCAGGTTGACACTTAGCTTTTTTGAGTCCCAGCTCGCAGAGGAATGGAGGCCTGCCCCATTTTCCCATGCGGGAGGGATTTCCTGTTTATCTTTCCAGATCATGTGTCCACATGCAGGAGACGTGAGTCTGGGGCAGAAGCCAACATGACGAGAGCTATTTCTGTAAGCCAATTCGACGTTAAACATGCAGGCAGGGAAGGAAGTTTACATTGAAATTAAATTTCAGTCACGTCCATTGTCTGGGGTCTCCAGAAAAAGTGTGTGTGTGTGTGTGTGCGCATGTGTGTGTAGGAGTGTGTGTGTATGCGCTTGTATCCAAATGTGATATTCTCCCTAAATACTGCAGACTGTTACAAGGGTTTTCATTCTGGTGCTGGTGTAATGGCCAAAAGGCTGTAAACAATATAAAGTTAATCAATGGGAACTGGTCAAATGACACATCCATGTGCTGGGGAAGACTGCAGGCATTACCCAAGAAGGAAGGACACAACCAGTTTGGAAAATAGTTTGGCAGTATCCAGTAACGCTGAACACACATCTGGCTCGGGGTTTGTCTGGCACTCTTACAATACAACCCTAAGTTTTATAGCCCAAGATTTCTCAATCAGGCGCTGTTGACTTTCGGGGCCAGACCGTCTTTGTCTGGGAGCTGTCCTGTGCACTGTAGGATGTTCAGCAGCACCCCTGGCCTCTGTCTGCTAGATGCCGGTGGCAGCCCCCTCTGCAAGTCGCGACAACCCAAAATGTATCCAGGCACTGCCAAAATGTCATTACGTGCAACGACACGGATAAATATCACAAACGATGTTTAGCCAAAGAAACCAGGCATGCGCGCGCGCACACACACACACACACACACACACACACACACACACAAAGAATACATGTTTCTAAATCCGTTTTGGTTGGGGGAGAGAGGGAACGGGCAGGGGGCTTCTGGATGTAATTAGTGATTACTAAAGTGTTTTTCACACTGTGAAAGTTCATTGTGCTGTGCACTTTTCTATAATTATGTTATAATTCAATAATAAAATGTTTTTTAAAATGAAGCATATCTAGATGGCTTGATAGAGAAAGTTCTCCAATATATATGGTAAGTGAAGAAAAAGCAAGTTGAAGAATACTTACACCATGATTCCCTCTATTTGTAAAGCATACACAGGAGCGTAAAGGACGCACACACACTACTTGCTCATGGGCATATAAATTGTTCAGCATGGCAGAGCACCCCTGGCCCTCGTGAATAAGTGCATAAGTTTGTCCAGACCCTGCCACTCAGCTCGTCTGGCCCCCAGGAATGTGCCCTAGAGAAGAAGCTCTTGCCCGTTATCTAAGGCGACATGAACAGGAATGCTCACAGCAGTGCTGCTGGAATATCAAACTGAGGCTCAGAGAAGTAAGGTAACTTGCTGAAGATCACACAGCATATGGATAGAAAAGCCAAGAGCTGAACCGGGTCCATTTAAACTCAGAGCTTGCGCTCCTAATCGCCTTACTATAGGATTGCAACCTCCGACCCCCGCTGTATGGATGGCTGGGAGGGTGGTACAGCGAGGAACAACATGGTCAGCGATCTCTGACAGCATCCCAAAGACCAGTCCATTTGTGCTTCTCTTCCCCAATGCAAAGTTCTCAGGTATGGGGGGAGGGGCTTCCCTAGTCCATCCAGCTCATCCTCCTGGGTGTGGAACTCCCTCCTCAGCCCTCATGGCGCGCTGGAGCACCCCCAGTTCCTTAGTCTTGTCAACCCCTCGGACCCCAAGGGGTCGAAGGTCTTACTTCTCTCCAGTTTGAGTTCACATCTGGATGGCGGAGGGGAGCTTTCCATCCTCAGGGGGGAAATGGGGCGGGGTGGAAGCCTTCTCAGTGACCTCCAAAACCAGACTGCGTGTACTGACATATTTTAGGCTCCCCCCAAAGCAGACCCTGAAACATGGGTTTGAGCGCAAGTGGTTTTTTCCAGAGGTGATCCTAGCAAAGGCAGGGAGGAAGCAGGGAGGGAGAGACAGGGAAAGGACGGCAGCCAAGAGAGGGCGTGTCACCAAGTGAGTTCCTACCTTGGGAACTCTGGGAGCCAGTGCAGGGCACACATCCTGAGCCATCCCACGGGAAGGCCGAGCGAGCTGGGGCATGGACCCGCCAGTCACGTCCCTGGGTGCGGTTGGTCAAGAGCTGCTCCCCTGGGGCGCTAACGCCGCAGCATTTCTGTCTTGTCCTGAATGTGGGTGCAAGATCCCCGGGGCCTGAGCTGCAGGGGTTCACAAGGGGCCGCCTTCAGCTCAAGGAGGGGAATGCAGCATCTTTACATAGGCTGGGGGTGACCTTTGCCATTGTCTGTGTCTGTCCCCTTCCCAGCCTTGAATTATACCACAAATTGTTCTCCTTTTCTCGCCTCCTTCTTAGGAGGTACCAGCGTTCGGAAATGAGGGGGCAAAGAAAAAACCCACCTTCCCATGACCATGGGTTAACCTGGAATCCCCCCTCCTCCCGCAGCGGGCCTGGCAGCCCCTTCCCTAGCCCCAGCCCAGCTGGGGACTAACAGTGACAGCAGGCTCAGGCTTGACAGCTCCAAGCTCTTGCGGGAGGAAGCCAAGGGGGCCTCTTGCCTTTGGGAAGGGAAAAGCCTGAGTCGGTTGAAGTGATCAAAGGCGGCTCCATCCTTTAGAGATGCAAGGAGCTGCTAACACTTTCCCAGAGAGCGATTAAACTGTCTCCGAGCTGCAGAGAAAAGTCACCTGCAGGGAAGAACACGCCTTAGAAACTCTTGCCCGAGTCAGCTGTTCCCTGCTTTCTTGCCTCCTGATTTTGGATCATCCATCAAAAAAGGCAAATTCCTTCCCACAATGATGAGATGACAATAATGATAATATTAATAATAGTAACAATGGGAGCCGCAGCCCTCACTCCTGAGACTTGTGACTGTCACTTTCCTAAGTACTTTATATCTAGCAACTCATCTAATCTCCCCAAAAGGTTTAAAAGGAGGCTCTATGGTTTGCTCCATTTTGCCAATGAGGAAACTGAGGCTCAGAGAAGCTGGGTCAGGGGTCACAAACTCAAATGCCTGCGGGGGTGGGCAGGCGGGCAATGTAAACCGATGAGTGGGGCAGATATCACATGTCGATTGTGATTAGTGAGGACTGTGAACTGGAGAGGGGCACTCGTGCCCCATCTAAAGCGGGCAGCCCCGTCCTTAGCCCCAGCCCCTCTGTTGCCACATGGGAACCTGGGCCTAGTGTGGCCGATCTTATTTTTCAACTGAAGACAGAGATCTGGATTTGAATGTGCCAGCTTCCCATTTTTGTAAGCAGGTAAATTAGTTAAGATTAAGTTTCCCTCCTAATAACAAAAAAAAAAAAACCCAAAAACAACTTCTTGTAACAAAATAACAGGGCTAAGATAAAAGTTTCTTTCTTTCACACATAAGAAAGGAGGTGGCCAATCATCCATTCAGGGCTAGGATGAAGTCTCCATAGTGTTAGCAGGAATCCAGCCTCTATCTTCCTGCTTGGCCATCCTCAGCTCATTATTTTCATCGCCAAATTTATTTCATGGACCAAAGTGGCTGCTGGTGCTCCAGTCATCTCTCCAAAGTGGAAAAATGAGCAACAGCCTGGGCAGATGACTTGACTTTTTTTCCCTCTACGCCTGGCTCCCTTAATGTATTATATAGTCTACCTGCCTCTGTGGGCAATTGAATCTGCAGGCCTTGATCTAAAACTAGGGAGAGAAACAAAGCCAAACTCCGTATCAGCCTCTTGGTGTTGACAGGAACTAACTGGATTCTTATATCCATAGACCTGGGATGAATCTTTCATTAGCATAACGTCAGGGAATGAATTTAAGAGCAACTTCTTTGTGATAGATTGAAAAACTCTGCCATGGTATTTTGTAGCTCCTCCAATCAAGAAATTGATTCCTTCTGCCACTGGCTTGGCCACGAGACTTTCTTTAACCAACAGATGTGGCAGAAATGATGCGTGAGTTCTGGAGCCCAGGCCTCAAGTGGCCTTGCAGCTTCCACCCATATCCTCTTAAAACCCAGAGATTGGCTGGGTGCAGTGGCTCACACCTGCAACCCAGCACTGGGGGAGGCCAAGGCAGGAGGATCACTTGAGGCCAGGAATTTGAGACCAGCCTGGGCAACATAGCGAGAACTTGTCTCTACAAAAAAAAAAAAAAATTAGCCAGGCGTGGTGGCACACACTTGTCGTCCTAGCAACTCCAGAGGCTGAGGTGAGAGGATCCCTTGAGCCCGGGAGTTTGAGGTTTCAGTGAGCTATGATGACACCACTGCACGCTAGCACAGCAACAGACTGAGACCCTATCTCAAACAAACAAACAAACAAATAAAAAACCTCAGAGATTTCCATGTTTCAAAGAAACCCAGGATGAAAGACAATGCAAAGAGAGGCCCAGCCACCCCAGCTGTCCCAGACAAGCCCAAGTCCCAGTGCACCTGCCAACTAAAGGTAGCTGCAGGTAGGAACAGCAGAAAAACTGCCTGGTCAACCCACAGGTTTGTGAAAAATAAAAAATGGTAATCGTTTAAAGCTACTACATTTTGGGGTGATTTGTTAAGCAGCAATAGCTAGCTGATACACTCTTCATCTCTGTCTGCCTTCCTGTCGCAGATCCTTGTAGGGGTCTATAGCTTTGACCATGGCCCTGGGATGAGACATTTAATCCTCTGCCATCCCCCATAATACCAGCTTGGAGCCTTGAACTCAGTTATTTCCCACTGCAGCCCCTCCCCATGCCCCACTCTTTGACCACAGTCCCCTGCTCTGACCATCTCAAATCCTGTGTGATTTGAGAAACTCTTCCTATTGGTTTGCTAGGGCTGCCATAGCAAAATACCACAGACGGGGTGGCTTAAACAACAGAAATTTATTTCCTGACGGTTCTGGAGCCTGGAAGTCCAAGATCAAGGTGCAGGCTGGGTTGATTTCTCCTGAGGCCTCTCTCTTTGGCAAGCAGGTGGCCACCTTCTCTCTGTGTCCTCACTGGCTTTTCTTCTGGACACGCCCCATTCCTTGTGTCTTTTCTTGTAGGGACACCAGTCGTATTGGGCCCCACCCCAATGGCCTCGTTTTAATTTTAATCACCTACTTAAAGATCTTATTTCCAAACATGGTTACGTTCTAAGGTTCTGAAGCTTAGGGCTTCAACACGTGAACTGGGGGTAGAGGACGCCATTCAGCCCACAATACTGTTCCTCTCCGCCACTCCCCTGCAAGCTCCTTAAGGGTGAAATCCATGTCCGGTCCAAGAAACTATTGTGTTTTTTTACAGCTGAGCACACGAACCATTTGTAGAACATGTGACATATATGTTTTCTTTAGTAGGTGTTTATTTTCAATGTAGTAGAAAAATACATAAAACTTGCACATTAAACCAATAATTTCACAGATATTATTTGAAATAAGTCTAGAGAGGAAAAAAGCAATTGTCTTAGTCCATTCGAGCTTCTATAACAAAATACCCTAAACTGGGTAGCTTATAAAGACAGAAGTTTATTTCTCATAGTTCTGAAGGCTGGGAAGTCTAAGATCACGGTGCCAGCAGATTTGGTGGGCTGAGGCCACTTCCTGGTTCACAGATGGCCATTGTCTCACTGTGTCCTCACAGGGCAGAGGGGGCAAAGGAGCTCTCTAGGGCCTCTTTTAGAAGGGCACTAATCCCATTCATGAGAGCCCCTCCCTGTGACCCCATCACCTCCCAAAGGCCCCCCCTCCTAGTACCGTGACATTGGGGATTAGGTTTCAACATATGGATTTGGGGTGGGGAGGGAGCACAAACATGCAGTCTATGGCAGCAATGTTAAGATCAAAGATTAAACAAATTGTTTTGCAGGAGGTACAGCAATGTAGCAAGACTATGAAGGTGGTACCTCGAGGGCTGGAGCTGGGGACACCCAGCGCTAAGAGCCAGCTCTGAAGCCAGATGAACCTGAGCTCCTTTCCTGGAGCTCCTGTTCATTAGCTGTTGGACCTTAGGCAAGTCACTCAACCTTTCAGAGCCTCGTTTCTTCAACTACATAATGAGGATTCTAAATACATCAGCCCCATACGGTTGTCCAAGCATCACATCAGCCTTGTTGATGAAGAGCACGTGGCTCTGGCAAGAGACCACGCAGACGCCAGTCCTGGCTCTGCTGCTTATTGGCTGTGTGACCTTGGGCAAGTTACTTTACCTCTCTGAGACTGCTTCCTTTTCTGTAAGAAGAGCATAATGGTGCCTAACTGCTAGGATGGTCACAAGGATAGGATGAGTTAATTCACCTTTTGAGTGATACCTGATGCGTAGTGAATGTTCAATTAACGTCATTATTATTAGTCACTCTGAGGACTGTGGACTCCTGAAATGATCCCCCACCTCCCAGAGGCCTTGAGCAGGGGCAATACCAGCTCCAGGCTGAGCTCTTTGCAACTAGGCTGATGTCAGATTGCTAAATTGGAAGCCTACATCCTGCCATTGTCCCCTGCACCACGGTCTCAAGGCAGGGAGATGATGTCATGGGAATTGATGTTTTTGTCCTGAAGGGATGGGCAAAGGTGGGTGGAAGAGAGACCTTTGTAGGGCAGCCCTTCTCTTCCACTTCTGTTTGCTAAATGGGGAAGCTTCGGCCTGAGATTCTAGGGGTGTCCAAAGATCTTTACTCCTTTCCCAGACATTTCTGTATTATTTGAACTTTTCACAGTGAGCAGATATCACTTCTACGATCAAAAACAAACAAGAAAGCTATTTTCATTTTGAAAAACCAATTCAAGGCTGGCTCACATCCTTTTGGATTCCCAGGGTCACTTTCTGACCTATCTGGGTCACCTGCTCCTTGGCCTGGCTCTCTCTAAAAATAATCTGGTGGGACCAGGAGCCTCCCCTGCGGTTCCTTTATCCGCAGACAACTCTGACTCTAAAGCGGAAAAAATAACACCAGCCACCTCCTAGGCCCAGACAAGCAGACTGTAAAGTATATCACACAGGGCCCAACATATGATGAGCCCTTAATAATAATGAGCCACCTTTAATATTATGAATGAGTGTCATTATGTTCCGTGCCAGACACCGTGCATGTTTTATTTAATCCACGCAACAACCAAAGACGGAGTTTCTGTTACCGTTCCCATTTTACAGAGGAGGAAACTGAGGCTCAGAGATGTAAAGGAACTTCCCCAAGGTTCTGAAGTCAAACCACACTGCATCTTCTGCCGGGCATGGGCTTTCTCCCGATGTCACCCAGTCTGAACTCAGTCTGATGTCACCTTGATGGGTGGCTTCACGCCATCTGCTCCTTCCCTGAGCGCTGCCTTCTTTGGCTGATTCTGTCTCACCTGCCTGTGGGCATCCCCTGGCTGCACATTAGACTCACCTGGGGAGCTCTGAAGACTCCTGGTGCCCCAGCTGCACCTCAGTCAATTATAGCAGACTCGGGTGTAATAGCAGCTTGAGGTGTGACACGGGTATAATACTGACGGCTCCGTAATCACATTTATTAATACTCCCCAGGTGATTCCAAGTGCAGCCAAGATTGTGAACAGAGGTTGTAGAGTTATCTGTGGGCCTGTCTTAACTTTCTTACCATAAGGGCCAAGGTAGAGTGACCAGCTGTCCGGTTTGCCCAGGACTGAGGAGGCTCCGAGGACCTGGGACTTTCAGTGCTAAATCTGCAATGTGCCGGGTGAACTGAGACATGTCATCACCTTGGCCAAAGCCAGGTCCCCCTGGAAGCAAAACCAAATGTCTCCAGGTGCCAGGTCAGTAACTAAAATGTGTAGGGTCACCAGTGGAAGGTGCTAGGAGATGGTGTTTAAGAGCAGACAACGAAGAGTCCATGTCCCACCTGGAGCCCTCAAATATAATTGATTGTATATGTTCAAAAACCTAGAAGAGAGGGTTTTGAATGTCTTCAACACAAAGAAATGATAAATGTTCTAGATGGTGGCTATGCTAATTTCCCTGATTTGATCATTACACATTGTATTCACGAATCGACATATCCCTCCATACTCCACAATTATTTGTCAACTAAAAATAAACGGGAAAAATTCTATTGAAATAAACATAACAAACAGTGCTGTGCTATCGAACCAGACCCACTCGTTTTGAACTTCCAGCAGACAACCTTGAACTTCTCTGCTCTACAGCCCCCTGGAGAGTCATCTTCCTGCAGTAGGGTCTCCATGGACCAGGGGGTCTCAAACCCAGCTGCACATTAGAATCACAGGGGAGTTTAAAAAGTCCTGATGAGCAGTCTCCAGCCCAGACCAATTGAATTCCAGTTTCTGGGGGTGGGCCCCCGGCATCAGTGTTTTTTAAAATCTCCCCAGGTCACTGTAATATCTGGCTAGGGCTGAAGACAGCTGCGGTGGACCATGTCCAGATGCAGGAGGAAAGGTGGATGTGTCTTCTCTCCTTCTTGTGTGTCTCTCTGAGCCCCTGGTGTTGACTTGTAAGCTTTGGAGAGCATCTCTGTTCTCCCTGCTTTCTTCAGCCTCTAATAAAAATCTGGCCAGGCACAGTGTGGCTCACGCCTGTAATCCCAGCACTTTGGGAGGCCGAGGTGGGAGTTCAAGACCAGCCTGGGCAACATAGTGAGACCTCATCTCTAAAAAAATTTTTTTGTAAGATCAGCCAGGCATGGTGATGCACTCCTGTAGTCCCAGCTACTCAGGAGGCTGAGGCAGGAGTGTTGAGCCAAGGAGTTTGAGGATGCAGTGAGCTATGGTCGTGCCACTGCACTCCAGCCTGGGCAACAAAGCAAGATCCTGTCCCTCCTTCCAAAAAAGAATTTCCAACACATTCATTCATCGGGCACCACTGAGACTGTGAATGCTGGGAGGTCGACATGCACTCCCAGCTCAATGGCTGCTCTGTTGTGTGATGCTGAGCAACATGCTTAACATTTCTGTGCCTCTATGATTTCCTCCACATCCAACATCAATAAGGAATTGAACACCAAAGCAGCTGGGTCTCAAGTCCTATGGCTGTTCCAAGTGGGCTGGGGATCCAGGGTCCCAGCCCGATGGGCCTCCGGGGTGGAGAGAGACGCAGCACGATGGTGGGAAAACAGCAGGGGTTTCCAGCATCAGGAGAGCGTCTTGTGCAAAAGGGAGGAGAAAAGACTCTCATTGGAGGATGTCACTGTGCCCAGTGGAGAGGGAGGAACGCTGTGTGCACATGTGTAGCGTGAATGTGAGAGTGGGGGTGTCTGGGAGGGTGTGCGTGCTGGTAGCATGTGTATACATGCAGTGGAGCATGATACGTGAATGTTTCTGTGCTAACATGAATTCGTATATATGTGATCTTGCATTAGGATCTGGTGCACATGTAAGGATGTACAAGAGACTATGTCAGTGCATATATGTGCGGGAATTATGGATGTGTGTGTGCTGGATATGTGCGTGTGTACGTGGGCATGTGCGTGTTTGTGTGAATGAATGTGTATGAGTGGGTGTTACTGCTGGACGTTGTTCTGACTAATAGAATCTGGGCCTTAGGAGATCTGAAGTTCCTCATCTACACGCGAGAACATTTTTCTTGGAACCCAGTGGCCGTGCAGTGAGAAGGTAGAGTCGAATGGTGAGGCCATGTGGAGGAAACCGAGGCATGCGGTTGTCAGCCCCATCCCAGATGAGCCTCAGATGACTGTAGTCTCAGCCACTGTCACAAGGAACAGAACTGCCCAGCTGAGCTCAGTCAACACAGAGTCGCGGGAGGTACTGATGGCGGTGGTGGTTTCTAAGCCTTTCAGTGTTAGAGCGGTTCATTATGCAGCAGTAGGTAACTGAAACCTCATAGAGTTTTTAAACACTTAGAACAGGGGTCAGCAAACTTTTCCTGTCAAAGGCCAGACAGTAAATATTTTAGGTTGTGCAGGTCATTGCAGTCGTTGTCACAAATACTCAACTCTGCTGTTGCAGTGTGGAAGCAGCCACAGATAACACTGTATGTTAAACAATGAGCAGGGCCGTGTTCCAATGAGACTATTGGAACTACACTCTTGACACTAACTTTATTGACCCTAACAGGTCACAGACAGGATTTGGCCCACGGGCCACAGTTTGCCCTGACCTAGAATACTGCCTGGAACACAGTGTTAGGTGTGAGTGAATGTGTGTGAGGTCACGAGTGTGTATGTCTATGCATGTACACATGTGTGCACATGCATGTCTACGTGTGAAGCATGCATCTGAATGGCTGTTGAGGTGTCTGTGGGAGGTGGGATCTGGGTAGTGCTATCGAAACAAAGCAAAAAGCTTGCACCAGCCAACATTTTAATGCAGCTACCCCAGGACTTCCTGCTTCTATTCTGGGGAGAAAGGGAAGCATCGGAAAAGCCAAGAGAAGAAAGAGCCGCTGTGTCCCTGTCATTTTCATCTGGGTTATGATTGAGGAGAAGCCACCGCTGGTGGCTGGGCTACTGCGGGCGGCCCACGCCTTCCCATCTGCAAAAGGAGGATGAAGTCAGCCCTCTGGGGGAAAGGAGGCGGGGAGGGCACGCTGTAAAACTGAAAAAGGAAGCTTTTTCGGGGCGTTGCAGGAAGAGTGGGGGGTGGAGGGAGAAAGCTCTCCCGCCTCCTGCAGTGGGTGGCTTTTCCAGGCCACTTGTAAACATCTGCCTGCTTGTTTCGTTTTGATCTCCTGCTGTGAGACTCCTGAGGGGCTACTTCCTGTATGACTAACTTCCTTGGCTGCGTTTGCAAAGGCCAGAATTGCAGGGAGCATTAGTTACGGAGTTAGCAGATGTGAGTTCAAATCCCTGGTTGTAGTTCCTTACCAAACGGCTTTGGGGCATATGACCTCATCTCACCGAGCCTCAATTCTTCATCTGTAAAATGGGGCTGATATTAACACCAGCTCCTAGGACTGTTGCAATGATCAAATGAAAATCGCGTGTGTCCAGCATTTGGCACAGAGCTTTGCACTCGGTAAGTGCTCTACAAGGTGACACCCTGACACGGACCTCCATGGGCTAGTGTGCTGGGCTTCAAGATTTCAGGGAAGCCTTCCCTAATCCCCCAGGCTGCACTAGGTCCCTCTGATTTAAAGTGTCATAGAAACTGGTTTCTTTCCTTCGAAGCATTTACCTGTGTTAGCTATTTAGCACTCATTGGCACGCTTATGTGACAAGCGACTGTCTCCTCCAGCAGACTGTAAGCTGTAGGCAAATGAGACGATGTCTGTTTTGCTAACCACTCTCTCCTCAGTGCCAGCACAGAGCCTGGCACATGGTTGGCACTCAGGGATCATTTACTGGCGCCCAGTGGGGTCTTCCAAGATAGAGTTATGATAGGAGCTCTCTTTAGCATTCTGCTGTATTGGGCAGGTTAGGCTGGGCTATGCCTCAGTAACAAAAAACTTCAACGTTTTGTTTCAGAGGCCTAACATCACAAAAGTTTATTTCTGACTCATGCAAATTCCAGTATGAGTTGGATGACTCTTGGGGGCTACTGTTCTCTTTGGAGTGACTCAGTTCCATCTTGTGATGCCACCATCTTAACACGTGGTTTCATTGCCTCTGCAGGACCATGCATACGTCCCTCTGCTCCCTAGCCATTGGTCAGAACAAGTCCCTTGGCCCTGCCTAGCTGCAGGGTGGCTGGGAGGTAGGGGGTTACTCACGGATATGCAGCAGGCAGAAGTGTCTCTGCCGCATGGGGGCGGGGACAGACTTCATGGCTGGTCTTAGGGTCTGGGTTTAGCGACAGGGAATCCAAATGTACTTTCAGGACTTGCAGAGTGGGATCCATACCAATTTGACTGCTTTTTGAAAACCAGATTTTTATCAGAGAAAAAAAAATAATTATCACAAATCCTTTGCTTAAAATATGGAGCAGTGTTTCCAGCCTGCAGTTTCTCGCCATGCAAGATCCGGAAGGCTTCCCATCTCCAAATGCCATAGCCATTTGTCTCCGTGGTTGAAATATGTTTTAATGGTTTCATTTTGATAAGGATTGATAGTTGCCCATCAGAGGCATAGCTCCTGAATTCAAGGAGACCAATGATTGAATAAACCACGAAGATAAAAATCTTTTTAGAGATAAGGTCCTTAAAAGCTTTTAGCCTGGGTCTGGCATGCAGTGGGGCTCCTAGGTTTTCTTCCTGGTGTTATTGGAAGGTGCCTTGATGGACTTTTAATTTTTTTTTTTAAGAGCCAGCTCAGAGTCGCTACACCCAAAGAGGAGAGAAGAGATTGAGACAATGTGGGCAAAACTGTTGAATATTCATGAAAAAAGGCGGCATTTTGTGAAGACAGGCTGTATCTGACCTGTGTTCTCTCCAGGCTGCAAGACCAAAAGAACCAGGGCACCGTCCCTCTGAATGTAGAAGCTTTTCTTTGCTATGAAGTTTCAGGATGACTCTGATGCCTTTTTTTAAAAATTGTTTCCTTCTTTTTGGGGTTGGAAAAAGGCGGAACTGCCCATGGCGTTAAGTCCTACGCCTGCTTGGCAATGACATTTTGCCTCGTGTCTCTTAGCTGAAGAGCTCTAGCCTAGAATTTTATTTCGCTGCCACCACCATCACCCCATCACCTGTCTGTCTCTGCCACGAAGCAAAGCCTCACACACCAGCTGGTGGTTCCACAACACCTAGTGGACAGACCACAAGTATCCCACTGGAAGGTTCCAGAGGGCCGTCTGACCTAAGTTAGTGGTCAACGACCCTGGCTGCACTCTGAAATTGTGAGGGAGCTCTGCACCGTCAGAAGCTCTGATCTCACTGGTCTAGGATGGGGTCCCAAGCACAGATATTTACAAAGCCCCTCTCGTATCATTATAGAATCAGAATTGAGAAACACTAGCGTAAGCTTTCTGCCCAGAACTCAAGTAATGAAAATCACACTGGGGAGAAATCTCACAAGAAGATGACACACTTTAGAAGCAAGAACAAGATACGGGGGTGGTTGATCCTCTCACTGGATCTTCTCCCTTCTGGGGACAAGTACAACAAACATTCCCCACTGCAGACTCATTCACAGTCCTGTAGGGAAGGAAGTTGGGTGGCAGGGAGACGTTGGGCAGAGGTGCCTAAGGGTAAACCCCTCTTAAGAAATTGGTTCACCTTCCTGTGGTTCCAAAGATGCTAGCGCACTACTCCTGAGAGAACACAACTAATGTTTGGATAACACTTCTCAATTTCACATGCATCACTCTCTGATTCTCCCAACGAACCTATAAAAAAAGGGATTATCACCCTCATTTTGCAAATGAGGGGATGGATGCCCAGACAACTCAACTGACTTGCCCAAAAGAATATACCCAGTGAATGGTGGAACTGTGACTTCAATCCTTATTATGGAGCATTTACTATACCCTAAGACTTCGACAAGTATAAATGACACAATTATGGAATGATAAGTTCCCTAATTACCTCTCATTTTTTTGACACAATCTTCGGCTATTTGTTTCTGGTATTTCTGCGGCAGACTCTTATTTACCTAGAAATACCCATTCTTTCTTCATATTTTGCTCAGGGTTGCTATATGCCATGTGCCAGGCTCTCTTTCCCAGCTTCCCTTGCAGCTAAGAGTGGTCATGTGACATCACTCTGGCCAATGAGATGTGAGTTCCCTAATGCACTCGCTCTTCTCCCTTCTTTAAACAAAGTCACAATGCCTAGAATTATAGCAGCCTTTGTGGGATCTTGACAGGACAAACATGAAGATAAAAGCAAAAGTACCTGGAATGGCAGAGCAAAAAGATGCCTGGGCCCTGATTCATCCCCAGTCTGCTGGCTGCATGAGAAGAACAAGCCTCTATTTGTTTAAGTCACTATAGGCTAGGTTTTCATAAAGTGTGGCCGAATGTATTCCTAACTGATACAGTTTCCTATATGCTCTTCATTGTTGTTCTCCTTTAAAACTGAACGCACCATCTACCTCCTTAACACCAGTAAGCATGAGACAGGCTGTGGCTTAGTCACACTGGGCACACCGAATCATTGTCCTGCTTGTATTACCTTTGAGACCTGTGGCATCTTGTCACCCAATCAGCACTTTCATTTTCTCAGCTTCCATTTGTTTTTACAAGATAAGCCAAATGCAGGAACGAACATATTCAAACAGCTGTGCAAACGCTTTGCACAGAGATGGCGACAGTGCCACAAGTCAACCACTGAGTGGTGGACCAAGCACCCCACTGTGCTTCAATTGATGAGGGAAACCTGGATGTGCTGTGGTGAAGGTGGTTTTGACTTTTACACAATCAAGCACCTGCATAAAAGTCTGGCTGTTTGAAAGTCAAATGCACAGAAGTCGAGGACTGCCCATAATCTAGTCCAGCGGCAGCCTTTGTGTGCCAGATTTTCCTAAGCATCCGAGTCAGTTCTTTATTGCCGAACAACAAACTGCCACCAACTCGGTGGCTTAAATCAGTGATATCCATCTCAGCGGTGACTTCTATTGCTCAGCAGGAAGGTTCTGCAGAACTGGGCCGGGCTCGGGTGATCTTGGCTGGGCTTGCTCAGGTGTTTCCGCCAGTCAGGCGGCAGGTGGGTTGTGGGCGTGGGGAGAGGGCAGAGAGGCTGGTCTGGGGTGGCCTCATTGACATATCTCACAGTTAGCTGGCTGTCAGTTCTAGGGACAGGGTTGAGCCATGTGACCCCTCATCCCCCAGCAATGAGTGTACTTGTTCCCATGGCCTTGTTCCCTCAGCCTTCCAAGAGAACAATAAGGAACAGACAAGGATGCCTGAAGCCATGGAATTAGCACCACATCCCTTCCACCACATTCTGTTGACTAAAGAAAGTCACCAAGCCATGCCAGCCAGATTCAAGGGGTAGGCAAAAAAGGCTCCCCTTCTTGATGTGAGAGACTGCAAAGTGACTTTGCAAAGGGCATAGGTCTAGGAAGGGTTGGAGAAAAGGGACGATTTGTGTTAACCAGCCTACTGTAGCACCCAGAGTAAAACCTTTTCATAGTGGGGAATGCCACAGGCATCAAGGAAAGAGATGAACAAAAGCTGAGTAGCAGAGAGATGGTTGTGGGTGGACAATAGGGAAACAGACCCTGCATTGGAGAAAGAATAAGCTTGAGCAAAGCTAGCAGATGAAGAGGTGGGAGACAGAGACCACACGAACATTCCATTCCCACAATTACTTCTACATTGACTCGTACTGGGTGCTTAATATGTGCCAATCACTCTGTATTCAAAATCTCACTTAATCCTAAATCAATCCTATGAGTAAGGTTCCATTATTAATGCCATTTTACAGATGAGGGAATCCAGGTTCAGAGAGGATTGGATAACTTGCAGAGAGACACACACATATGGGAAGTGCAGGTTGCAAGATTCGAAGACAGGTCTTAGTGTTAAAGCACGTTCTGTCTCTAACTTGTCCTGTGGCCTCTGTCACAATTACTCAACCCTGCCTATGTAGGGTGGAAGCAGCCATAAACAGTACATAGGTGAATGGGCGTGGCTGTGCACCAGTAACACTTTATTTACAAAAATGAATACTCAGATGGTAGTTTGCCAACCCCTGCATTCTCCACGCTGCAGCCAGAGCGAGCCAAGCTCCAATGTGACACTTCCACTCCTTGTCTAAAATGATTCGCTCCATGTAACCAAAACATTTGTACCCCCGTAATATTCCAAAACTAAAAAAAATTAAAAAGCGATTTCGCCAGTGCCTGTGGGATCAGTCCAAACTGTCAGCGTGGTCTGCAGGGTTTTTTTGGTGGGGGTGGGGAGGACGCCCCTGGACCAGCAACATTACCATCGCCTGGGAGCTTCATAGAAAGGCAGAATCTCAGGGCCTGCTGAACCAGAGCTTGCATTCTAACAAGACTCCCAAGTGATTTGCACACTTGAGCTTGAGAAGCTCTGGTTTCCAAACCCCTGTAGCCTGTGCCTTCCTACCCCTCCCCTCCTCTCCCCCACACCTCTACCTTCCAGCCAAACTGGAATATTCCCTTCACCTCTGCATTCAATATATTCTTTTCCTGCCTAACTCCCTTCACTTGGCTAATTCCAGCCTATCTTTGGATCTCAACTTAGACATCATTTCTTCCCAGCAGCCTTCCCTAAAACCCTGCATGGGGATCCCCTCTTTGTAAATTTTGCCCTACCCAGCACCCACCACACTGTATGGAAATGGCTGCTTTAATCTCCTGCCTTACTGTTTGTGAGCTCATAAGAGAAAGGACATGTTGGTCTTGCCCCCCCTGTGCATGCATATCTTCAGTGCCCTGGGTCAGCATTACTTTTTGAAAATGAAAGGGAAGACACTCCACCAACTTTCCCCTGGGCAAGTGTCCTACACAACTACGGTTTAACCAGCCTGTGGCTGCAGGTTTCCCTCAACTTTCACCTGGCCCTAAGGCTCTGAACAGCCCTACATAGTCTCCAAGATTCCATCTCATGCTAAGCCTGGTGGTTTTTCATATTAGCAAATGTTTACCACTTCGAGAGGGCCCGAGGGCCTAAGAGATTTCTGGACAAAATTCTTGAGCCACAGACCAAGACTTGAATTGTGTTTAGGGGTGAGGGAGTGAGGCAGAGAGGACAGGCGGGGGCAGAAGGCTTTAGATAAGGAAAAAACTCCCAGGGTACACGCCTGCAGGGCTATGAGCTGGCATTTTCCCACCTGTGTACGGAGCTAATTCTTACACTCATCCCCAGCTTTACTGAATGGCCAAGGACCCCCAAACACCCAGATGCCAAAAGCAGTTGAGGCTCATGCAAAGAACCCCAGGAAGATGAGAGCCTTCCCCAAATGTGACGTTCAGTCCAGAGGTTTCTACAAGTTCCTTTATTAATAAAGCAAAATATAAAAGAACAAGGTCCCCAAATGACCCATGTGATTAAAAGTGCAAATTTACTCCAACCTGAAATACAAAATGAATGGCAGCCCATGGGAATTTGGTGTGATTAAAAGGCATTTTAATCACACAATTGTAGCAGCTGAACCATATATGATTAACTCTTTGGTCTCTGTCATTGGAACAAAACTTACGCTAGGACAGCAGCCACTAGACTGCATCCTAATACACAGTTTGGGGTCAAAAGACACATTAATGAAAAATAACAATAAAATAGGAGGAATGTTTTAAGTCAAGCAACTGAATCAAGGCACTTTTTTTTAAAGGAAAAATGGCTGAAAATATTCCTGAATATTGGACTTCAAAAACCAGATTACAGTATATATAATTGGGCTGCATATTTTAGCCTAGTCTCTCTGTGTACATGGTTGCACACTCACTTTCAACCACCTTATACTTGCTTTATCGCCACCTAATCGTGTGCTAAGTAGGCAGAAAAAATAAACAGCTGTGTCTAAGTAATAGACAAGCGATTTAAAAAAAAAAAAAAAACTAACAAACACCAGGATGATAACACCAAACTTGTTTCCCTCTTGAGGGACCCTGGAAATGCTAATGAGGTTCATTTTCTCCACCCCTGGAGAGGGAGGTAACAATGTTCCTTCATGTGAGTAGGTCAAAAGCCACATGTTACAGAAAAGGTGACTTCCTCCATGAGGTTAAATGAGATGCTTTGGAAGCACTTGAGGTTAATTCCTTCGTTGTGGTAGGATGTCAATTTTGGTGGGAGCCTCTGAGTCAGAAAAGGATAGAGACATTCAGGAATGAAGTCTGATCCGAGCAGTGTTCTTGGCGGTGGGAATGGTACAAGCCTAAGAAGCTTGCCCCCATTCAAAACCCCAGCACTGTTTCTGGTGTTCACAGCCGCCAACTACCACTGCAAAGGCACAGGCTAGGATACCACTCCCAAAAAAGTAATTTTAAATAAGAATAAATTACAAAGAAACGAGTTATTCTGCAATCCTTCCAGATTACTCATCTGCAAACCCCAACAGAGCCAAGAAATTTACCCCAAATCACCCGGAAGGAAATGCCAAGAACTGGCCCCAAGGGGTTAGATGTAGGATCTGACTGGAAAAGAAGGGCTCCAGGATCTAGGGTCCTTCTGGGAATTGTGCGTTAAGTGTTATCTGTGGCCCTGTTAATTTTCTTTTTTTTTGGTTTGTTTCTACAATAAAACTTAGCTCTGAGAAAGAAAGATGTAAAATATATTCCCAACTATACATTTCACCACCATATCCATAACAAAAAACAGAACCTTATACATACTTGGGGTTGTAAACTGCATAAGGCAAGGGTCGCAAATGGGCCGCAGGCTCCACCACGTGGTGTTTAAGACATTTTAAATTTATTTGTTTAAAAACCAGCAAGTTTCACTTTTCAAAAAAATCCTGATTTCCAGCCTCCCCCCCTCCCTTTTTTTTCCTGCATGGAGCTGAGTAGCAGCTGCCCCTTTAAAGTGGGCACAGTTCCCACCTCCCACCTCTTCCCGTATTTGCCTCCCCCCTTGTGTCTGCAGCCTGCTGAGTTTGCGACCCCTGGCTGGAAATAGCACATACCTACATAAGCGCTTCCTATCCTAACCCAAACCTCCCGCACCCTCACGTAATTTTCACCTCGTTTCCCCATCTCCCTTCTTCCTTTCACTTCCATCTTAAGTCCTCTTTCCCATTTCTTTCGGTTCACTTGAATTCTCCCTTTTTTCAGCTTCAGTTTCTTTTTGCAAAAAACATCTCTCAGCCCACGAGCATGCCAGGAAAGCTCCCAAGACTGGCCAGTGGGCGTTACTGAAGGGTGTTTCGCCACCAAACGGCTGAATCATCTTCCCCCAAAACATTTTCTTTGGGCACTGGCCGGACAACTGGGGTGGTTGTTGTGCCTTCTTGTATGAGAATATTTGCATGTATGAATCTCCAGTACCAGGCATACACCAAAAATGTGTACATTTCCCATGAAAGGACATGACGGAGCCCAAATAAAATACAGAAGTGAGCTTAAGTGCCTTGGGCAACCATCACACCTGGCTAATGCGCCGTATTCTTTCATATGTACACAGTACAGGTTTTGGCTTACTAAACATTGATCAAAATTGATCGAAATCTCTAAGTTTTGGTTACCATGTACAGAGAACAATTGCTCAGCATGGCATTTAAATAAAACATTAATATTTTTAAAATTCACAAATACAATGCCCCATTAAAAAAATAAAATTTAAAAACCTTGAGGATGGACGAGGCTTTGGGTAATTAACCTAAAAAAAAAAAAAAAAACAAGAAAACTACAAGAACAGTATGTTACCAGACTTATACTTCAAAATACTATTTTTTAAAAAAGGAACTCACTGACTCAGCTAGAAATATTTGGAAAACTCAGCTTTTAAAGCTTTATGATCCCTCCAATAGCCTCACTGTCCCCCACTCCAATGAGTACAAGGGAAATTGTGGCTAAGTATGGAAAAAATATATATATATGCATACATAAAAAAATCTATTCTTGGCATTTACTTTAAAAACTAATTTAAAAAAATAGTGTGCAGTTTCTAAGCAGGAAGTTGCTGGACTGATCCCATAGCTCAGTGTAGTACCTTATGACCTAACATTGACCTCTAAAGCTAGGAATGACCTTTGTGGGGAACTGTCCCCAAGAGGACCACAAAGAAACAGCACATTTGCAGCTGTTTCTCTTTCAGCCTAAGGTTGCAAAGGATATATATAAGAAGTCTACGCAGCTCTGGTGAGAAGGATTCCCTGTAAATCACTTATTCACAATGATTTCCCACAGTGACCAAATGAGGCCCCCAAAGAAAGATTTATGGAGTTCTTTCAAAGAAGCTCAGAAATTAAACAATGGCCCTATTGACATAGCTATTTCTGTCTTCCACGTTATACTATTTTGAGTCTAAGGAAGTACATGTCTTTGTTTTTTGTTTCTTTTTTTAAATCCCAATAATACCAGGATTGGCTGCATTTCCAATCAGGCAAGCAGATGACAGACCATTCTGAACTGCAATTGAGGGCCGTTAGAAATTTGGGATGACAGGAAAGATTCCAGAATGGACTCCTGCTGGCTACAAAATATACCCAACCCGGTGATATTTATGCCCAAAGAGAAAAAAAGAGCAGACTGCCAGCGAGGGCTGTCTCCTCTGCCCACTGACCACAGAGTAACTATCTGCAAGCATAAAGCCCAAGACACTGAACTCTAAGTGAAATGTTTTTTAAGACCTGTGCTGAGTCAACAGCTCAAAGTTAGCCTCATGGGACCACAGGAGGCTTCCTGGGCAAGGGAGAAGAACCTTCCAAACACTAATCATCACTAGCATTGATTGAGAGCACTAACTACATGCTAGGCACTGCAGCAGGCATTTCCTTTTCATTATTAGCTCATTAAGTTCAGAAAGAAATCTCTTTGCAAAGGAGTTTGCTAAAAAGCCTTCAAACAAAAAAGGTTTCTCCAGCCAGCAGGAAGCCCTGGAGAAACACCTTTATAGGCAAAGCCTAAAACACATCTTTCTCCAGACCTAACATGTTTTATGCCCTCACCCAGTGCTGTCTTGAATATGCATTTTAAGGCTACTTTGCACCGTGCCTGGCTCATACACAGTAGGCACTCAATGAACTGGTGTTGACTGATGGGTATATAGCTTAGCTTCTGCCTGCAGGGATGTTAAGCATGCATGTTGGCTGTTTTTCAAGGCTGCAAATTTCTTAATAATAAATGTAACTGGCCTCCCTTTCAGATGCAACACTTGGTGCTAGCAATTACCACAAAAGGAGAGAATTGATCAAAATAAAGTGCTATTTGCTCTGGAAGTGTTTCTAACCGACTCTTGATTGCCTCTCGCCACCTGTGACTTAATTTTTGACAATCCTGTCAAACACCTGTGATTGCACCATTTGAAAAATACATTAATATTAATTTGAATAGTGGAAATTATGTTCCTCAGAACATTAACCCCTAGATTATAAGCTTAATTCCAGTTGTGGATAAAGGATAAAGATTCAGTTTTGTTTTTTTTTAAAGACAATCTGGAACCTAGTACCTTGCACGTAGTTAAGTCAAAAACATTCGTTTTTTAAAAATTTTGGGACAGAGAGATCTGTGTCTAAAAACTGAGAGAAGGAACTTTCCCTGTGGCTAGTTTTTGCTTCCTCCACTGGACTTGCCCAAAAGCTAGATACTTCTACAGAATCATTCCACACAAACTAACATTTGGACCAACTTGTAGATTGGTCCATAGCATTGATTGTCCATAGCCTTTCCAGAGTTTTCCATAGCTTGCCCAGGACACACTAGTGGGTGTGAAGAAGATGCCATAAGTATACAGGATTGTCAGCCGGGGGTGACATTTAAGCCACCAAAGCTTGTGGCATCTTCCAAATTTTCTAATGCCTTCTGCAATCTTGCATTTAACTGGCTTCATTGCCATCCCCTCACCCACTCAGTGGGAGAGGATTTAGGAGCATTTGGCCAAGTGGGGGTGCTGCAGGGTTTATGGTTCCCCTTCAGGGAACCCCTGGGTGCGCTGACTGCGGGGTGGGGGGCACCTGGCAAGGTAGCGTGGACCCCCGTAGGCCCGGAGAAGCTGGGGTAGCCTTCGCCACGTGGACAGCAACCGCGCTGCTGCAAGTTCCCGGGAGTGCCCGTCAAAAGCGGCCAGGAGGTCAACCGGGGTGGCTTCGCGCAGTACCTTGGGCAGGGGGCCCACCTCGGCGGCAGCCCCACCAGGGCCCAGGACGCAGTGGAAGAGCGTATGACGTCGCAACAGGCAGTCCCTGAGGAACTGCACCAATTCCTCCAAGCACTCGCCCAGATGTGCCTCGTCCCAGCCTTGTGCAGGGGACCCCTTGCGCAGCAGCACCGCCAGCAGCACTGTCTTGAGCACATATGAGGACAGGATGCGTCCCCACTGGGTGGCAGCCGTTGAATCCAGCCCACGGGCACCCAGGTCTCGCAGAGCCTTAAGCAACTGCAGGCACTTGAGGTAGCAGGCACCTGGAGGCGCCCGTTCCTGCAGCCAGCTCAGTAGCTTCTGCTCCTGGCGTGCTGTGTTCACACCCCACAGTGCCTCGGTGCGCAGGCCCTCCGGGAACTCCGACAGGGGCCCAATGGGCAAAGGTTGCGGTGGTGGCGCCACAAGGAAGGCTCCGTCTCCCAGATGGACGGCAGGGATGAGACGCACCGCCATGGAAAGGCGGCAGCAGCCGTAGTCTGTGCGGCAGGGCAGGATGTGTAGAGTGGGAGGCTGCTCCAGACCACCTGGGGTCAGACTGACCCGACAGCGCCCCTCCAGACTGTAGCGCACCGTGGCCAAGGAGCGCTGCAAGTGCGACTGGAACCAGCGCAGCACCAGAGTGGCAGAGAGGTGGCGCCTCCCGCGCACATCCACGCAGAAGCCATCAGCGAAGGGTTTGCATTCCCTGAGCCAGTGGCCCCCTGAGGCCCCCGACGGTGACGGCGAGGGTGGTGCCTTGAGGGCGCAAACGAAGCAGGCGCTGAACGCGGCAGCCAGCGCTGGCTCGGCGCCCAGGCTCCGCGGCTCCAGCGCCACCAGTGGCGGGAGGCGCAGCGGCACCAGCACGTCGAAGCCGTCGGGCCGGCGGATTTTATGCTGCTCGTAGGCGCTGCCCACCTGGATGAAGTCTCCGCGGAAGGCCAAGGCCAGCGCTCCCCCTGGGATGGGGCCTGGGGACCCCCGGGCGCGGCCAGCCCGCACCAGTTCACCCACGATCCGGCTCACGTGCGCCTTGCTGTGGCCCAGCACGTGCGGAGACAGGCGTACCTCGTGCTCGTAGTAACTCTCCAGCAAGATGCTGAGGCCCGGCTCTCGCAAGGGTCTTGGCGAGAAGGCGGAGTGGCCCCCCAGACGGGGAGATGCGGGCAGGAAGCGCTGCCGGACAGCGTGGCGACAGCGCAGGAGGACATAGCCGAGGAGGAGCAGGGCGGCCGCTTTGAGCAGCGGGAAGCCGCCGTCCGCGCCGTCGGGGGCCTCGGCTCGCGCACCCCCGCTTCCCCGCAGGACGTGGTAGAGGCACACGAGGGCGGTGCACAGGCCAGTCACCAGGGGCCAGAAGACGCGCAGATTGAGGGTGTAGTGCACCGACATGCCGGGCGCCCGGGGCCGCGGTGGCCGAGCAGCCCAGGGCGCGAGCCCCGGCGGAGCCCCCGGCCCAGCATGCGCGCTGCGCGCGGGCGGCCCTTCTGTCCCCGTCTCCTTCGCCTCGGCGGCGGCTCCCCCCTCGCAGGGCCGGGGGCAGCCGCCCTCCAGCTCGGCCTCCTCTCCCAGCTCAAGTGTTCCTTCCAGCTGCGGCCCGCCCTGCACTCCCGGGCCCCGGGCCGCACCCTGCGCCGGCTGCGCGCTGCGCCCCGCGGGGCCGCCCTCCCCGCCCGGCGCCCCGGCTCGCCGCCCTCGGCCAGCTTCTGGCCCGGCCCGGCTCGCCTCCTACCCTGGGCGGCCCTGCCGGCGCTCCTGCCGCTCCCCTCCGCGCTCGTTCCCGTTACTCGGACCCCGGGAGCTTCCTCTTCCGAGGGGAGGCGAGGCCGCGCCAGCGAAGCGGGGAGGAAATGCCGAAGTCTGGAGCCGAGCGCGGAGCCGGCGGGAGGACGGGCGGGGTCGGCCCCCTCCCCGGCCTCCGCCTTAAAGCGACGCGGGGCGGCGGGAGGGACTTCAGGACGCGCTTGGGACTGGCCTCCCGCGGGCCACCCCCATTCTCCCTCCCCGAGGGCAGAACTGAGAAAGCCCGATTCCGGGGCGGTGGCCTTGTCCAGGGAGCCTCTGGAGTTGTGCTCCCGTGAAGTTACACTGGAAAGTTGGGAAGGAGAAGAGCGCGCGCAGCCAGGCTGCCCGGCCCTCCCCGCCCCAACAAGCCCTGGTGGCGTGGCAGGCCCTGGGACGGAAGTGGCCCCTGCCGCCTGCTGCTGCCCCGATATTCACTGGGCACCTACTATGTACGAGGCAGGAGACACGGTGCCGGGGAAAATCGCAGTTGATAAGGCGCAGTTTCTGCCCTTCGTGAAGCGCACAGCCTTGTATTAATAAAAAAATGAATTAAAAAAAGAAGAGTCCCTGAGCAGGAAAGTGCCCTGAAAGAAACAAACCGTATGAGGAAGTGACAAGGTGGTGGCTGCCCTGTGGAAGCCAGAGGATCACTGAGAGGTGACATTTGGTCTGAGACCCAGATGAGGAGGAGCCTGCCTTGGGAATAATAACACTGTTAATAGTTTTACAGAGGGCCTGTGTGCAAGCACTGTTGTAATCACGTTGTGCATGTTCACTCCTCACATTTTTTTTTTTTTTTTTTTGAGACAGAGTCTCGCTCTGTTGCCTGGGCTAGAGTACCGTGGCATCAACCCAGTTCACAGCAACCTCAAACTCCTGGGCTTAAGCAATCCTCCTGCCTCAGCCTCCCGAGTAGCTGGGACTACAAGCATGCGCCACCATGACTCGCTAATTTTTTCTATATATATTTTTAGCTGTCCAAATCATTTCTTTCTATTTTTTAGTAGAGACGGGGTGGGGGAGGGTCTTGCTCTTGCTCAGGCTGGTCTCGAACTCCTGACCTCGAGCGATCATCCAGCCTCAGCCTCCCAGAGTGCTAGGGACTCCTCACATTAATCCTATAAAATGGATACTATTATTCTCCCAGTGAAGGCAACTGAGGCACAGGAAGGTTCAGCTGCCCGCCCAAGGTCACACAGCCTTTGCAGAGCTGTGTCTTGAACCCAGGCATCTGGCTCCAAGGAAGCCAGAGGGCAGGACTCCCAGGGACCAGGGAATGTCCCTTCCTCATCTGCTGGGAATTTTTCTGGGTCATTTGTCAGGGCCTACGCTGGAACCTCAGTCCTGGGAAGCATGTTTTGTTTCATAACAGGGACCACTCCCTGAAATAATCTGGATTTATCTAAATAATTGCCTTTTTTTTTTTTTTTTTTTTTTTTTTGAGATAGAGCCTTGCTCTGTTGCCCAGGCTAGAGTGCTGTGGTGTCAGCCTAGCTCACAGCAACCTCAAACTCCTGGGCTCAAGCAATCCTCCTGCCTCAGCCTCCTGAGTAGCTGAGACTACAGGCATGTGCCACCACGCCCGGCTAATTTTTTCTATATATATTTTTAGTTGTCCATATAATTTCTTTCTATTTTTAGTTAGAGACGGGGTCTCGCTCTTGCTCAGGCTGGTCTCGAACTCCTGAGCTCAAACGATCCACCTGCCTGGGCCTCCCAGAGCATTAGGATTACAGGTGTGAGCCACTGTGCCCAGCCTAAATAATTGTCTTTATTCATTCACACTCATTTCACTTTCCTTGTTCCCACTGCTCTTTAAGAAGAGCAAGGGTGAATGCCTTAAAAATGTTATAACCCAGCTGCTAACTGGGAACCAGGTCTCAGAAGATGGCTCCTGGGTTACTCCCAAGAAATCCTGGATTGGGCCTCTGAGAACTAAGCAGACCTGCTCTCAGATCCCATCTCTGTTCCTATTAGCTATGAGACCATAGTCTTATTAGTCAAAATTCTTCAGGTTGCAAGTGACAGAAACATAGCTCAAACTGCTTGAAAAAAAATTATCATATCATGTTAACTGAGAAGTCCATGAGGGGTCCTACTTCAGGTACAGCTGGATCTAGGTGCTGCAGTGCTATATGGACCAGTTCTCCCTCCGCTACTTTGCTTTCTTCTAAGTGGGCTGTACTCTCTGGGAGGTCTGCTCTAATCTCACATTATCCTCAGTGCAGAGGAAAAGAAGGACTTACTTTCCTGAAAGTTACAGCAAATGCCATGCCTTGGGATAGTTTTGGGTCATATGCTAAAAGTGACTAAGCAAGAAAATGCACTGATTAGTGTTCCCTAGGTTGTGTTCCCCTACCTCCTCAAGTCTACATGTTGAACTCCTAATCCCCAATGTGACTGTATTTGGAGATAGGATGGGTGGCCCTATAAGAGGAAGAGAGGTCTCCTTTTCCATGTGCTTGCACCAAAGACAGGCAGCCACGTGAGCACATAGAAAGAAGGTGGCCCTCTGCAAGCCAGGAAGAAAGCCCTCACCAGGAGCCAAATCCTATCAGACCTTGACTTTGGACTTTCTAGCCTCCAGAACTAAGAGAAAGTAAATTTCTATTCTTTAAGCCACCCTATCTGTGGTATTTGTTAAGTCAGCCTGAGCTAACGCAGTTTGGTACCCAACCCTGGAACCAAGAGGTGGAGTCAGCCCTGCTGAAACCATGGGAATTGTGGGGAGGGGTGTCCCCAAAGGAAAGTCACAGTGCTGTGGTTGGAAGAAGAGGAATGAGATACTTTGGCATGCCGAAATGACAGGTGGCCACCTCATTTGGGTAAGTCTCATAACCTCTTTTTGTTGCAATCTCCCCATCTATAAAGTGGGGTACCACTAACAGGGTGGTTTATTTTTTCCCTGGCAGGTACAATGGTGTGCTATCTCCAGCTATACAAATAAAGGTGACGCTCTAGATCAGAGGTTGGAAAACACTTTTTGTAAAGAGCCAGAGCATAAATACTTTAGGCTTGGGGGGCCATAAAATCTCTACTACAACTACCCAGGTCTGCTGTTATAGCCCCAAAGCAGCTGTATTAGATTCCTGGGGCTGGCATGACAAAGTACCACAAACTTGAAGGCTTAAAATGACAGAAATTTGCTGTTTCACAGTTCTGGAGGCTGGAGGCTGGATATCCAAAACCAAATTGTTGGCAGGGCCATATTCCCTTGGCTCTTCCTAGCTTCTGGTGGTTGCTGGCAATCCCTGACACTCCTTGGCTTGTGGCAGCATCACTTCAATCTCTGCCTGTCTTTACGTGGCCTTCTCCTCGGGGTCTGGGTCTTGTCCTTTTCTGTTTCTTATAAGGACACAGAAGTTGAATTGAGAACCCATTGGGGTAATCCCAACGATCTCATCTGGAGATGCTTAATTTAAGGATTCTTAACTTAAAGATCCTCAATTATGTCTGCAAAGACAATTTTTTCAAATGAGGTCAACAGGTTCCAGGGGTTAGGACACAGTCATATCTTTGGGGGCATAATTCACCCCGTTACACTGAGTAAATGACATATTACTGTTTATTTTTCCTGCCTGTAATTGGTCTCCATAGCTCATTTCCTCCAAAGGGCTTAAGGTACAGGCCTCAGAATTTTGCACTTGGAAAATCTACTATATGTGCCAGAGCAAATACAAATAAAATTCATTTATTCGTTCATTTATTATTGACATATGTGTGTTCTTACTATGTACCAGGCCAAGGGGAATCTGAAGGAAAACACAGGGCTCTGAGCTTACAGACTAAAATGGTACTTAACGGTGGGTGGGTCGGTTAAGAAAACTGTCACTGTTTCTTAAACTTTTGACAATTATTTCATTAAAAATCTCCTTTAATGTTCAATATTTGACACAGGCCACTCCTGTTTTTTTTAATAGCTCAGCTATTAAATACACATCCCCTCCCGGTGTTTCTGATATCCTGGAGGTGTGTCCCACAGAGGAAGAATGGAAACATGGATGAAAGGAAAAGAGAAAGAAGTGGCTCATTTTCCACAGGGGGAACGGGAATGGCTCCCGGGGAGGTGACGTGTGATCAGGCTCTGAAGGACAGGAAATGACAGCCCATTTGATATCACATGCCTCCTAGATGTGGCCTTTGCCATGTGGTATCTCCTGGAATGCTCCGGACAAGCCCAATGACGCAGGTGCTATTTTGTTGCCATTTTGCATATAAGACAAGTGAAGCTGAGAGAGGTTAAATATTAACAACTTATTAGCAATCACACAGATGGCAAGTCTGACTCCAGAGCTGGGCTCAATCCCTGTGCACCACTCTCTTTTACATTGTGAAGGGTTTTATAGGACCGAAAGGGAATATTCTGGAGGCACAAATTTATGTTTGTGTCTATCTCCCTAACCAGGCGATGAGAATCTTGAAGTCAGAGACTTTGCCATATTCATCTTAGCATCCCCAGTAGCCTGTGTCATGCCTGGTACTTTATAGAGATTTATTGAATGAATGAATGACTGAATGAGTGAATGAATGAATAGGATTTTGACCAGCAGAAATTCAGGGAGACCATTCCAGGTAATGGAAACAAAATGTGCATATGCTTGTGATCAAGGAGCATGTCACCGTTCAGGGGAACAGGACGTCTGTCCCATTGGTGCAGAAGTCTAGAATTTTCAAATGGACACTGTGGCTCCATTCGCTGGCCATTCATTGCAGCCTCCCTCCAGGGAAGCACATTCCCACATTCCTTGACACCCGCTTTGCTATATGGTGACCCATGGTCACATGTACAGCAAAGGAGGCTGGGAAATACAGTCACCATCCTAGATTCCATGTGTTCTACTAAAAAACAAGTGTTTTATTGCTATAAAAAAGAAAGTGAATAAATGCTGGGGGACAACCATCAGCCTTTGCCATAGTAGGCAACCAACGGTATCTGCTTCATGAGCCATTATTGGATTACTTTTAGGCTAACTGCAATTAATTATTTGTGCAATTACTAATGAAATATATTTTCAAATATACTGTAAGTTGTTTTGAGAGCAAGGACCATGTCTATCTTACAGGTGCTCAATTACTAATTGTCAAATGACTGACTGACTGACTGAAAGAATGAATGAAGCTTATTTCACAAGTCCAGCAAAGTAGCTCTGGATTGGTAAAGAGACTTTTACTAGAAAATGCTCTTTCCTGGTCTCCATTTTTGAGGTCAGTGTCTATATAAGAGTCATGAATAATGAAACCAACATCAGTCAAAGGAAAGCTTTGGTCTGGCAGAGATGAAGGCCATGAGAGAGCTAATGAGTCTGTAATGCAATTTGGTGCCAATAAAATGGTGCCATATTAAATTCAAGGCCATGAGATTTACACTATAAACCCAACACAATTATAGACTAAGAACCTGATCCCCCACCTGCTCCAGTTCTTCTAGTTTGAGTCATTTTAAGGACGCCGGCTTCCCACTGACATTGTCTGGTGATGTCATGTTGAGAATTTTGACAGTCGTTAAATTTCTGGCTGGAGGGCCAGTGAGGCCAAAGAGACTCAGAAATGAGTGGGACATAAAACCACCAAGTGCAGAAAGCCACTGTCGACAAAGTTAACGTTTCAGACGTGAGGCCCTCTCTTTCTGGTCTCCTGCTAGCACCGTGGTGCTAAGGCAGCTGTCTTGAGTGTTTCCTAGGAGACAGGCAACGTTCTAATTAGGCACTTCATATGATTTAACTCATTCAGCCCTCACCACATTGAACAACCTTACAAGGTGGGCTCTATCTTTATCCCCATTCTGCAGAGGGGGAAACTGAGATATAGGAAGGATACGTACTTTGCCTGAGATCAGATAGGCAGATTCAAACCTACGTCTCCCACCCTGATACCTTTAATCACCCTACACACTGCGTCAAGTAAGATGTTTCCAAATAAACATCTGGCCTCTTGTCTGATGTTTTCCACAGTTTGGAGCAAGAGAAGCAAAAATAAGAATTATGAAGGGAATTTTTCTAAAGCTTAACTTACAGTGGTGTCTCCTCTTACAGGTCAGGGACATTTCAAAGTCAGCACATAGAAAATGAAAATGACACTTAGTTCGAATTACCCTTGATATATTGGGGTAGGAATTTGGATTATACATTTGTCAAAACTCATCCAATGGTCCACTTTTGACTGGTGTATTTCGTTGTATCTAAATTTTACCTCACAAAATCATAATGGATTCTGGTGAGCGACGTGCACACTGAAGGATTTAGAAGTGAGGTGCACTGATCTCAGCAACTGCTTTTACGATGTGTCAGAACATAAGATGCATTGTTGAATGGAGAGTGGGATGGTTAAATGGATAGACATAAGATAAGGCCAGTGAACTTAAATGTTAATGGTAGAATCTAGGTTGTGGGTCTACGGGTATTCATTGTACAATTCTTTCAGTTTCTCTGTGTGTTTGGGAAAATATTTAAGTATAATGTTAAGAGAGAATGCTCAGTTGAGCACTTGATGAAGGAGTTGGTTTGAGTTTAGGAGCCAAATTGTGTGACTAATATGTGCCTTTGAGCACCCAGCAAAACATGATTCTCAACAATGTGAGACAAGGTCAGACAGCAAAGGAGGCTGGGAAATATAGTCAGTATCCTAGATTCCATGTGGCCTCGAAAAGTAAGTATTTTGTTACTACAAAAAAGAAAGAGGCCGGGTGCGGTGGCTCACGCCTGTAATCCTAGCACTCTGGGAGGCCAAGGCGGGTGGATCACTCGAGGTCAGGAGTTCGAGACCAGCCTGAACAAGAGTGAGACCCCATCTCTACTAAAAATAGAAACAAATTATCTGGCCAACTAAAATATGTATATAGAAAAAATTGGCCGGGCATGGTGGCGCATGCCTGTAGTCCCAGCTACTCGGGAGGCTGAGGCAGGAGGATCGCTTAAGCCCAGGAGTTTGAGGTTGCTGTGAGCTAGGCTGATGCCACAGCACTCACTCTAGCCCGGGCAACAAAGTGAGACTCTGTCTCAAAAAAAAAAAAAAAAAAAAGAGAGAGAATAAATATTGGGAAACAATATATCTTTACACCATCTAAAGCATTCTCTCCCCACCCCAAAACATTTTTTTTTGTGTGTAGCTGAATTCCAACAACTTAAACTTGTGTATGATGTGGTTTCAAGATAATTATTCCAAAATTCCACCATTTTAGGAGAATTTGCTCTGGGAAAATCCAGCTACCATGTTGTGAGGGCTCTCAAGGAGCCCTGTGGGGAGCCCCACCTGGTGAAGAACTGGGGCTTCCTGCCAACAACCAGCACTAACGTGCTGGGTGTGCGGTGAGTCACACGGAAGTGCCTCCTCCAGCCCCACTCGAGCCTTCAGATGGTGCAGCCCCAGTTGACATCTTGATTACAATCTCATGAGAGACCCTGAGCTGAAACCACTCAGTGCAGCTGCTCCCAGATTCCTAACCCACAAAAATTGTGTAAGATGATAAATGTTTATTGTTTTAAGCCCCTTAAAAAATACTCTAAGAGTATGCACTTCTACTCTGTTGGATGTTAACCATTTTCTTTTAGGGAGAAATTGATGCGAATGATAGTTAAAGCAGCTTTCTTTCCTTAAGTGTTAACTTAGTAACATGAAAAGTTGGCAGTTCTAGGTTAATCCCTCAAATAATTTACGTTCAGCCACTCAAATGTGGGCACGGATTTTGCCTGCTTTGTTGCCTATTATCTCTCCAGTGCTTGGCACAAGTAGTCACTCAATAAATAAATACTTGTTGAATTAATTTTACTGGCTTGTGAAATCTAAAAGGTTGGATAAAAGGAAAGTTTGCACCAAGATACCAGAAGTCACTAAGTCATTGCCGAGTACATGGATTGCTAGACTGGTGCCCCGAAACTGTGGCCCAGCCCCACACAGACACCTCTTTCCATCAGGCGTGCTGGTCTACTAAGCCTGGAGATGATGTCAGATGTAGATGTCCTGCCACCACAGAGGAAAGGCTTGCTGGAGAGGAAAGGACCACAGAGATAGAAACTGGCTTCACTAGAGCTCCTGGATCCAGCCACAGCTGAAGTTAGACTCTCTGTATTTAGGTTGGTTTGAGTCTCTCCTGTAAGGAATTGGAAATGAGGGAAAGGAGGGTTTCCTTCCTTCTGAACATCTTCTCAGATTCCCAAAACGTCCCAAAGCCCATCCCTGGAGTAGTCACAGCAATCATCCTCCGTAATTGAATACTGTCCCTTTGATTGTATCTGAGCTCCTGCCCTATCTTTTGTGACCCTTCTACTGAAATGAATGATTTACTTAGAGATGGGAGTGAGAAGCAGGCTGGTAAAGAAGACAGCTTTGACATTGGGTTTCACAACAGCCTCTGCTTTTGACTTCAACAGAGATGGGCTAAGACTGCAGAAATCATCAGAAAAGATGCCAGGAAAGTTGTAACATACTAATGCAACAGTGAGCAGGTCTGCTGGAATCTTTTGACCTGGAAAAGGTGCCTGGTATGGAATATTGGTCACTTTTTTTGGTGTTGTCTTAATCTCTCCACGGGCTTCCAAATCTCTACCATTCGCGGTTTTCCCTTTAGGGTCAAACAGAGAAGCCTCATCACGAAACCTAACCACAATGTTTACAACTCGGTCCTTTGTACCTCTAAGACCTTTCAGAAGAAAACACTTAGAAATGAAAATGGAACATATGGAAATGGATGGGAATTGTGGAGATCTGGAATGTAGTAGAGTCACATCGGGAACACTTTTAATTTATGTGAATTCAACAATAAGTATATGGCAGAAAGATGGAGAAGAGGGATAGAGGAGGGGAGAGGGAGAGAGAGAATAGAAGAGTCAAAACATTTCAGGGGAGCCCATGTACCATGGAATCCTTGCAGTGCGTATGACAAGGGACCTGGAATCTGCTATTGTCCTGTTGGGCTACCCCAGTTCCCACCTGCTGGGTGTGACTAATGTTTAAACATTTCTATTTTCTTTCAGTGTAGGAGGGCCCTAGAAACAACAGCATCTCGAACGCCTGACCTCAAGCAATCCTCCTGCCTCGGCCTCCCAGACTGCTAGGATTACAGGCATGAGCCACCGCGCCTGGCCAACAACAGCTTCCTATAGAGCTCAACTGGAGAAATGCAGTGATGTGTTCCAGCCCTGGGAAAAAATAAGCTAGGTGTGTGGAGTTCCTGGGAGACAGTACAACACTGTACTTTCCAGGGAACTTCAGGGATTATTTCAAGGGCATCTTAGACAATGCAGGATTCTCACCATCCATCCATGCTGACCTTGGAAACTCTTCCCACCTCATCTCCACCCTGAAAGGGACAGGGAGAAGGAACAGGTCTCGTACTTGCTTGCTCGGAAGCCTTCAGTACCTCTCATCCTTTGGAATGTTTGAGTCACTTGCAGTTTCAAATACTCAAAGTGCAGTTTCAAATACGCCAAAGGGTATAACACCTTTTAACTGACCCATTTGAACCCATCGCAAATGTGGTTGTGATTTCTAAATCCTGGAAAGGTAACCTCGCCCCGGAAGCTCTGGAGCAGCCTTTCTAAACCGCCTCCCTGCCGCCTGGTTGTGCTGCAGGGTTGGTGTGACCAAGATGCCCCTCTCTGCTGACAGCCACACTGGCAGCTTCTCACCTGGCCACACCTGGCCGCCCCGAGCCTAAGCACTTTATTTGTCCCTCTGTCTCTGGCCATCAGCTTGACAAAATGCCAGGCTGCCTTTGTGCACCTTGCACTTGAACACAGAGGCCCTTCACTTTTCCTGCTCTGTTGGGGGCGCTTTGTGAGGAAAGAAGGAGTGAATTCAGCGGTCTTTTTATAGCCTTTTCCAAAGGTCAGCCTTTCTTCTGTGGCTGTCAGTGGCCCATGACACACTGTGTGCATGAAAGGGTTGGATCATCAGCCCTGCCCTAGTATTAGGGCTGTGCTGAACACATAATCTACCTCCCTTTCCTCGGCAAAGCCACCTGGGGTTCGATTTGATGTGTTTAGTTTCTGACCCTGTGTGAAGGACCACCCCGACACCTGGATCCTTTCGGAGGCCTTGAACAACCCCCACCTTATCATTCATCTGGGAATGCTCTGTTCATACCATACCCAGTGTGGGGCGGGTGTTCGCTTTGCATGAGGAAAAACACAAAACCCAAGCTAGGCACAGCTGGTCGTGACCACACAGAGGGACGCAAGGAGGTTGTGTACGGAAGTGCTATGGCCATTTTGCTGCCATACATGAGGAGGGCCATGGGGGCATTGTGAGGCTAATTTTGACACTGTAGATATAAAAGCAGCAGGGTGGGAAAGCGTTTAGTTTGAGCTCCTGGATCAAGCCATACCTGAAGAAAAGAACCTCTGGATTTTTCATTTAGCAGAGCTAATAACTTCCTCTTAGAAGCAAAGGTGAGATGTTTTGTGTCCTTTCTAAATGATATAAGGGAGGAGTGTGAATTTCATGTTCTAAAATTATTTCATTTCACAGCACTTAGAATAATATGTGCCCTTAAAGCAGTCAAATGAATAACTCAGATAATTATACTTTTCATGCCCATGTGGCCTTATTTAAACACATACACACACACAGAACGCGTCGGCAAGTAAGCACAACAGGTGTCATCTCTGTGCAGTTTTTCATTGTTGCGACAAAGCCACTTGGAAATTAGGCATGGAAAATCCACACAAAGGCTGCTGCCCCGCCCCCCAGCACAATGGGGAGCGTGGCTGTTTGCCATTGTGTCCATCTGGTGAAGACAACTTGGTCTGGAACATGTTTCCAGCTGTCACAGTGCTGTGACAGCTGGAAACATGACTTGGAGAAACCGAGTTGGAGAAAATTGGAACAACAGGTCACATCTTAGCAGAAAACAGTGCAGGAAAAGTGGGATGGCATGGAAATCCTGAACTGGCCCCGGCAAGCAGGAAGTATAGCAAGGGAATCACATCCACGAGGGGCAGATTTAGAATGAAGGCTTTTGTGGAATTAAACCATTGCTTCTTAACTAGGGCTATACATCAGAGCTCCTGTGTGAGTTTAAAAAATATTAGTATATTCGTCCCTTAGGCTTCTGCTTCGGTAGGGATGAATGGAGCAGAAGTGGCTGTAGGTTTGTTTTTTAATCTCGAGTTTATTCTGATATGCATGCCCAGTTAAAAACTTCAGCATTAAGCATTGGGAAATTCTGTCTAACCCAGGAAATATAATTGAGATTTTTTTTTTAAAGGGAGAAAGTATCATGGAGAGGAATTCTCAGAACCCAAAACAGAGGAGCAACAAATAAAAAGCATTTCGAGGTAGAGAAGTTGAGACCGTGTTATGGGTTAAATGTTTGCCAGGATCGGTCATGCTGGGTTTGGGTGCAGATGGACAAGAGGACTGAGAGACACTCACAAGGCTGACCCTCCTTCCCTACTTCATACTTCCATCTAGAAGTTTCTAAGTGTGTTCATATTGAGACCAGGAGGATCGTTTGTCGTTACTTGTAACTACGTGTGTCATTCATTTTGTTCCATTCTTTGAGTGCACGTGATTTCTTAGCTTAGATTAACATATCAAACATTGGCTGAGGGCCTGGTAAGCTATGGGTACTGGGGTAGCCCTTGGCTTTGAGCAGCTCACCACCAGGTTAGAGAGATGGCAGGAAAGCAGGTAATAACCAGGCAATGACAGAGGCAATACCGAGGCAAGAAGTCAAGGGTGGGGGCCCAGGAGAGAGAGGGTCTGGGATAGCTTCAGCTAAGAGGTCAGGGCGGTTGCCAGGGCAGATAGCCTTCATCAGGAAAGGGCTCAGCATGTGGATCAGGAGGAAGGAAAGTGTGTGCGCGTCAGGTGTGTCCAGAAAGCTGCACGAACTAATGAATAAAATATTCAGTGCTGCCCTTCGGATGTTGCTTGATGCAGGAAGCTGGTTTCTCCATGTAGTGCCCCTAGACGGAGACTAATCGCCCCGCCCCACCCCTTGTTTTCTTCTCTCTCTCCCCCTTTTCTGAAAAAGAAAATGTATCCACCTGGATGAGGACCCCCAAGTCGGACGGACGGCGCAGACCTGGACAGCCCGCGGGGCCGTCCGCACGCGGCAGTGCGCACAGGTGACGCTGCGCGGCGGATCGGCGGTTCGGAGACCAGGCGGGGATGGTTGGGGCCCGAGGGCCGCCCCCGCAGCAGTGACCCGGCCTTGCCCGCGCGGCGTGTCCGCACAGCCCTGCCGAGACGCCCGGCAGGCGGGGCGCGGGCGCCCTCTGCGGGACACCGGCGGGCGCCGCGGGGCCCGAGACCTTCCTCGCCCTTGGCGCGCCCGAGCGAGCCTCGCTGCGGTCCGGGATCACGGGGTCTGTCCCGTTTTTCAGAGGCAGGGATGGGAGGACCCTGGTGCCCCGAGGCAAGAGGCGCCTCCGAAAACATTCGGCGGGAAAGCGCTCTGTGCGCCGCGATGTTTCCCGGGAAGGGCAGAGCCAGAAACGAGCGGTTTTGAGGCTGAAGCTCCACTTGGAAAGGTTTCTTTTATTTCCCTGAGCTGGGAAAGGTCATGTTTTCTTGTCCTCAAATCACCTGCATCAAAGGGTCTTAGGGAGGACCATAAGGGGGTCCTGGGGTGAGGGTCTAGAGTTCATATCAAATTCTCAGAGGTATGGAATCTCCAAAAACCTTGAGCCAGGTTAAAAACCTTCCTCCCCAGGGCTCCTTCCTTCTGAAAGATGGTCCTCTGCAGAGTTAGGGGCCCCCAGAAGTCTGTATTAGAAGTAACTCAGGCTGGTGGGACTGTAAACTAGTGCAACCTCTGTGGAAAGCAATATGGAGATACCTCAAAGAGGTACAAGTCCATCTACCATTTGATCCAGCAATCCCATTACTGAGCATCTACCCAAAAGAACAAAAGACATTCTATAGAAAAGACATCTGCACTCGAATGTTTATAGTAGCACAATTCAAGATTGCCAAGATGTAGAAACAACCCAAGTGCCCGTCAATACATGAGTGGATGAATAAAATGTGGTATATGTATACCATGGAGTTCTACTCAGCCACAAAAAACAATGGTGATCTAGCACCTCTTGTATTATCCTGGATAGAACTGGAGCCCATTCTACTAAGTGAAGTATCCCAAGAATGGAAAAACAAGCACCACATGTACTCACCATCAAATTGGTTTTAACTGATCAACACTTAAGTGCACATATAGTAATAACATTCATCGGGTGTCAGGCAGATGGGAGGGGGTAGGAGGGGATGGGTATATTCACACCTAATGGGTACGATGCGCACTGTCTGGGGGATGGACACGCTTGAAGCTCTGACTCAGGTGAGGCAAGGGCAATATACGTAACCTAAACATTTGTTCCCCCATAATAAGCTAATAAAGAAATAAAAAAGAAAAAAAAAAAAAAGAAGTAACTCAGATGTCCACCAATAGATGAAAAGAGGAGACAAGGAGAGGGGAACAGTTGAGTGATTAAGTTTGCAGCCCGTGGAACCAGGCCACCGTGGAGGGGTTGGGAGAACTCAGTGAGTGAAGCCCTTAGAACAGTATTCGGCGGCACTAGGAGCTAGGTCAGTGTCAGCGGTTTCGGTGGAAGAGCATCGCAGCCAAGTAAAGGAATGAGGTGGAGCTCTCCGAGTTGACTTGGAAACATGGATCCTTTAGGAGGCCTTGAACAACACCCACCTTATGGAAACATGTCATCCTGTGATCTGCACTGGGCCAAACTGCAGCTCAAATGAGTAGTATTATTCCATTTGGGGAACAATACAAACAATACAAACCCAATCATGTACACGTATGAATAACAGATTTCTAAAAGCATCTGGATAGATACACATTGAATTATTAATAGTGGTTATTTCTAGGGAATAAGTTTGGAAGGGGAGCTTTTTTCTTGTTTATTTATATTTGATTTTGAGCCAAGTATTAATTTTAAAGAGAAAATAAAAAAGAAGACAATGCACTGTCTTATGTGGCAGGCTGCTACTAGTTAATTGCAAAGTAAGAGAGGTGGTCACAGAATTTGCTATTAATCAACAAGCAGTCTACTTATCACTGTAAATACCCTTTAGCACTGCTGGAATATTTTACCACATACATACAGGTATTATTTATTACAGAAAGTTTTGACTTTTTAAAAACAGGGCACTTTAACCTTGTATTTAGTCCAACAAAAGTTTACTGAGTGTCAAGCACTGTGCTTAGCTCTGAAGACATGGAAATGACCAAGATGGTCTCTGCCTTCCAGGAGTTCAAGGTCTGGTTCAGTGCTTCTCAAATTTTAATGTGCTTCCAAATCACCTGGAGGTGTTGTGTATTGGTTATCTATTGCTGCATAACAAATTACTCCAAAAATCAGCAGCTGAAAACAACAAACTATTATCTAACATAGTTGCTGAGTTTCGGGGATTCATGAATGACTTAGCTGGGTGACTCTGACTTGGGGTCTCTCCTGAGGTTGCCATCAAGATGCTGGGGGCTGCAATTATCTGAAGGCTCCACTGGGGCCAAAGAATTCACTTCCAAGATGGAGTACTCACGTGGCTGCTGGCAGGAGGCCTCAGTACTAGGCCATGTGAACCTCTCCACTGAGTAACTGCTTAAGTGTCCTCATGACGTGACAGCTGGTTTCCCCCAGAGTGAGTAATCCTAGAGGGGAAGGCAGAAACTGCAATGTCTTTTCTGACCTACCCTTGAAAGTCACACTCCATGGTTTCCACCACACTCTGTGTGTTAGAAACAAGTCACTGAGTACAGCCCACACCCAAGGCAAAGGAAATTAAGCTCCATTGAACAGAGGAGTATCAGGGAATTTGTAAACATACGTTAAAACCACGTCTTGCTAAAATGCAAATTCTGCTTGAGTAGGTCTAGAGAGGATCCCCAAATTCTGCATTTCTAACAGGCTCCCATGTGTGATACCACTGCTGTGGGTCCCCGGACCACATGTTGCATAGTGAGGGAATGAAAGATATGCAAAGAACTGCAGCTCAGATAGTCTCTGTGGAACTACACTGCTTGCAAGAATGACATTCTTTGTCATCCTGGCATCACCTTTGGATGGTGCCCAATTTTAAAATCACATTTCCCCTGAAAGGTCAGATCAGTAAAGTAAGAGAAAGGCAAGATTACCTTGTTAATACATGAGGACAAGCTGTAATGGAATTAAAAACAATCAAAGGAGGATTCAGAAAATCTCTCTGGCCTTGTTCTGGAAGCTCTCAGAAGCATAAAACATCAGCCATCAATTCTGAAGAGGATCCTGAACAAACAGCCTGGGCTTTTAATAAGGATTGTACAAAGTGCTTTCCTAGGACTAAGACTCCTGACTGTAATACTTACAAAATTAGCTTTGATACGGAAGGACAAGAAATAGCACCAGAGCCTCAGAAGATCAAGGCTTTGATAAATACTTGAAAGAAATCATTTTCTCATTTAACAGCCTGGGTTGGAATTTGCATAAAACTGTAATATATAACCAGACTCTCTTTCTCATGTGCCCCCATCCCTTGACTTCTTGCATTGGTATTGCATTTTATTATTGTCTGGTTATTGCCTGCTTTCCTGCCATCTCTCCAACCTGGTGGTGAGCTTCTCAAAGTCAAGGGCTACATGCTCGGCTGGCTTGAAGGGTGGTAAGTTAAAAAAAAAAAATCATTTTCTCACTTAACAGCCTAGATTGGAATTTGCATAAAGCTACATAAGCTGTATTTTTCTTATTGGTATGGTCCATGCTATGGTTTGGATGTGGTGTCCCCACCAAAACTCTTGTTGAAATTTAACCCCCAATGTGGCAATGTTGCGAGGTAGAATTTTATGGTGTGTGTCTATTCTGTGTTGCTATAACAACGCAGGTATTTGGGTCATGGAGATGGATCCCTCATGAATAGATTAATGCCCTCCCGCTGGGGTGAGTTCCTTCTCTTTCTCTTGGGAATGGATTAATTCTTGAGAAAGTGGGTTGCTAAAAAGAGTCAGAATCTGACTTCCTCAGTTTTGCTCTTTTGTATCCTGTCTTGCTGTGTGATCTCTTTGACATGCCCACTGCCCCTCCACTTTCTGCCATGAGTGGAGGCAGCCTGAGGCCCTCACCAGGTGCTGCTGCCCAACCCTGGACTTTCCAGCCACCAGAATTGTGAGCCAAATAAGTCTCTTTTCTTTATAAATTACCCTGTCTCAGGTATTTTTCTATAGCAACACAAGACAGACTAAGATGGTTCACATACTATAATCAAAATCTTAAAGTGTATGATCCAGTGGGTTTAAGTATATTCACAAGGTTGTGCAACCATCACTGCTAATTCTAGAACAATTTCATCACCTCAGAAAGAAACCCCATATCCATCAGCAGTTACTCCCCATTTCTCCCCATCCCCCCTTAGCCCCAGGTGATCACTAATCTACCTTCTATCTCTATGGATTTGCCTATTCTGGATATTTTTTATAAGTGGAGTCATACAATATGTGACTTTTTGTGTCTGGCTTTTTTCACTTGGCATGATTTTTTTTAAATGGTGGTAAAATATACAAAAAAAATGCCATTTTAACCATTGTTACATGGCATTATTATTACATTCACATTGTTGTATGATCACCACCACCATCCATCTCCAGAATTATTTTCATCTTCTCATATTGAAACTCTATACCCAAGCGTAATGTTTTCAAGGTTCATCCATGTTACAGCATGTGCCAATATTTCATTCCTTTTTATGGCTGAATAATACTGCACTGTAGCAGTATGCCACATTTTGCTCACCAGTTTGAAACCATCCTTACAAATTAATAAAAATGGGTGCAAGGTGAGAACTGTGGTAAGGGCCTAGCTAAAAATAATAATTAGTCACTGTCCCCCTGTTTACTTCTCTATAATTGCCACTCTGCAGCCACATAGCTGGTGGTCATAAAGATTCTTAGCTTTCTCCATAGATAATAATCATCTTTTGAAACCTAGGGGCAGTTTCTGAGATATCTTCCAGGTTTTTCATTCTAGTGTAACGCTGACCCACCCATACCAGTGGGCCATACTGAGGAACTGACTCAACTGGTCTTGTGACCCTCACCTAAGAACCTGGTCAGCAAAGAAGACGATTTCTACAACCCTATGGTTATGCCTCGAACACAGCCAATTAGCAGACCCAATTGCCTATGCCAAACTGTCTTTAAAAACCCTGTTTCCCAAATTCTCGAGGAGGTGGATTTGAGAAATTTCTCCCCGCTTAGTGCTACACAAAATAAATTCTTTCTCTGCTGTAAACCCTGCTGTCTCAGCATATTGACTTCCTCTTGGGGGACGGCAGGCAAATGAACCTGGTTGGGCAGCAACAAGTTCATCAGTTGATGGATATATGGGTTATTTCCACTTTGGGTTACTATGAATAATGTTTCTATAAACATTCATGTACAAATATTTGTTTGAACATGTTTTCGTTTCTATTGAAATATTTGTACATAAGAGAGGAGTCGCTGTATCCTATAGTAACTTATGTTTAACTGAGGAATTGTGAGACTGTTTTCCAAAGTGGCTGCACCATTTTACATTCTCACCAGCACTGTATGAAAATGCCAAATTCTTGACATCCACACCAACACTTATTATTTTCCATCTTTTTTATTACAGTCATCCTAGTGGGTGTGAAGTGGTGTCTCATCGTGGTTTCCCTAATGGCTAATGATGTTGAACATCTTTTCATATGCTTATTGGCCATCTGTATATCTTTGTTGAAGAAATGTCTATTCAAATCCCTTGCCTATTTTTTAATTGGGCTATTTGTCTTTTTATGGTTGAATTGTGAAAGTTGTTTATATATTCTAGATACAAGTCCTTTATCAGATATATGATTCGTAAATATTTTCTCCCATTCTGTGAGTTGTGTTTTCATTTTCTTGATATTGTCTTTTGAAGCACAAGTTTTTATTTTGATGAAGTCCAATTTATCTTTTTCTTTTGTTACTTGAGCTTTTGGTGTCATATCTAAGAAACTGCTGCCTAATCTAAGGTTGTACAGATTTATCCTTGTGTTTTCTTCTCAGAGCTTTAAAGTTTTGGCACTAACATTTATATTTTTAGTCTATTTGAGTTAATTTTTATATATACCATGAGATAGGGTCCAAACTCATGTTTTTACAGGTGAATATCCTACATTTTTTAAATCCAGGAGGAAGCATAGAGAATGACCTTCTTTTGGTTTCCTAGTGGCATCTTTTCAATAAATCTCCACTGAATTTTCCTGAGATGCACACAGGACTAGCCTCAAATTACTAGTTATTTGAAAATCACTTCTAATAAGGGAGAACTATTTCTTTTTTTTTTTTTTTTGAGACAGAGTCTCACTCTGTTGCCTGGGCTAGAGTGAGTGCCGTGGCATCAGCCTAGCTCACAGCAACCTCAAACTCCTGGGCTTAAGCGATCCTACTGCCTCAGCCTCCCAAGTAGCTGGGACTACAGACATGCGCCACCATGCCCGGCTAATTTTTTCTATATATATTTTTAGTTGTCCAGATAATTTCTTTCTATTTTTAGTAGAGACGGGGTCTCGCTCAGACTGGTCTCGAACTCCTGACCTCGAGCGATCCACCCGCCTCGGCCTCCCAGAGGGCTAGGATTACAGGCGTGAGCCACCGCGCCCAGCCCGAGAACTATTTCTTTATTCAATCCCATCAACAACTATTTATTGAGCACCTATTATGTGTCAGTGATTAAAACAAAGATTCCTGCCCTCACAGAGCTTATGTTCCATTCTAGCAGGGAGAAACAGACAAGAAATCTAACAAATAGGTACATTAAACAATGTAGTAGAAGGTGGTAAGTGCCATGGGGGAAGAATCAGAGCACAGAAAATGAAATGAAGTGTGGGGTAGGGTGGGGTTTGCAATTGTGAAAAAGGTGGTCAGGATGGGCCTTCTTTAAAAGGTGACATCTGAACAAAATCTCAGGAGCTGGCAAGAGATTTGACCATGTGCACATCTGGGAAAGACCATTCCAGGCAGAGGAAGCAGCTGTAGCAAAGTCTACAGGCAGAACTGTGCCTGGCACTTTTGAGTAGCAAGAAGGCTGGTGTGGCTGGAGCAGAGTGGGGACAGGGATTAGAGGTCGCAGAGGGCCACATCCTCTAGGGTCTCCTAAACTGTCTTAGTGACTTTGACTTTCAATATGAGAGAGCCAGAAATAGCCACTGCGGAGTTCTGAGCTGAGCAGTGACATGATCTGGCTTAAGATCAAAGGATCACTCTGGCTGGTGGGTTGACAACGGATTGTGGGAGAACAGGGGCAAAGCAGGAAGAGTATTTAGGAAGCTTCTGAGATAATCCAGGTGAGAGAAGAGGGAGGCTGGGCCCTGAGTGGCAGCGGTGGAGGTTGTGAGAGGGAGCTGGCAGAGCCCACAGGATGTCCTGATTGGATGGAGGTGTGCGGGAGGCAAGAGGCAAAGGGGACTACAGCGATTCTGACCTGAGCACTGGGAGGGGGAGGCCACAGGTTTGGGGAGTGCGGTGGGAGGCAAGGAGCTCAGCTTGGGGCACATGGAGTTGGAAATTCTCCTTGACATCCAAGTGCCTCCACTTGGACAGGTAGGCAGGTAGATATCTGAAAATGGGAAGTTGGACTGGAGATACAAATATGAAGGAATCAGCAACAACGAAGGAGAAGATGGTAGACTGAGAACAGGGCCCAGGACCACACCCCGGGACGCTCTGGCATGAAGAAATCCAAGGGGAGGAAGAAGAGCCAATGAAGCTGTTTTCCAATTTTGCAGCTACTTCAGAACATCTTCCCTCCCTCCCGTTCTCCCTTCCCCTCTCCTCCTTTCTTCCCTCTAAATTTTCTCCCTTTAAATGGGCACTTATTATGTACTGGGAACTAGAAACAAAAGTTCTGCCTTCAATAAACTCAGTCTTATATACAGGAGAGACACTTAAAAAATAATGCACAGAAAATGCACACTTATAAAATAATGTAGACACAGGCAATAACTGGAGCTTGGATTTCCAGCTGTTAGCCAACTACACTAAACTATACTACAGACATCTGCTTATAACATGGCACAGAAGAGTTTGGAATCTAAAACTGTCTTTACTCCTATTCTCACCCATGTTGAATTTATTACAATTATTATTGGAGACATTCACTTAATCACATAAAATTAAACTGGCTCTTGGTTGAGGAAAACAGAGAGATTGTGGAGGATTAATCCAAACTATCCCAGTGTCCACTGTCCTCCAAAGCCAGGCTCTCGAGAGTCATCCTGCCCAGTCATCAGGTGCTGATGAAACGCAGGGCACTGCGTGGGAGGCAAAGACCTAAACGATGCGGTCCTTTACCAGAAGCAGCTTATGATCTACTAATAGTTCAGGGGTTCCCAGCCCAGACTCACACCAGAATTACCTGGGAGCTTTTGAAACCATTCTGATCCTGGGCACCCCCTTAATTCAGTCAGAATTTTTGGTCTACAAACTAAAAAAAAAATTTAAATCTCCATTCTGATGAGCAGCCAAGAAGGAGAACCAGTGAGCTAGGTTTTTCATGAATTATTTAAAAATTTGCAAACCATAGCTCACACCTGTAATCCTAGCACTTTGGGAGGCTGAAGTGGGAGGATTGCTTCAAGACCAGCCTGAGCAAGAGCAAGACCCTGTCTCTACAAAAAACAAACAAAAAAAAAAAGAAAAGAAAAATTAGCTGGGCATGGTGGCACACACCTGTACTCCCAGCTACTCAGGAGGCTGAGGCAGAAGAATCGCTGGAGGTCAGGAGTTTGAGCTTGCAGTGAGCTACGATGATGCCACTGCATACTAGCCCAGGAGACACTGCAAGACCCTATCTCAAAAAAAAAAAAAAAAAAAAATCTCGCAAATCATAAAATACTTCATCAAAGTATAAAAATTTTAATTAGTTTTGGTTCATTTTTTAAAATTTGGTAACAGACCTTAAGGAAATGATTCACAAATAACCCACAACTTACTTAGTACATTCTTTCATGGAAGCAACACCCACACACCCCTGTCTTATTCTGCTTGGGCACCTGTAACAAAATACCATAGCCCGGGTGGCTTATCAACAACATTTACTGCTCACCATTCTGGAGGCTGAGAAGTCCAAGATGAAGGTACCAGCTGATTTGATGATGGCACCTTGAGGCATCACTGGGGCGCACTAATCCCATTTATGAGGGCTCCACTCCCATGACCTAATCACTTCCCAATCACTCTTAACCCAACTGCAGGGGAGCATCTCAACATATGATTTTCGGGGAATACAAACATTCAGACCATAGCACTCTCCCACCCACAATTCAAAATGGAAACACTGACAGCTGTTGACTTACCTGATAGACTTCACATTCTTTCTTAGCCTGTCTTAAATACCCTCATGCTTTAAATTACCATTTGTTAACAGTAAATTCAATTTTTTTTCTCTTAGAGATTCCTGTTACTTTACTAATGATTCATTCTTGACGTTTTAGGAGAAAATTAAGTACGAGACCAAACAAGGACCAGCTTCATTTGAACAAACCTGGTGAATTATCAGCCTTATGGTGTAAAATGACACAGAAAAATCAACACTGAAGAGTTATTAATGAAAAAACAAAAAACCCTGTAGTTTATTAACAAAATTCATATAATGATTTTAATTATACGTTTCCTTCTCTGCAAACGTCACTTGTTAAATTACTATCATCTTTTATAGACAGAGATAAGTGGACATACTTCAAAATCTTTCTGATAAATATATCGCTGCTCTGCATCCAGCTTGGATAACGCTCTTCAAGATGGCATACGCTGGAGCCTGTTAAAAACAACAAGCAAATAAAAGAAATACATTATATGTTTGTTTCTAGCTGTAAGTTTCAGGGCTGGCAGGGCAGGGTTTGGACTTCTCTGGAGAACAAATAAAATCTGAGAAGGAATTTAATTTGGAAAAAAGCCATTCAAAAAGATCAGAATGCCTCTGCTACTGCCAAAACACTGGAATCATCCAGTTTCTCACAGGAAAGGGAAAATGATAAGGAATGAAGCAAGAAACAAGATTCCCAATCCGGAGCAATGTGTTTGCTTGCTTTTTGTCAAAGCAACGTCACTGGTTTTCTTCCCTTTGGCAGTAACTATAAAATTTATTTTTCTGGAAACAGAAATTTCCTGCCCCCTCAACCTTCCAGATAACGTGCCCCAAAGCACTACAAGTCACAGTAGATTCCTACCAATTCTGCATCATGGTCAAGGCCTATGTCATGGTGCTCAAGCTCTTCATCTCGAAATTTCTTTATCACCTGGTTAAATAAAAAGAAACCAAAGCAAGTCAGCATTTCAACTCTCCTACTGTTCCATCTTATTTTGGAGGCTTAAGCCTCATATTATAGTCTAGGACAGGAGTAGGCCAACTTTTCCTATAAATGGCCACAGCGTAAATACTTTAAGCTTTGAAGGTTGTGCAGTCTCTGGCCCAACTACTCAACTCTGCTACTGTGGCCTGCAAGCAAACGGGCATGCTTGTGTTCCAATAAAGCTGTAAATTGTTATTTACAGAAACAGGTGGTTGGCCACGGGCCATAGTTTTCCAACCTCTGATTTAGACTTTAAGAAGTTAAATGGTTCCCTTATTTATTATGAAAAATTATCTGAGGATATCTATCAATTCATAATTCTTTTATTTAATCTAAAGGGCTCATGCTCACAGCATTTGCTCAGAGTCTACAGAGAATCAAGAAGTGGAGAGAATGCAGGCAGGACAGGGCTCAGGAGTCCCAGCTCTGCCTGAATTATGTGACCAGAGCAGATGGCTTCACCTTCTGTGCCTCAGTTTGCTCATCTTTAAGATGAGTCACTGACCTGGTTATCTATCCTTCCATCATCCCCTAATATTCTCTTATATTTTTTCTTTTTACCCATGTGCATATCTGCTCGTTTTCCCCTTGAGCAGCCCTTTTCTAGAGTATAGTCAAATACCTGAAGAAGTTCCTCATATTTTTCAGGATCCTCCTCCATCAGCGTCCTGATCTGGTTGTTGTAGTGATGTGCTATGCTCTCTTCCACCGCCACCGTGCAGGCCATCGCGCCTTCCTTCCCCAGCAAGGCAGTCCCTGCCCCTGCAGTTGTTAAACCCAGAGCAGGAAGGTAAGGGATGGATACTACTAGCAACAGAGATCATTTCTGGTCAGGGTTTCTCGACCTCGGCACCGCTGCCATTTGGCGTTGGGTCATTCTTTGTTGGGGGGCTGTCCTGTGCATTGTAGGATATTTAACAGCATCCCCCGTCTCTACCAACTAGATGCCAGTAGCACCAAGTCGTAACAACCAAAATTGTCTTTAGATATTGCCACATGTCCTCTGGAAGGCAAACTTGCCTGGGTGGAGAGCCACTGTTTTAGGTGGTACCAGATCCTAGCATTAAACCTAGAATCACATGGTAAGAAAGCTATTCTCTTTTCAATGCTCTTTTAACCTTCTGATTAGGGCCAAGATAAAGTCTGCATTTGGGGGGAGTATGTCTTTCATCTTCTATACCCCTTACTCTTCTCCCTTTATAAAAGAGTGAACAGGTTTAGAATCTTTGTCAGGGAACAGTATCTCGCTATAACTGAATTAGGCTAGCTTTCCCCCTCTGTTATGTATATTTTTACTTTCTATTTATAAAAGTACTGACTTTAAGATTTTATCTTAAATAAACTGAAGCAAAATAAAGGCAGTAAATTTACCTTTAGAAAACTATTAAGTAAATTAAAAAAAGGACGTAAGGACACAGCAACTATTGTGAAAAGTGGTACCCGAATGATGTAATCATCCCAGATCCTTAAGCTCACAGAAGCTCTGTACAGACACGTACCCAGTACGAACCCCGCCACATTCCAAAAGGGCATCAGGACTGTCGGCCGGACCCTGAATGTAACCATCAACTCATTGAACTTTTTCAAATGCTCCTTTTCTTGATCCCACATTTTCTGCAAAAAAATAAAGACATGCAAACATTCCATAGAGGCCTCTTTGCTATGCAACGAGGAAGCCCATCCATGTGGTATACAGGAAGCAAAACAGAAATGGAGAAAATGATGTGAACTGCTACCTCCTCCCTTCCCCTCAAAACATCAATGAAGAAAGTAAAATATCAGACTAAAAGGCACCTTTGATACAGAGGAGAGAGTGCCAACAAACCAAAGGAAAAGCCTCTTATTTCAACTCCAGATAAGAATAGTTCCAGCAGAAGTCCCTCAGACCCACAAGGCACCTATTAAATGAAAAGGGTCCATACACATGGGAAATGAGACATTTAACCATTTCAAAATCAGGAGGGCAAAATGTAGCTATTGTGTAATTTCCTTTCATATTGCTAGAATATTAGTATCATTCACATCTAAGGAAAAAGGAGAATGACAACAGCTAACACTTAGCTGGCCCTAAGTGCCAGGTGCTGTCAAATGGCTTTACACAGGCAAGTCATTCAGTCCATAGAACTGCCCCATGAAGGACAAACTATTATCTCCAGTATATAGATGAAGAAAGTGAAGCCCAGAGAGGTTAAGTAACTTGCCCAAGGACTCAGAGCAGGCAATTTAACTTGCACTAACTTGTCTATCGCATGCCAGGCATGGTGTTAGTTGCTCTATCCCAGCCCTTTTGTTCCTCACCCACACCCAGGCCATTATCAGACCATTTTGCAGATATGGAAGTGGAGACCCCAGAGAGGTCATATGACATCCTCAAGATCACACAGACAGCAGGTGGCAGACAGTAGAAATGTGAATCCAGGTCTGTGTGACTATAAAGTCCAGGCCTTTCCACTGCCTCTCAGTGTACAGCATCTCCCCTGGCGCTCCATGGGGCAGGACTAAACCCCTCAGCACAGGGTGCTTTCACCTAATGAAGTAATTCTCAACCTTGTTTTCATTATTACCTGCCCCTGCCATGAAGTTTTAATACCACAGATATACTATGCATCTGTTTATGTACTATTTGTCTACCTGCACTTTATACAGAAAAAGAATAATATGCTTTTCACTCCCTCATCCCTCCAAGAACCAAGTTTTCACTCTCTTGGAGACAAAAGCATGCATCCCCCTTGGGAATGCATGACCTAATGTGATTCATTACTTGAAGGCCTTCAGATCCACCCATTCAGTAGGCCACGCTGAGAGAGACAAAGATGCACTCACCTGAATGACGGGCCCGACGCTTGAACGACCCAGGACAGCCATCTGCCCAGCATAGATGCGGTTGGCTCCATATTCCCCTGCGTGATCCACCCGGATTATTCGATCCACAGCAGCCCAATTGATACTATCTAAGGTCATTCCTGAACTGCAAAATCTGACACTGATTCTTCTTCCATAAGCTGAAATGTAAGTGTTTATTCTTTGTTACTCTCAGGTAAAATCGAGATATTTCCTTTTACAGACAGAAGAAAGGGGCACAAATAAGTTCCTCATGGGCTGCATGTGCCCATAAATATATTCTATTTAACATGCAGGATTAAAACAGAGGATTTTACCTAAATATTGGAATCTCTGGCTTCACTTTAAGTGTATGAAGATCTAGAAATGCTGAGTCTGTCCTCTCAACAAGAGTTAACGTGGCAGCTGCTTCAAGACGGGCATGGTTCTACAGTTCACCCACCCCTCCCAGCCTGCTTCTCCCCAGTCCAGGCTGTACAGCAGAGAGCTTTCAAAAACATAATGCTTCTCCCCAGTCTTTGGGTGGGGGGGGGGCACACTGATATTTTTAAAAAGCTCTGTGCACAAATCTTCCCTGTAGTCAAGGATGAGAACCACAGTAAGTTCCCTTAAAACACCCACACTCACGGGCATTCGATTTTGAGACTCCAGCCTCAGAGCTTAGGTTTCATCTCATTATGGTCCAACAACAACTCAGCTAAACTTCTCTCATATTCAAAATGTAAATTCTTCAGGACAGATTAGATTTCCGCTTTAAACAAAAATCTCCTTATGGTAACTCCTTAATTATATTCTCTGGTCCTTATATTAGGGTATCTCAAAAGTTTTTCCCCCTGTAAGAGAAGGGTTTACAGCTAGTATGTCCTGACACCTTCCTAACACTTGCTAATCTCCCTTTCTAACAGAAAGATGGTCTTGGATTCAAGCCTTGCTGTACTGTCTAACGGAATTTTACAATTTTTTGTTTTCAAAAAACAAAAAATTGTCACTTTTATGATTACCCATCCATTTGGGGCAGGCAATACTAATTTTCCATATACTATAAGGATTTAGTTTCTGAGAAATTGTTTGGTTTTAAAATGGGACATGTTTATACAAGAAACATATTTAGTAATCAAAAGTTCAAGGGGTATTGCCGTAAGGCAAAAATTCCGAAGGTGGCGCACGAATGATGAAACTTTGAGAAGACGACTTCACAATAATTTTCTGAGGCAGTTCAGACGGAAAGCAGAAGGAGCCAGAATCCAAAACCATGTCTCTCTACCCCCCAAATTCGATGCTCCTTCCACTACACTGACGTTCTCAAGGTTTACAGTGCTTGCAAATCATCTGAAGGTCTTAAAATACGGACGCCAACCAAATAGGGCAGGAGTGGGGCCCAAGAATATGCACTTCTAACAAGTTCCCAGAAGAGGCTGACGATGCTGGTCGTCGGGCTCCACTTTGTATGGCAAGGCCCTGGGCAAAGACTACGGAGACACTCCGGGGACACTGAACTTTCACTGTCGCCAACTGTCCTCACCCCGGAACGCCGCCCACACCTGCAGTGACGTCACTGCACAGGTGGGCAGTTACGTCACTCCTCAACACGCCGACCCTGACCGTACGGCCGAAGGGTCACTGACGAAAACCACCACCTTCCGCCGGTCTCTCTCCGGGTGTTCTAGAGGCCTCGCCCCGCCCGCCAGCGCCCCCTCATCTATGGCCCACAGTCGCGCTCTGTCGCAGACCAGTGACGTAATCTTCGCCCCAACCTTCAGGCAAAAATTCCTAGGCGGGCCCGCCCAGCGCACGACCGGAACCGCGCGTCCTCCTGTACCTGAGAGGGGCCGCCGGACGCCCGAGCGCAGCCGCCACAGGGAGGGAGCCGCCACCGCCCCGGCACAAATCATTGCCGGACAAAAAAAGCAGCCACTCGGTTGAGTGAAGCGGGCCAATCGTGCCCTTGGTGCGGACTGATGACGCACAACAGGCGTCAGAAAGTCGCTTCTCGCCCTGGCATCGGTGGAAACGCCCCCTAAGCCCCTGCTTCCGTTCGATTGGTTGGCAACGGCAAATGGGAAGATTCTATTGGATGCGATTACTATCAATAACTGGGGAAACCGAAGGCGGTAATGACGCTGGGGTTGCCGTGAAAATAACAATGCTAAATGACACTCAAAGATTCGGACAGTGTCATGATTTCTTACCTAAGTTCCTGGGAAAGAGGACCATGAGGGAATTACTTATTGACAGAGCCATCGTGTTTTCTGTTAGGGTGGAAGACCTAGTAGGTGTTCACTGCGCGGGTGAGAAAGATTTTTCGCGCAGAAATTAAGATATAAAAGTAAAATTTTATCTTCTTAGAGGAGAGAGAGAGAGAGAAAGAAAAAGAGAGGGGAAAGGGAACGGGAAGACGGCATGGCATCCCGAAGAGAGAAGGGAGATGCCAGCAGCGAGGCCAAGTGGCTCACTGATTTTAAGGGGGACGAAGAGAAGAAAAAACAGTGATGGCTGTCACTTGGTAACAAAAGCTGCAGTAGGTAGATAAAATCGAGGCTGTAGCTCGTTGTGCTGTTTAGTCAGAAACTCTGTAAAACCAGATTTAAAAAAAAAAAACAATTTTGAAAGAGATTTACATTCCTTTTGTGTTCATTGAGCTCTTTTCAGAAGTTGTACAAAACAGAACTCTTGCAGGGTATCTGTTAGTGAGAAAACTCATACATAGGCTTGATCTTTAACAGTTACTGGGCAAATTGTAGGATTAGGTATTTTCCTGTTATTTTTGTAAGGCTGTCCCTTTCATTCTGCTTTACCTACCTGGAAGGAGATTTTTCTCTATTTGTATCCAACATCCACTTTAAAATAGTGGAAATTACATGCTAAAATTAAATTCACCGCATGGTCAATAGTGTTATCTCTAGGTGGTGGGCTGAAAGCCAACTTTAAATTTCTTCCCAGTCCTTTTGTCTATTTTCAAATTTTCTACAGAGAACATGTATTATTTTTGTATCCACTTTACTGTGTTTTTGGTGTGTGTGTATTTTGTGGCAAAATTTTTTTTGAAAGGAGGGGAAATTTAGCAACATATTAACCTTTTTTAGAGTGCATATCATTAATACAGCAGTCTTCTAGGGATCTACTCAACAGAAATAATTTTTCAAATGAGTAATGTATAGAAGAGCAAAAAATCAAAGATACATATCTGGAAGTATATAAAGAAAATGTTTAACATTGCTTGGGATCGTGAGAAGGGAGCTCTCACTCTACACTCTTGGATTATTTATATATTTTATCTGAGTTTACTGTAAAATATTTTAAGACACAATACTGTTGCAAAATAATTGAATTTAAATTTCTAGTTATTTTTGTATCATTCTACAGTGTTGAAATTAACACACTACAATAATTTGAAATTATGATGAACCTAAATACTAACACTTAGTGATAGTAAAAGTGATGTAACATTCTCATATAAGGCTACTGAGAATGTGAATCTGACTCTCAAAAGCCTTAAAACATTCAAAACTTTTCCCATAATCTCACTTCTAGGTCTCTGTCCCTAAGGAGAAAAATTCTAACAAAGATTTATGGATGTCTTATTTATTAGTGGGAAAATTTGGAAACAAAATGTTAAGGGAATATTTAAAAATTATGACCCATCTGCATGATGTTATATATAGCCCATTGAAATGTTTACAAAGAACTTGTAATAACATGAGAAAGCACTTACACTTATATTAAGTGAAAAAGAAATGAAAATACCATTTTTTTCTTTCCATCCTTTCTCTCTCCCTCCTTTCTATCTTGAAAGGAATTTCACCAGAATTAACAATAGAGGTACATAAATGGTGCTTATGAGTGATTTTAATTTTTTTCCATGTAGCTTTTGATGTTCTTTGTATTTTCTATAGTAAACAAGTATTTTTATGACAAAATTTCATAAAGAAAAAGCATACTATTCCCTAATTCAATCCTAGAAAGTAAAAACAAATGTGTGTATATATGTATTTTTAATTTTTTTTTTTTTGTGTGTGTGTGTGTGTCATACCCTGTCACCCAGGCTGGAGTACAGTGGTGATAATGTAGTTCACTGGCTTAACCAGCTCCCAGGCTTAAACAATCCTCGTGACTCAGCCTCTCTAGTAGCTAGGACTGCAGGTGTACACCACCACACCTGGCTAATTTTTTAAATTTTTTGTAGAGATGAGGTCTCACTATATTGCCCAGGCTGGTCTCAAAACTCCTGGCCTCAAGCAATCCTCCTGCCTCAGCCTCCCAAAGTGCTGGGATTACAGGCATGAGCCACCACACCCAACCTTATACTAATATATATTATTTTTCCATTTTAAAGATAAGGGAACTCAGAGAGGTGAAGACACTTGTACAAAATCGTACAATTAAACAAGTAGCAAAGCTATTCCATGTCCCAAGCACAATTTACTTCTAAAGCCACACCCTGTATAAAGAAAATACATTCAGGCCGGGTGGGTGCGGTGGGTGGGTGCGGTGGCTCACGCCTGTAATCCTAGCACTCTGGGAGGCCGAGGTGGGAGGATCACTAGAGGTCATGAGTTTGAGACTAGCCTAACCAAGAGTGAGACCCCGTCTCTACTAAAAAATAGAAAGAAATTATCTGGACAACTAAAAATATATAGAAAAAATATTAGCAGGGCATGGTGGCGCATGCCTGTAGTCCCAGCTACTTGGGAGGCTGAGGCAGAAGGATCGCTTGAGCCCAGGAGTTTGAGGTTGCTGTGAGCTAGGCTGATGCCACGGCACTCTAGCCAGGGCAAAAGATCAAGACTCTGTCTCAAAAAAAAAAAAAAAAGAAAGTACAAAAAAACCCAAACAAACAAAATAAATAAATAAATAAAAAGAAAATACATTCAGAAGTTCTCTGTTCCCAAGAGTCAGACCTTATAGCGCCACCCTGGCAAAATTAATCCCTTTCTTCTCTGATACTTACCTAAGTGGGTAGCTGCTATCAGATTTGTAGCTGCAGGAATTTATTTTTCCAACTTAAGAGTTAATGCAAACTAAAGACTTGCTTAACTGGATTCTTCTTTTTGCCAGGGAGAAGAATGTTCTGTGACTGTGTGAACCTGCAAGGAACAAGGGCCTGAAGCAGAATGGGGCAAGACAAGGGTTTGCAGGTTCTTTCAAAATGCCAGTTTCCAGTGTTTATGAAGGAGAGGGCCTGAAAACAACTTAAGTATCTATTAGTCCTGCAATGGTTATAAAGTATACATGGATGCTACAGAATGCTATGTAGCCATTAAAAAGAATGAGGTAGCTGCTTATATGAAAATGTCTTCAGGATGTTATTAAGGAGGGAAAAAGGGGAATGTCAGAAATATATTATTTTACACATACACACACACACATGCTTGAATATGTGTCTCAATTCTCTGGAAGAATAAAATAAGCATCATTAGTGGGTTTCTCTGGGGGTGGACACACATACAACACCTCTTGGCTTCAGCAGAGCCAAGGAATCTTAAAAGCACTCATCTGATAATTGCCTTAAACACTTCTTTCTCCTCTCTGATTCTAGGAAAAGGCAAAGAACAACTTTACAAACTGTTATAGTTTTCTGTGATCACTTGATTACTAACAAGAAGCATCCATGAATTCAAATAATCACAGTCACATTTTAAAACCTTCAAGACATTGTTTAATCAGTAGTTTTAATGCACCTTTGTTAGAGAGCTGCACTTTAAAAATTACACGGACATCACCTGAAGTTATTAAAGTTATCAAAACACATAAAAACATTCAAGTAAGAGGTATGCAAATTAGCAGCATCTAACAAAAATGACTATATTAGCATATTTCAGTATCACGTTTATAATAGGGAAAGAAAACAGCAATATATTTTCATTGTGTGCATTTCACACACACACACACACACACACACACACACACAAATAGAAAACTCAAATGTCTTCAGAACCATGGTGAAGGCAAAAACATAAAGGCACTAGGCTGAAATACATACAATTAGAATTTGCTTTTTAAGTGAGGTTGGAATGAACTTTGAGTTACTCAAAAATTTCATGATACCAATTATTAGAGTTAGGAACTCATAAGCCTTAGCAAGACTGAAAAAGAATGAAAGGCTCGTTGGTCTCATAGGTAATTTTCCCATGTTAATACTATCTTTGTAGAAGAACAAGAAAATGGTTGTGGCAAAGGGACAAGAATATATCTTTACTCCTCGGAGCAAGGAGTCAATCATTTTTGAGGAATGAAAGAATGGAAGTAGGGGTGGGAATTATTCTTAATAGCAGCAGCTTTCTAAAACTTGCACCCAACTTTTAATTCCAGGCTACTCCCTGGGAAGGGTGAAAGAAAAACAGTGGAAGAAAGGCTCAGTCTATTACAAAACTACAGTACTTTGAAAAGGATTTTGCAGATATTAAAATGAAAGTGATTACATTAAAAAATAACTTAGGCTTCTAGTAAAAAGTTCAGAGCTATGTATTTCGGGTAAGCTCGTGATGAGGTATTTATTGCATATGGCTTTTACTATAACGGAAATCTTAGATATTCTGCATGTTTTGTAAAATAAAGGCACGTGCATTTAAAATTTTAAGCGTAGGAAAACAAACGACAGCCTTTAAAAATGTAGACACGTGTATTTAAGAAACCAGCCCCCAGTTCAGCTTGGTACACATTCTCAGGCTGGTCTTATTAACAGGTTGAACTGCAACCCACATCCCCAAAACACTTATGCACATAAACTCTCAGCTCAGATACTAAACTGTTCTTTCCAGCCTGGCTCTGAAATGGTAAGTGTCCTTCAGAAATGAAGAGCTTAGCGTAAACCAGGAAGTGAAATGGCATTTGGAAGGCTGAGAGACAAACTTTGCCCACCTCTTTATTTTGAAGGCACAGGGTCGTCCAGCAAGTCTGAGAACTCAGGACTAGATGAGAACTGAAGGCTTGTGGGTAACTAGCCCCCTAAAGACAGTTTTCCCCTGAGTAATAAATAAGGCTGCAGCAAAATGCCCTGAAAGCTAAGAAACCGAAACTGCCATCCTGCAGCCATTCCCTTCCTCCTGAGGCTTAATCTAAGGCATTCAGGGACTTATTCACATAGTAGGGATGGGGTTTCTTGCTCTTATTACTACTATGAGCTGAAATGACACAACCTTCCTCTTCATTCTCACCATCTGTTCTCAACCTCACGATTTGAGAATTTCTGCTCATTAAAAAAAAAACAAAAAAATCAGGTTTCATTTTAAGTCAACAGAGCCATTCAAAAGGGTCACTGCTTCTTAAGGAATACTCGTCAGCCTAACCCCCTACAACGTGGTTCACAAGAAATAACCCAGCCTCATGAATGATGAGCTCTAAAGTTAACTTTAAAAGACAACATAAATAAGCTCTTAAAAAATTGAAAAGTCTCTCCTCAATTTGTGTTGTAAAAGCATGAATGGCTTAATAAGTTGCGGAGTTAGGTAAACACAGCTACACATAGGGAGCCACGATCAGGAAGAGCCTAAACTCCAAAAAATATATTTTAAGATTTCCACTCAAAACCCAGGTGGACTTTGTAGGCTTGACAGAGTCACTGTGTCAGCTGAGAAGCAACAGGCAGCACCACTGTCCTGCATGGTCTATGCTGGTTGGTTCCTTATGTCCCTTTGTGCTTCGGTGAGTTTCTGGATTAGGTAGCGCTTGTCACGACTTTCCTAAAAAACGAAATGAGGTTGAAAGTACACTTAATATATTTGAAACAAATATCGTAATTACCTACCAGGCTCAGACTAGGGATTCTAACCACTGGACTACTGTAATGGCTTCTGATCTGGACTGCCTCTTTCATTTGTGTCCCTTCCACAGCCCCTTGTCCACACAGCAGCTGATGTTTTTTTTTTTTTTTTTTTAAAATGCACATTAGACTTCTACTTAACACCCTCCAGTGGCTTCCCGTCACACTCCGAATAAAACTCAAATTTCTTCCCAGAACCCTCAGGTTCTGCTATGACTCTAGCTGATATTATAGCTTCTTCCCATCCCTCACCCCCTCTCCCTCCCTCCCGGCTCCAGAAGTGCCTAGCTTATTACTATCATCCCTAATTAGGACCTCGTAATTGGCTCCTCAGAGAGGCCTTCTGTGGCCACCATCCACAGTAGCAGATGGCCCCTTCGTCACCCTGCCTCGTTTTCATTATCCTCAAGGCAGTTATGGTTATCGGAATTTATCTTATTTCTTTAACTACCTAGCAGTTTTGTCTCTCTTGTCACCAGTGCACCCCAGCACCCTCCACCATACAGAGCACAGAGTAGGTGCTCAATGTATATGTTGGAGAGATCGATGAGTCAGTGAATGAATGAGGCTGCAGATGGCCAAGCCTGGAGGCAGACTTTGGGGAGAAGGTGTGAGAGGGGGCCACAGCAATGCCACTCCCTCCCTGGAAAAAGCGTCACTTCTCATATGGTGTCCAGCCATGACCTCTGGGCCTATGCTTCCTTACCAGGGACAGCTGCTCTCGAAGCTGGTCGACCACCCGTTTGTGTGCTCCGGCCAAGGCAATGAAGTAAAACATAATGAGGCTGCAACACAAGATGGACAGGTCATGAGGGAGTCTGGATCATCTGAAGGCCATTAGAAAAAAAACAACCTAACATATTTTGCTTAGACTGTTTTTACTTTTGTTAGGAAAAGAAAAAAAGAAAGAAAACTCTCATCTCTCCCAAGCAGAGAGCATGAGAATCAGCCAGTGGAGTTTGTATTTGTCAGTGGCAGCAGAGTCTGATGTATGCCTTGGTTTGGGGTCAATATTAAAAGTTGTTGATGGAGAATGCAGAATGAGAGGCAGAGAGAAGCAGATGGTCCAGAAAGTCAGCTGGGCGTGTAATTAACATACGATCACTGTGGAAGCTGTCTGGCTTGTTTCCTCATCTGTAAAATGGGGAAAATGTAATAAAATGCAGTGATTGCAAGCTTGAGATAATATAATTTTGATTAAAAGCAATTAACAACTGGTTCCTGTCTTCTGTGCAGGCCCGGATCTCACATGGGGGTGGTTGAAGTTATCATCTTTGGCGAGGGGGGCTAGTGGAGTGAGGGCAAGCCCCCCAGAAAAACAGCAGGCAACCTCATTTAATGAAGAGGGGTGGGTTTCCTGTCCAATCTGGCCTCACAAGGCTGACGAAATGAGAGCCAAGTAACCAGGAGATCCTGGAATCACTGATATCCACAGTATTCTCCTGGAAGTCCCTGCCAGCCACAGAAGAACGGCCTCCAAAGACATTGAAGTCAGATCAAATAACTGCCACCGGGTGGCGCCAGCCAAGCTACAGCTGGGGTGAACCAATTAGCGGGGAGCCACTGGAACCCCGGATCCTGTGAATTCCAGGCTCGCTGGCTGCACAGCTCCACAAGTCATTTTATTGCTCTCATCAAAAGTATCCTGCCTTTTTACGAGTGATTTTTTTCTGGCTTACATGCACTATGGTGGGGTTTTCCTGTAGTAACATCCCTGTCATAGGGTATCTGTGATGATGTCATGAGTTAGTACAGGTAAGGTGCGATCAATTCCAGTACTCATGGCTTGCCAGAGCTAGAGCCGGGGTTCATGCCCATGCTCCTAATCTGGCATTCATCTCTCTGTCCAGTAATCTGTTCCTTTCCAAAGAGCACGCGATTTTGTGAATAATCAGTAGTGTTAATAATAGGCAACGTTTACTGGGTTTTTATAAGCCAGGCATTGGGCTAAGTGCCTTACACGTGTGATCCTTCTGAATCTGCTCAAAGACCCTCTGAAAGGGTGACTATTATGATGTCCATTTTAGAGATGGGAAAGTGAGGCTCAGAGAAGCATAGTAACTTGTCAAGTTTAGGAGGGTCCTCAATTTCCCAGTGGAAGGAGCCCACGTGCCTCAGAGGAAAATATTTGCCAGGGTCCATGTGGTTTTCACTCACCAGATGATCATGAAGAAAGGAACTGCGAAGGCTTCCGACGTGATGCCATGGACCAAGGACTGCAGCGAGCTGGGGAAGGTGCTCACCGTCCTGGGGATGACCTCCCAGGTGGTGTTGAAGTTGGTGAACGGCCCACAGGCTTTAGAGGAAGGGATGCTGCAGGTAGAACACCATGGGAAAAGCCAATAAAACATGGAATGGACCCTTTAACATAAAAGAGGAACACATCAAGAAGCCAGGAAATGTTCTAGAAAACAAAGTCATATTTACCGTGACATGCTGATTGTCAGAGGTATTATTGCCAAACACAGCCCAATCAGCAATACCAACAGGAAGAAGAAATTAGAATTGGATGCTCTGAACTGCCTGGGGGAGGGTCTGCAGGTGTAAAGAAGGCTCAACTAAGGGAAAACAAGGAAAGAAAAAGTTAGGATCAGTGAGTGCAGCTTCCATGAGGCGAAATCAGCACATTCAGGCATTCCAGTGGGGACGTAAATTGGTCTAACCTTTCTAGAGGGTAGTCCAGCCATGCACATCAAAATGAAAAAATGTTTAATCCAGACTCCAACTTTGGGGAATTCATGCTGATGAAATAAAGGGGAAAATGGGCCAAAACACATGTGTGAGGATGTTTCCTGCTGCAGTCATTGATAACAGGGAGTAAGTGGAAACAACCTACATAGCTCTCAGTGGGGACTTATTAGGTTAATGTTAAAGGTTAAAATACACCAGGTGGGGCACAGTGGCTCAGCCTGTAATCCCAGCACTTTGAGGAGGCAGGAGGATTGCTTGAAGCCAGGAATTCTAGACCAGCCTGGGCAACATAACAAGACCCTGTCTCTACAAAAAAAATTTTTCTTTAAATTAGCCAGGTGTAGTGGCACATGCCTGCAGTCCCAGCTACTCGGGAGGCTGAGGCAGGAGGATCGCTTGAGCTCTGGAGTTTGAGGTTGCAGTGAGCTATGATAACACCACTGCACTCTAGCCCAGGCAACAGAGCAATACTGTCTCAAAAAATTTAAAAAAAAATAAAAAAAATACATACTTCTACTGCAGGAAAGAAGATGTGAAGGGAATATCAAGTGGGGAGGAGGGAAACGGGACAGCAACAGCATCCAATTTCTCAGTATTTTAAAACCTGTATTACTGGGTGTGGGCATCAAGCTCTTCTGAATTTAGCAGAAGCCAGAACATTTTGGGGGGCAAAAGATATTGAGTACCAGGGACACTTGGCACCCTGCTTTGGGGCAGCTGGCCAGACATGCCTGGGGTGGGTGTCCCACGTGAGCCCTGGTGCCCTGGTGACACGTTTCATCAGCTCATGCTGTCTTTACTCCGATAGACACTGGGAGACCACAAGCTAACCGATATTTTCTGGAAAGGGAGGAAAAGTTCCTATGAGCTTTCTTACATCCATCTCTCCTGTGATGATTTCAGCCAATTGAAGTTTCCAAATGAAAGCATCAGAACATTTGTCAAAGGCCAAAACATCTAGGTAAAACATTTGGTCCAATTCAAGTCTCTGCTTACTGGGTTAAGAGGTTAGACTCTGGACTAAGATAAACCTGGGTTCAATTCCCAGGAGTCACTTATAAGCTGTGTGACCTTGCACCAGTTACTCAACCTCTCTGAACTTCAGCTTCCTAATTTATAAAATATGGGACCTACTTCACAGGGTGGGTGTACACACTGCATGATAATCTATGTAAAGTGGGGGCAGAGTGGAGGAACATGGTATTATTATTATCTGCTATTATTGCCATTGTGATTATTAACATTATTATTATTTTCATTTTTGAATTCTCAGGGCTTGGCTTAATAGGTAACCAATAAATGTTGGGCTTGTTAACAGAGGGTACCTCTGGAAGAAGGGATAGAATTTACTGTATACATATCTGCATTATTTACATGTTTAATAATGAGCATTGGCCGGGCGCGGTGGCTCACGCCTGTAATCCTAGCCCTCTGGGAGGCCGAGGCGGGTGGATCGCTCCAGGTCAGGAGTTCGAGACCAGCCTGAGTGAGACCCCGTCTCTACTAAAAATAGAAAGAAATTATCTGGCCAACTAAAAATATATATAGAAAAAAAAATTAGCCGGGCATGGTGGCTCATGCCTGTAGTCCCAGCTACTCGGGAGGCTGAGGCAGTAGCATCGCTTAAGCCCAGGAGTTTGAGGTTGCTGTGAGCTAGGCTGACGCCACGGCACTCACTCTAGCCCGGGCAACAAAGTGAGACTCTGTCTCAAAAAAAAAAAAAAAAAAAAAAAAAAAAAAATAATAATGAGCATGTATTTCTCCTGTAATAAAGAAAAAAGAACTTAGGTTAATAAGCCCAGATGAGCCCATCATCTGCAAGGCCACTTCACCCATTAAGCACTTAGTTCTGGCACAATGCCTAGGGACTGCGAGCTGTCAAGGGCCTGCACAAATCATTGAGACCTGAAAATAAATGCATTGGCTGCAAAATCCAAGCAGAAAATTACAAAATAGAAATTAATAAATGTTTCATTAAATGTCATTGCAACTTAACTATTAGACAAGTACATAAAAAAATTATATCACAGGATCAAAACAATTCTTAATAAAACTCCCAAAATTATAAAAATGTGAAAAATCCATTAAAAGTCTTTTTCCAGAATAAAAATATATTTTAAACAAGGGATGCAATTTTGACATGTCTCACGGGATGTGGGCTGGGCTCCAGACACGTGCCTTAGAGGGTCAAGAATGGTCCAGGGTATGCCCCCCACCCCACTTGTCCTTACCTCTTTCACATAAAAGATGATAATGAATTTCAAGGTTGCAATCGCAGGAAGAAGGGGTGAGAAAAAGGCTCCGATCCAGCAAATGGTTTGCCCGTAAACAATGCCCAGGACATTGTCAGGAATGGCAAACTCCTGCTGCCCCCAGCACTGAATCAGCTTCCACGAGGAACAGTAGGTCACTAGCAGGCTGGAAGCAAACCGGACAGTTTCTTAGCTGGACTGCTGGTGTCTGCCACGGCCACAGAACCACATCTACAAAATCAGGGCCATTTCCATGCGTACTTCCCATGGAAACTGGTTAGTCACATGTCTAACAGATGCGGACTATAGTGAACTCTGGAATCATTAAGAGTCCAAGTCTCAGATCCACAACCCAGCACCCAAATCAACACAGGTTCCTCAATCTCTCTGAGCCCCATTTTTCTCATCTGGAACGTGGAGGGCAGGATTGTAATACAGCCTACTTTGCAGGGTTGTGGGGAGAATACATGACAAGGGAAACCTCTGTACCCTGGCATCCTGGCTTGCTGCTTAGCACAAAAAGTACCATGTATCCACCTAGAACGTGGCTTATGAGGACCCTACCACCTAGCAGTGCCACCTCCCAGAGTCCTAGAAGCTTCCTACAGAAATCCCAGGACCAGGGGCCCCAAGATAAACATACACAGTTGTTCACTACAGCATCGCCACAGATTAGCAAAATATTATACTAGTGGCAACCTGAATACCCATCGGTAGGGGCTGGATTGGTAAAGCACAATAAGCCATGCATACAGTGAAACATTATTCAGTCTTTAAGAAGCATGAGGAAGATCCCTGTGTCCTGACATGAAAAGTTATTCATGATATTTTGTTTGTAGAGGAGGGAAAAAATGTAAGCTGCAGACCAGTGTGGATGTGCTGTTGATTCCACGTAGGGGGGTAAGGACAGGAAGAACACTTGTAATAAGGCTGTATGTGCTTACACGTGTACTTATGTAAATGTTTTTATTTTTAAGGACTGTGGATCTATCCCAAGGAGTGGCATTGAGGAATTAGGGGATACGGTCAGAAATGAGAACACCCACTGTTCTCCAGACTTCAGTATTTATTTAAATTCTAAATATTTTAAATTTTAAAGTAAGTACATATTCATATCATATTTGTATAATTTTTTAAAAGAACAGTTTTTTTAATGTTTATTTTTCAGGACTCACAGGCCTTCTGTCTTCTGCATGGATTATCTGTCTGTGCGTGGGAAAACAGCGGCTAAGTGAACAGTTCCACTTAAGACTCAAGGAGATGCAGGGAATGACAGCAGAAGTGACCACTCAGGAATGGTAATCAGAGGGTGACAGTGTGTATGTTGTTGGGTTCTGTCCTATGGAGTGTTCTCGGTGCTTTTATCTGCATTCATTGTCTCATTTAATCCTCACAACAAGGCTATGAGGTGGGTTCTGCTACTATCCCCATTCTACAGGTGAGAAAATAGGCACAGAGCTTAAATAATTTGCCCGAATTTGCATGACCAGCAAGGTGCAGGGAGACGTGGTGTCTACTGCCACCTGGAGGGTCTACAATGACACTGCCCATGGCTGTGCTGATGGCGGAAGGTCATCCCCAGCAAAGCCTCTGGGAAAGTGGTGCTATTTCAACTCTCCCTGGCGTCTTTAGACGGACAACTAATGGACCCTGAGGTTGACAGCCTGAAGCCGTCTGCAAGTCACCAGTTGTTGGTGGTTTCCAGGGCTGTGGAGTCATCCAGCACTTTCTGGGGAGGAGCTGCAACAGGAGTCTCCGGTTGTGTGTGGGAGAGGGTAAGGTATCAAAGGGACACCCCTACACTTACTTTCTGGGAAAATCCACAAAGAGCGTCACAGCCAAGATGATGATGAAGTCGAAGATCATCAGCTTGTACATTTCCTGCCCAACTTGGGTCTCCCAGCACTGCAACCAAAGAGAGCGAGGGAAACTGAGAGACCCTACCTGAGGCAGAGAAAGCTCCCAGTCGCCTTGCAATTCCCTTTCCATCTCTAGATCCTGCTGCTCCGGGCATCAGCTGACATGCCTCTGAGCTTCCAGGCAGACTGTAGTTTCTAAGCCCTTAAAGTGCATGGCATGGTGCCCGACTCTGCTTCACGCATAGCTGTTCTCTTGACCGTGACACTGTCTTCCAGAATGACCCGCCCAGCCAGACACCCCCGGCCCTGCAGCTCACCGGGTAGAGTTTCTGGTTGTAGCCACAGAGTTCACACGTGCCGTTATCACAGGATGTGATCTTGGAGCCCAGTGTGAACACCAGCACACAGATGGTGGCCAGCCGCATAAAGACACACCTTTGGGGAAGAGAAAGAGGACAGAGGATGGAAACAGGAGGCCTCAGGGCAGGCTAGCCCCTAGGAACTGGGGCTAGGGAATTTAGAAGCTGCCTGTCTTAAAATCAAACCCACAAGTGTGTTCAGAGTTTGATGAAAAAACACTAAAGATGATGGTAGTGATTCTTGCACAACTGCATGCCACTGAATTGTACCCTTAAAATAGTTAAAACTGGCCGGGTGAGGTGGCTCACGCCTGTAATCCTAGCCCTCTGGGAGGCTGAGGCGGGTGGATCGCTCGAGGTCAGGAGTTCGAGACCAGCCTGAGCGAGACCCTGTCTCTACTAAAAATAGAAATAAAAATTATCTGGACAACTAAAAATATATATAGAAAATATTAGCAGGGCATGGTGGCGCATGCCTGTAGTCCCAGCTACTCAGGAGGCTGAGGCAGGAGGATCGCTTAAGCCCAGGAGTTTGAGGTTGCTGTGAGCTAGGCTGATGCCACGGCACTCACTCTAGCCCGGGCAACAGAGCGAGACTCTGTCTCAAAAAAAAAAAAAAGTTAAAATTATGTTATATATATTTTACTGCAATTTTTAAGAAAGATCAGAAAACTAGGAACTCCTAGTGTCATGGTGATATAGTTACACTACAGAATATTACTCATTCCTAAAAACAACAAATTGAATCTTTTATGTATCAGCGTTGAGGCACATCTGATATATTGAGAAGTGAGAAAAAGTATGTGCAGAGTATCACGTAGATATGATGCTATTTTTAGAAGAAAACTAAACGTGTGCGAACATTGGCACGGACATCGGGAACCGTGCGGAGAACGCACACTGGCTGTTCCCGTGGATTCAAGGGAGGAGGGCAGAGAGGGCAAGTTGTTGCTGTTTTGTTTTTTTTTAAAGACGCTTTTCTATTGTTTGGTTTGTAATAAAAAATTAAATTAAATAGAACCATTAAAAAATGAGGGAAAAAGCTTAACTCCCAACCATCTGCTCCCTCTCATTATTAAGCCTGCACCACCTGCTGTGACCTCCAGATGGGAAACAACAGAAAGGACATCACACCGTTGATGAGGTTTCCATAACTGAAAACTGAAATGGAAGCTAAGGAAAACGGAATCTGCGCAGTAGTTCACAGCAACTATGGGAACAGAAAAACAACCCATAAAAACACACCTCCAAGAAAACGGTGAAATAAATCCAGAATAGGAGACATCCTACAGGACAAATGACACAGTTTCTCTCACAAACCAATAGCATGACAAAAGGGGAGGGGACATTCTTACAAGAATAAAAGGGATTTAGGTAACACAACAACCAAACACAGCAGGTGGGCCCAATTTGGATCCTGATTTGAACAAATCAGCCACACAAAGCCATCTGCAATCCCACCAGGGAGACTGACTCAATTTTATTACGTGTGATGATGGTTATATTTATTTAAAAAAAAAAAGGGCCAAGTGCGGTGGCTCACGCCTATCATCCTAGCACTGTGGGAGGCCGGGGTGGGAGGATTGCTTGAGGTCTAGAGTTCAAGACCAGCCTGAGCAGAGCAAAACCCCATCTCTACTAAGAATAGAAAGAATTAGTGGGGCGTGCTGGTGTGCACCTGCAGTCCCAGCTACTTGGGAGGCTGAGGCAGGAGGATCGCTTGAGCCTAGGAGTTTGAGGTTGCTGTGAGCTGGGCTGACACCACGGCACTCTAGTCCAGACAACAGAGTGAGACTCTGCCTCAAAAATAAATAAATAGATAAATAAAAATTAAAAATAAAAAAAAGGTCCTCATCACATAGAGATATACGGAAGTATTTACAGGTGAAATGACTTGTTGCCTGAGATTTGCTTAAAACAATCCAGCAAAAGTGGGGGAGGCATGGATGAAACAAGATTAGCAAAATGTTGGGAATGGTTGACACTAAGTGATGGGCACTTGGAAGTTTGTTATACTATTCATTCTGCTTGAAAATTTCAAAAATAAAAAGTTTTAAAAAATAAAATGCAAATGTAAACTCAGGCATTTGAGAAGCAGAAAGAAAACTCTCAAGTTCCACACAGTTCCCACTGGTCCTCTTCATTTATTTGTGTTAGTGCCCTGGACGCTGTCTGCCTTATACCTGTCATTCACGACAGGTTCAGAGCAACACCTCCTCCTAGGGCCCCAGCCTGCATCCTCAGCTGTCAATGTGCTAATACATGGACCAAAAAATATAATACCGATGAGCAAACTCTCAAGTCAGAGATTTCATTGCATGTACAAACTCTGATTCGTTCATGGGGGCTGTCCAAAGGTTGAGGAGGATTCTTGGCTGAGCAGCAACATATACCATGAATGATTAGTAATGTCTGCCATGGGCAAGGGAATGGACAAGCAGTGGTCTGCTTGGCATGCCGGCCATCCTTGAGTTAGGCATTACCTAAGGATTGTCAGCCGGATCTCAAAGCCTGGGGAATAATCCTCATAGTGGATGATCTTGGCAAAAATCACTGGGGTGATAAAATTGGCCAGTGTGATCACAATAGACGGTAGGTACAGTATCAAGAGGTTCTCTCCGAAAACCATCTTGTCAATCTCCTACAAAGATAAAAAAAAAAAAACTTACTGGTCAGGAGTTTAATAAATTACAACACAAATGAATTAAACTGAAAAGAACTCAATTATGCATGTTTGGCAAACAAACAAAACGTATTTGTCATTCAACATGGCCTGTAAACATAAGCCATCTCCTTCTTAAGTGTTCAAACAGAGGTTTGATACCATGCTGGAAGGGAAATGAGCTCTATTGGATTTATTAAGGTGACGTATAATAAAATCCACATAGTCTGCATAAAGGGGCAGTTTAAAGTCTTTTCAAGGATGTAGTACTGATGGAATAGCCATTCTCTCCTTATTTCATAGTAACAGATTATTTAGCCACATATATAGCTATCCAGAATCAAAAGTAAATGTCCTGCCAAGCACTTTGGGTGGCCAAGGCAGGAGGATTGCTTGAGAATTGGAGACCAGCCTGGGTGACATAGTGAGACCTTGTCTCTACAAAAAATTTAAATAATCAGCCGGGAGTGTTAGTGCTGGGTGTGGTGGTGTACACGTGTAATCCCAGCGACTCCGGAGGCTGAGGTGGGAGGACTGCTTCAGCCCAGGAGTTGGAGGCTGCAGTGAGCTATGATCATGCCACTGAATTCCAGCCTGGATGACAGAGTGAGACCCTGTCTCTTAAAAAAAAAATAAAGGAAATGTCCTGGCCTCCCTTGTTGGTAGGTACAGCCATGTGACTAAATTTTGGCCACAGGGGATATGAGTTTAAGTGCGACCTCCAGGTCATGCCTTTCAAGGGAAGAGATGTGCCCCCCCCAGCCCCTTCACCTCCTTCCCCCTGGCTAGAATGCAGCCTGACGGGGAGCCATCTTGTACCACACAGAAGACAGCCACACCCTACAGACAGCAGAGCCACCAGATGGCTGGAACCTGGGCCCCTGATGGCTGATTTCAGGAAGCAGAGCCACTAGACCAACTTGGATTTTCAAAATCACTGCTATTTTAGGTAAACTGAGGCCCCGGCTAGTAAGTAGAGGTGTCAGGCATAAAACCCAGGCAATCCAGCCTAGATTTAAATATTGTGAATTCCAGGAGCAGTAGGTATCTCCAACACTCTATTTTAGATGCTTTTTAAAATTTCTCTTAAAAGTGGAAACTGATCACCTCTGATCATTTAGTTCTTGGTCATATTAGCCAAACTTATATCCCCATACATAAAACAGAAGTGATGACAGTATTTACAGCACAGGTTTGCAATGAGCTTAACATAATGCCCAACCAGGTACAAGTTAGATTGACTCTCTGCGGAGTACTCACTTTTTTCATGTGTTCTTGCGAGAAGATAGTTGCTATATAGATGGCATAAAAGCACACCACCAGAACAGCCAGAACGATACAGTTCAAAAACAGCCTCAAAGAATAAATGCGAATCGTTTCTTCTGAGGTCCTTTCCGCTATTTTCTGCCGTATTCTTTCTTCCTCCAGATCTGCCTGAGGACCAAAGCAGACTCATCTGTGAGCAGTGGGCATGAAGGAATATTCAGGAATGGAATTTTTGGTTCATTATACCCACCCCGTCCTATCTTTAAAACTTCCCTTAAATATTCATCTCCCCCAAGATACCTTCCCAGACTAAGCCCAGCCCGTTTTTATGGCTACTAATGGCCTAAGACAAGGCAGAGCCTCCTATTTGAGCCTGTAATCAGGCTTTGCAATAAATGTGAAAACAGAACTGTAATCTATTCATGGTATTACCTATATACAGTATGTGTCATTTTTTAAACAGCAAATAGGTAGGTATTGTTATTTTTTCTTTTAACCCAATATGGTAGTCTCATTTTAAGAGGAAAATGCAATCTGTTCATATTTCGTGTAAGAAATAATACATTTGATTTTATTCCTGCCTCCTTACTTTATTAAGTTTTTGATTTACATGGCTCCTCCTCCTTTTCTTTCTTCTTTTCTTTCTTTCTTCTTTTCTTTCTTTCTTTCTTTCTTTCCTTCCTTCCTTCCTTCCTTCCTTCCTTCCTTCTTTCCTTCCTTCCCTCGCTCCCTCCCTCCCTCTCTCCCTCCCTCCCTTCCTTCCTTCCTTCCTTCCTTCCTTCCTTCCTTCCTTCCTTCCTTCCTTCCTTCCTTCTTTCCTTCCTTCCCTCGCTCCCTCCCTCCCTCTCTCCCTTCCTTCCTCCCTTCCTTTCTTTCTTTCTTTCTTTTTCTTTTTTTGAGACAGGGTCTTGCTCTTTTGCCCGGGCTAGAGTGCAATGGTGCCATCATAGCTCACAGCAACCTCAAACTCCTGGGCTCAAGTGATCCTCCTGCCTCAGCCTCCCCCCAAGTAGCTGAGACTACAGGTGTGTACCACCCACCCAGCTAATTTTTCCATTTTTTGTAGAGACGGGGTCTTGCTCTTGCTCAGGCTGGTCTTGAACTCCTGGCCTCGAGTGATCCTCCCGCCTTGGGCTCCTTTTCTTTGATGGCTTTGACCCAGATGCTATTCATTACTCCTCTCTTTATTAATTTGGAAATTTTCTTGCACTTTTTCATATACTCTTCACTCCACCCTATCATCATAACATTCCCTCCTTAGGCCCTTAGATGGTTGGTGGGAGGGGAGACACAATCTCCTCCCAGCCACTGTGTGTCTGCATCTCCCTTCCTGGCCCCAGTTCACCAGTGCCCCCTGCTTGGGTTCAAGGTGATCAACCCTAGTAAGCTGCTGGCTGCGAACAGCTCTTGAAAACTACACAGGGAAACTTGCTAAGCACCAGGGACAGCCTGGCGCCCACCCTAGATCCTCTGCGAGCTGCAAACTCAGCCTCCCAAGGCAGGATCTTGGTGTGGGGACCCTGCCCAGGGAAAACCCAGCAGCACTTACCCGGAGCTCGTACCGCAAGCTGCTGTGCTTCAGATCGGCCGTGCTGCGGTTGGTGATGCAGAAGTCCCAGCCAGCAAAGATCTTGTTGCAGTAACTCTGGAAGTGCTCCTCACTCCGAATCAGGTTGATTTTGAACCCTTCCACCGACCTGACTCCAAAACACAATCACCCTTCTTATAAGAACAACAGCAAAATAGGGGCCCATGAATTGGCTTTGTCTAAAATTTTAAAAGTCAGACACGGCTACATGTTCAGCCCATGCTGACATGGTCGACTTGGACCATTCTAAATATACATGGTAGCTAACCAGGTATCTCATTTCCTGGAAATGAGATGGAAAATCATTTCCTTTCATGCATCTAATAGTCTCTATCACAAATGGAATAAAATCCAAACTCCTTAATTCAGCCTAGAGATCTCCTACGTGCCAGCTCTGCTGTCTCTCCTCCCAGTAACTACACTGGCTCTCCTTCTATCCCATAAACATGCAAATCCCTGTTCCTGCCTCAGGGCCTTTGCACTTGCTGGTTCCCACCCCAGGGATGGATCTTCTCCCGACTCTTCCCGTGGCTGCTTTCCTCCCATCCTTCAGCTTTCAGGGCAAATATCTCCTCTACGATTCCTACCTCCCCATCTAAAGTTGCCCACAACCCCCCTTCAAGTCAGTTCCTTTTATTTTCTTCACAGCAATGACCCTAATCTGAAATTATCTTATTTATCTGTTTACTGCTTGTAGCCCCTTACTCTGACTAAATTTTAAATTCCCAGAGGACAGGCACCCTGGCTGTCTTGCCATCTTTATATACAGAATGCCTGCACCATACTATGGCCAGTATGCCACTGAGGGATAAATGAATGAATAGATGACTTAGACAGTAAATTAAATGAATATTTAGTGAGCACCTGTTTAGGTCACATACAACTCTGTTGCACATTTCATCATTTTTATTCATTCAAATGCTTTCATGGAAAAAACACCCTGACACTTGATATAAAAATACCAAATGCTACACACAGTCCTCTGTAGATGAAACAGTTTATTTTTAGGATTTGTTAGCGCTGAGGCATGGAGACAATAGAAGCAGAAGCAATTATTGCAATCAGTCATTCTGCCAAAGGGTCACAAAAAGGATTTTATATCAGAACCACCTGGGCTGTTTTCCCAAAATGCAGATTCCCAAAGTGGTTTCATACTCTGAGATTTTCAATTCAGTAGGTCTCCTGTGGGGTGCAGAAATACACCATTTTATAAAGCTCATGGTGATCCATCCCAGTTGAAAACCTCTAATTTATGTATTTATTTTTTTGAGACAGGGTCTCCATCTGTTGCTCAGGCTGGAGTGCAGTGGTGTGATCACAGCTCACTGCAGCCTCGAACTGCTGGGCTCAAGCAGTCCTCCTGCCTCAGCCTTCTAAGTAGCTGAGGGGCTGGGTGTATACCACACACCCAGCTAATTTTTAAATTTTTTGTAAACATGGGGGTCTCACTATGTTGCCCAGGCTGATCTCAAACTCTTGACCTCTAGTGATCCTTCTGCCTCAGCCTCCCAAAATGCTGGGATTATAGGCATGAGCCACTGTGCCAAAATGAACATCTCTGATTTAGACCAAACCTATGTTTTACAGATAAGGAAGCTAAGATCCAAAGAAGGGAATTGGATTTCTGCCACTTACAACCCAGTAGAGACCTAGTTAACATACACACCAAAGCAAAGGTAAGGTGTGTGCAGGTGCTGGTGGGATTGCCAGATGTGTTCAATAATGACTGAATGAAGAACTCCAGGCTGCTACTCCAGCTCCCAAATCCCAGGTTCCATTTCCTCCAGGTTTCCTCAGTTGCCAACATACTCGGAAACCTTTCCCCACAGAGCCTACCCTTGGACTCCACTCGTTCTCTGGGCAAAGACTCCCAGAGCTTAGAGCTCACAGACTCCAGCCCTCAAAGGCAATTCAGAGAAAACACAATTGACAAGATAAAACTTTACCTTTTCACTATCCAAAGAAGGCTCAGGGCCAGGTAGGCAATCGTGCTTAACAAATAAGCCAGGGGAAGATCATAGGTGAAGTTCTGAAATTTCACCCCATCAATGGTATAATGTCCATAAAAGAGGCTGGTCCCCTCCAAGAAACCCTGAAACAAAGCCAAGGGCATGAGGTCAGACTGATGAGCTCACTGTAGGGAACCAGAAGAATAGTCCCTGCCTCAGTGTCCTTATTTCATCCCCGAATCCCCAGAGACTGGAATAGCACCAGAATTATACGGGCTATTCTGTTAGTGTTTGGGAAATAAAGCACTGATGAAACATTAGCATTAAAAATGCACAAGTAACAACTGAAATCAAGAACAAAATTCCATGTGCCATAGCATCAAAAAGAATAAAACATTTAGGAGTGAATTTAACAAAAGACCTACAAATCTTATACCCTGAAAACTATAAAACATTGTGGAAAAAAATTAAAGAGGGTTGAAATAAATGGGAAAACATCCCATGTTTGTGGATCAGGAGATCCACTGCAATACTCCCAACATTGATCTACAGATTCAACCTAAGCTCTGTCAGAATCCCAGCTGGCTTCTTGGTAGAAACTGACGAGCTGATCCTAAAATTCATATGGAATTGCAAGAGACCCAGAATAGCCAGAACAACTTTGAAAAAGAACAAAGTTGGAAGGCACACATGTCCCCACTTCAAAAGTTACTACAAAATAACAGTAATCAAGATGTGTAGCACTGGCATAAGAATAGACATATGCATCAATGGAATAGGACTGAGTCCAGAAATGAATCAATATGTCTATAGTCATTGATCTTTTTTTTTTTTTTTTTGAGACAGAATCTCTCTGTCACCCAGGCTAGAGTGTCTGGCATCATCACGGCCCATAGCAACCTCAAACTCCTGAGCTCAAGTGATCCTCCTGCCTCAACCTCTGGAGTAGCTGGGACTACAGGCATGCACCACCACGCTCGGCTAATTTTTTCCTATTTTTAGGAGAGATGGAGTCTTGCTCGTGCTTAGGCTGGTCTCGAATGCCTGAGCTCAAGCGATCCTTCTGCCTCTGTCTCCCAGGGTGTTAGGATTACAGGCATGAGCCACCACGCCCAGCTGTCAATTGATTTTTGATAAGGAGAAAATATAGTCTTCAACAAATTATACTGAGACAACTGGATAGACACATGTAAAAGAATGAAGCTGGGCCCCAACCTCACATCATATACAAAAAAATTAACTTTACGTGGATCAAAAACCTAAATGTAAGAGGCAAAGCTATAAAATCCTTAGAAGAAAACAGAGGGCTAAGTCTTCATAGCTTTGAACAAAATGTGGTCTATACATACAATGGCATATCATTCAGCCTTAAAAAAGGAGATCCTGTCACATGCTACAACATGGATGAACCTTGAGGACATTATGCTAAGTGAAATAAGCCCGTCACAAAAAGACGAATACTGTTAAGATTCTACTCATATGAAGTATCTAAAGTAGTCAAACTCATAGACAGAAAGTACTATAGAATGGTGGTTGCCAGGGGACGTGGGGAGGGGAAAAAGGAGAGTTGTTGTTTAACAGGTATAGAGTTTCAGATTTGCAAGATGAAGAAGTTCTGGAGGGCCGGGCGTGGTGGCTCACGCCTGTAATCCTAGCACTCTGGGAGGCCGAGGCAGGAGGATCCTTTGAGCTCAGGAGTTCAAGACCAGCCTGAGCAAAAGTGAGACCCCTGTTTCTAAAAAAATAAATGAATAAAAAATAAACAGCCCTTTCAGAGACAGAAAGTAGATTAACAGTTCCTTAGTGCTGATGAGGGAGACCAGGAAGTGACAGCTAAACAATACGGGGTTTCTTTCAGAGGTGATGAAAAGGTTATTAAAAACAATACGAAGGTGCCCTTTGTGAAAAATAGCAGAGAAAAGTCTCTGACTTCTTGTGGTGGGAGCGATTGGACATCTCCTTCAACGTCAGCAAAAGTCCAGAACAGCGAAGAAGAGAACAGATACAGGAAGCAGAAACAGTGTCTAAGTGATACACAGATGTTACCTACAGCATTGTTTATAAAGGGAAGAAATGGAAGTAATCTGAATGCCCATCAGTAGGGGACTAGCTAGATCATGAAAAATCCGTATTATGCAATATTATGCAAGACCACGTAAGTGCATAGAGAAAGGTCCCGTAGACTGTGAACCAGGGTGTCAGAGGTTTGCTGACCTCTGGGGAAGGGCACTTTCCCATTTTACTCTATGAATTCTATATTTTTCATGACAGCCATGTATTCTTAGGTTATTTGAGTAACTAAGGAAATTGTTTAATAGAAAAGAAAAAGTAGAAACACAAGACTACATATTCTCTTTAACTCCCCTAAAAGCTGGACACAGGCCATAAATACTTGTCCAACTAGATGAAACCTGATTTATATTGCCCCAGGTCAGTATCAGAGTTATCATCAATCTTTCCCTCAAAATAATGTAACATTACAGGGCAAAGGGCCACTGGGTGTGGAAAATAAATTCCCCAGTTTGATAAGGAGTTTGGCTCAACTCTTTTAAAAAGATAAGTTCTTGTTAGATCTCTCTGGTCCTCTTTTACTTGGGTCTCTTTCAATTTAAATTAATAACAATAAAATTAAATTAAAACTCAGCTTCTCAGCCAAAACCAGCTATATTTCAAGTGCTCAAGAGTTAGTGGCTCTCGTTATACAGGACAGATCCACAACATTCTTCAGAACATCACAAGAAGTTCTTTTAGACAGGGAGGTTTTATATCCTGCTTACTTTATTGAACATTTATGATTAAGTACAGTTAAGTCCCCTATAAAATCTTTCTTATAAAGAAGGAGGTTATGATATGTCAAGGTTCACAAACAGAAACTTCTCTTGTAAGATGTAATCTTAAAGAAAGAAGGCAAACAGCAGCTTTGGGATCTGATTCCAGTTTTGAGTAGCAGTGTGACCTTGGGTGAGTACTGAATTTCCTTTCTCATCTGCATAGTTGACATTTGCATAGCTTTCATTTTCTCATTTGCCTAGGTAACATTTGAACATCTATCTAGCAATCTCTCTGAGTTTTTTTTTTTTTTTTGCAGAAAACATGAGCTCAGAGATATAAATGCACTTTTTCAAAATCAAATGCCATGGACAAATTCAAGGCTTTCTACCTATCCATTTAGACAAGTGGGAGCTCAATGACATGGCATTTTAATACCGGTAACTTTCAGAAAGATACTTTTATTTATCTGTATTTCGTAAATAGCTATAGTAGTGGTTCTTAAGTGGGGGCAATTCTGTCCTCCAGGGAACATCTGACAATGTCTGGAAACATTTTTGGTTGTCACAACTGGAAGGGGGTGTGCCACTGGCATCTAGTGGTCGTAGACTAGGGATGCTGCCCGACATCCCACAATGCACAGGACAACCCCCACAACACAGAATTATCTGACCCCAAACATCAATAGTGCCAAGGCTGAGAAACCCTGTTCTAGAAGGCAGAGATGGCCACTTTTCATAGTTGCTATTTTACTTGCTGAAAAAAGTGGGATGAAAAAATTAAAACACACCCACAAAATCACTTTGTTAGAAGATGATAAAAAACGTTTTAGAACTACTGTAAGAGCAATGAAATTAATTCCATTTTAGAGCAGGGGGTGTTAAGGGATTTCATGGAATCTGCAAATGCCCGTGTACATGGTACACGTGTGTACAACTGAGTCTGTGCATTACGCATGTTTCTGTGTGTAATTTCTGAGGAGTGGAGACAGCTTTCATCCATGTAGTCTAGCACCCCAAAATGTTAAGGTTTGCAGTGTCAGAGAAATTAGATAAATTCCATCCAGGTTCATTTTCACTGAATCTTCGTTCTGTGGGGGAACTCAGTAAATATTTTGTTGCAGGTCAGTATGAAGGTGGCAAGGACTGGGGAATGGCCAATGGCTGGAAGTGACAAAGCATGTTTCCTGTCATGCTAGCAGGGGTGGGTGGAGATTGTCCTTGCTGATGAGATAACCACAAATCCTACTTCTTTTACTGGTACATGTGTCAACACTTGTGTTTGGCTCTCACTGCGGACATCCAGGAAACTGATCTTTAAATCAACCAATTTTCAGTATATTGAGGGTCCAAACAGAGGATCATGTTAAGGCCGGGCGTGGTGGCTCACGCCTATAATCCTAGCACTTTGGGAGGCCAAGGCGGGTAGATCATTCGAGGTCAAGAGTTCGAGACCAGCCTGAGCAAGAGCGAGACCCCGTCTCTACTAAAAATAGAAAGAAATTATCTGGAAATTATATTAACTAAAAATATATATAGAAAAAATTATCTGGGCATTGTGGTGCATGCCTGTAGTCCCAGCTACTTGGGAGGCTGAGGCAGTAGGACTGCTTGAATCCAGGAGTTTGAGGTTGCTGTGAGCTAGGCTGAGGCCACGGCACTCACTCTAGCCCGGGCAACAAAGCGAGACTCTGTTTCAAAAAAAAAAAACAAAAACAAAAACAAAAAAAACCAAAGGATCATGTTAAATACTTACAGTGCCGGAAAGCAAGTCTATGATATAGCTGTAAAAGTAAATGAGTCCAGAGCTACTTATTGGATACACTGTACATTGTATATCTGCAAAAAATGAAAACAAGAACATCAGTAGAAACAATTTGACAGTCTCCCTAACTTGTCTGCTTATCACGATTTGTGTATATAAGCAGGTGCAGTCATGCATTGCTTAACAGTGGAGACTCGTTCTAAAAAATGTTGTTGGTACATGATTTCAGCATTGTATGAACATCAGAGAGTGTGCTCACACAAACCTAGATGATATAGCATACTACACACTGAGGTTATATAGCCTATTGCTCCTGGGCTCCAAACCTGGACAGCATATTACTATACTGAATACTACAGGCAAATGCAACACAATGGTACACATTTGTGTAGCTAACTGTAGAAAGGTACAGTAAAAATACAGTATTATAATCTTATAGGTCTACTGTTGCATATGTGGTCTGTTGTTGAATGAAATAACATTATGTGGCGCATGACTGTGTGTGTGGGTATATATATACACACACATATTTGGATATGTCATATAGATTTGCATATTTTTATATGGAGGCGTTTGTGTATTTGTGATTTTCTACATGTAGTCAAAACCCTGATATGCGAAATATAGTATCATTTCCTTCTATTTTTATTATCTTCTATTTCTATTTTTAGTATTTCCTTCATTATTCTCCCTAAATATTTGGGGACATATGCCTTTTCTATATATTTTGTGTGTGGATCCATAGATAAAACATTTTCTGCTTGTATGTGTGTTTTGTGGTTTTGGGTTCATATTTGTACATGTCTGGGGATATGTGACTGGTATAATTGTTATCCCATTTTAAGTACATCTAATATAGAAACATTTCTATGTGTGTGTAAACACAGTTTTATTTAAAAAATACATATATTTACATATGTATAATTACCCAGGAAATTTTCTGAATATCAGTTTTAGTGATACTATCTTATGCTTGAACAACTCACTCACTTCCTCTCTGTATCAGACAGCTATGGCTGTGTAACAAACCACTTCAAAGTCCCAGTGACTTAAAACCGCAAACATCTATTTTCTCATGCATGGGTTTGAATTTATGCAGCTGATTTAGGCTGAGCAACGATGGACTGCAGACTTCTAGTTGAGTTCCTGTTCCTAAATAGTTGAGATCTGTTCTATGTGACTTCATTCTGGGGCCCAGGCTGAAGAGGAAATGGTCCTTGGGGAATGTTCTTCTCATGGGAGATCACAGGGGCAAAATCAGGCAACCCAACCTCACAAAGACATTTCTAGCTAACACTGCGCTAGACAAAATGAGTCTCATGGTCAAGCTCAATACCAATGGGGAAGGAAACAGTCTCCACCCACAGTGGAAGGCCCTGCAAAGTCACGATTACAGGGGAGGGACAAATTGGGAAAAATAACCCAATCTACCACCCCTTCTCTGGGCCTTAGTTTCCTCTTTGTTAAAATAAGGGAGTTGAACCAGTTCCTCCAAGGCCATTTTCAACTCAGCTCTGTTATAATTCTAACATGCAAAACTCTTTCCATCTGAAACACTTAGGACCACCAGATGATCTGACTTGTGTTGAGAATTCAATAAGAAAACCCAGGTTTAGCACTTGCCATAATGTCTGGCACACAACCGGTATTGAACACATAGTTCCCTTGAACATCACACTTATCAGAGATAAAAATCTTGACATAAAGTCACTGGGCTAGACTGTGTTATGTTTGCTAAATAGTCTACTTTTCTACCCTGCATTGCTCCTCCCAAATGCCCTGATGCACTCTGCAGTGGCCAAGTGACTTGCATTGGTCAAAGAGATGTGGCAAAAATGCAATGTGTCATTTCTAGGCAGAAGCTTCAGGAGCTAGCACAGGTTTGTCCTTGGCCACTGTGACTATCAGTGGTCCAGATGGAGGCTGCTCCATCAGCTGGGGCTCCAGAGTAAAGACCATCAAGCCATGATGGACATGGGCTGTGAGTGAGAAATAAACCTTTGTGGTTATTAGGCACTGAGTGTGATGGGGTCATTTGTTTCTGCAGCATAACATAGCCCATCCTGACTAATACAGTCAACCCAAGACTTTGAATAAAGATTCCTAGCAAAGGAAGTATTGTAGGGAGGTACACAGCAAAAAGAACACGCTTCATAGTAAACCAAGCCTTGGACTCACCCATGTCTTTGAATGGAATGAGCACAAAGCTGCTGTTGGTGATCTTGTATTTGGTAAGCAAGACTGGGAGCAAAACCAGCATAAAGATGATCAGAAATATCACCAAATTCAGCAGCACCAGGAACCGCAAGAAGGAGAAATAGGACTGAATCCCAGTGCCAAATTTCCCTGGAAAAAAGAAGTTCAGACATCGTTGACCAGAAGTATTGACCCACTACGTGTCATAGATTCAGTCAGTCACAGAGAGCTGAAGTCAGAGGAATCTTGGTGGGAGATGGGAGGAAGAAACATTTTATTTTTTCTACCATTGGCTTAAAGCTTCTACTTCCTAGATCTACAATCTTGAATTAATCATTTGAGAATGGTGTGAGGGAGGGCTCACATCATTTATTGATTGATTGAGACTCTACCCCATTTATTGATTGCCTTTTGGGGAAATCACTTGACTGTATATATATGAATCTGTTTCTTAACTCTACCCTGTCCCATGGGTATATTTGTCTATCCTTGCACCAATACTAGACTATCTTATTTATTCCAGATTTATAATAAGACTTCATATATAGTACTATATGTCTTTCACCTTTGTCTTCCTCAAGATCGTCCTAGGTATCCTTGGCCTTTTGCATTTATATACAAACATTTGAATCAGTGTATTAATTTTCACACACACACACACACACACAATCTGCTGAGATTCTAACTGCAATTACATGAAATATATAGGTCAATTTGAGGAGAAGTGACATCTTTTTATATTATTGAGTCTTCTGATCCATGAACACGGTATATTTAGGTCTTCTTTAGTTTTTCTCAATAATAGTTGATAGTTTTCTGTGCAGAATTACTGCATATCTTTCTTTAGATATATTCTTAGGTATCTGACATTTTGTGATTCCATTGTAAACTGTATCATTTAAAAAATTTAATTTTCTAAATGTCTGTTGGTGGTGAGCACCCAGCTGCCCAAGAAATCAGAGACAGAGCAACTGGGAGAAAAATCAAAGTCCCAGTTCCCAGGGAGAACCTATCCTCTACCACGCAAGCCACTTTCTGAATGACAATCTCCAGAAAGGCCACCACTTAAAAAGGTAGGAAGCTGGACAGAGTGGCCAAAACCCTGGACTCTGAAACTTGAATGTCTGGGTTCAAACCCTGGCTCTGCCTCATTCAAGCTGAGTGAACCTGGGCAAGATTTTAACCTCTCTGAGCCAGGGGAAGGGTGAGTTCCTATAGGAAGGGTTCTAGTGAGGATTAACTCGACTAATATGAGTAACATGCTCGGCAGCCCAGGTAGACTAACACGATACTATCTCCCAAATTCTCACCATTATGAGAACGTCGGGATTCTTAGTATTTTCAGGGCCACAGGCACCCTTTCTTTGGCTGTCTGGTGAAGCCGATGAACCTCATCTCAACTCAGATAATGTTACAAATGCATAAAATCCAAACAATAGAGTTAGCATCATATTAAAAACCATACTTGTGATAGAATAACATATGAATATCTTCATTGGTACATTGAATAACAACATCTAGTGGCAAGTCTAGTAATGATCTTTCTAATGCATTTCAAAGTAGTGTTGTGCGTAAATGGTATTCCAAGGTAACTACAACAGCCGGAAAGGACAGGAAAACATCCATGACTTTTTCTGGTGATGAAGACACAGGTTCTACTAAGCCTAACCGTGCTTTGTTGCTCACATTCATCACAGGAGGAAAGGAAATGCTCGATTTCAGCTAGTGCTTAGCGAGAACGAAGGTGTATTTTTTCCCCAGACACAGAGACTTCTGCAGAGGAGACTGCACAGAATTCGGGGTGCGGTACCTTCTATGCTGCGAATGTCCTCCCGCCACAGCTCCAGGTGGGTCGTCATCTCGCGAGCCTTCTCCAGGAATCTCTTCCAAGACTTGCTGCTGTACCGTTTCCACTGGTCCCACTCGGATAGATACTTCATTTGGGTCTCCTGAATGTCCCTGCATTAAAAACACGATCACGACGACAATGACAACGGCAACATCATCGAGTCTCCACATCCAATAAAACCCCAGCTGAGAGGATGGGAAAAAAAACCAGAGCCCTCCTACATTGCTGCTGGGAATATAAAATGGCACAGCCACTGTGGAAAACAGTTTGGCGGTTCCTCAAAACGTTAAACACAGAATTACCATAGGACCCTGCAATTCCACTGCTAGGTACATACTCAAAAGAACTGAAAACAGGGTCCTCAAATAAAAACTTGCCATGAGTGTTCATAGCAGCACTATTCCCCATAGCAACAAGGTGGCAACAACCCAAATGTCCATGCATTTGGATGAGTAGATTTAAAAAAATGTGGTGTATCCACACAATGTAATATGATTTGGCTTTAAAAACAATGAAGTACTGACACCTGCTACAACATAGACGAATCTTGGAAACATTATGCTAAGTGTAAGAAGCCAGACACAAAGATCACATACTGTATGGTTCCACTTATCCGAAATGTCCAGAACAGGCCAATCTATAGAGACACACGGTAGGTTACTGGTTGCCCAGGGCTGAGGGGAGGCGGAAACAGAGACTGGCCGTTTAATGGGTACAAAGTCTCCAGTGAAAGTGATAAAACATTTCCGGATCTGGATAGCGGTGACAGTTGCACAACCTTGTCAATGTACTTAATGCCACTGAACTGTACACTTTCAAATTATTAAGATTATAAATTTTAGGTGTATTTTGTCACAATTAACAAACATTTTTTTTAAAAAGAGGCCAGGCATGGTGGCTCACACCTGTAATCCTTGCGCTCTGGGAGTCCAAGGTGGAAGGATCCTTTGAGCTTAGGAGTTCGAGACCAGCTCGAGCAAGAGTGAAACCCTGTCTCTACTAAAAATAGAAAAATTAGCTGGGTGTGGTGGCATGCACCTATAGTCCCAGCTACTCAGGAAGCTGAGGCAGGAGGATCACTTGAGCCCAGGAGTTTGAGGTTGCTGTGAGCTAGACTGACACCATGGCACTCTAGACAGGACGAGAGAGTGAGACTCTGTCTCAAAAAAAAATTAAAAAAAAAAGAAATGTATTTTCATTTTATGGCTCATCATTATTTACAGAAGAAAAAGCACATTCTTTAGGCTGGAAAGAGAAGGTGTCAGGGCCTGAGGGTGAGAGAGGGAACGTGAGGAATTTGGAGACAGCCAAGCATCTGGTGAGGCGGGAGCACAGCGTGAGTGTGGGGCGTGAGGACTGCCCTGCCTTCCCCTGCATGCAGCAGGGAGTCTGCCCTGGCCCCCGGCCAGCCCCCCCATAGCACGTGGCACACGCCTCCCCCTCCCCCCAGTCTGTCCTCCTCCAGCAGACAGGGCCCTCCTGTCAAGGGAAGGGCTTTGAACCTTCCATTCAAACAAGCCTCTTTGTGCCATGCCTCAGTTTCCTTATCTGTAAACTGGGCTTAACAAACCTTAGACCAGTGGTTCTCAACTGGGGTGATTTTGCCCCCATGCCCCTGCCAGGGGATATCAGGCGATGTCTGGGGGTATTTTTGATTGTCACGACTGGGGAGAGGGGAACGTGCTCCTGGCATCTAATAGGTAGAGGCCAGGGATGCTGCTAAACATTCCACATACACAGACGGCCTCCCCTACAGGGAACTCTCTAGCCCCAAATGTCAACAAGCAATAGTGCCAAGGTTTAGAAACCCCGCCTCAGAGGGTAGACATGGAGATTAAAGCAAAGAAAGAGCCTGGAGTAACACCTGGCTGGATGTCAGTGCTCAATAACTACTAGCCACTAGTATTATCATCCTTGTGTCCTTTTCTTTGCCAAGTTCCAGGGATTTGCTGGTAAACCAGGTAGACATGGCCCCTGCTCTCATGGGTTTCCTAGTGTTCTTTTTCCACTTAGCTTGGGAGCCCCTTGATGGAGGAAAATATGTTTCCTTTTTGGGCGTGGAAAAATTTGGTGTAGAGCAGTAGTAGTATTTTATAAGAATTCAAAATCTGAATCTGAAAGAGTGGGAAATGAAATACATTCATAAAGTCTTACTTTATTCACATATTTCTTGAGAATACAAATGCCCCCCCAAATTAAAAATAAAAATTACCCAAGATGAAGTGTTTTCAAAGCTAGAAGGCACAGTGCATCATGCTCCTCCTTATGCCACTAGCTCTGAGTAGCCCCCGTTAGAGAGGTAAGCAGAAATACTCATCTGTGCCATTATATCGTCAATGGGAAAATTATGTTCTGAATTCCGCAAGAATGGAGGAGATGGCAAGCTACCACCAAAATCCACTCTCCCCTTCTCTGGCACTAGCTGGAGACATTTCCCAGCCTTCCTGGCAGTTAGGTTTGGCCATGCGAGTCAATTCCCTCCAGTAGAAATGTAAGTAGAAGTGATATGTCCAACTTTCAGGCTTAACTCATATAAGTTCCCCCGACTGCTCCATCAATGTGTGTATCCCCCATTGCCATGTGACTTTGCAGCTCTTCCCAGGAGGAGGAGGAATCTCTTCTCCCACCGATTGAATCTGGACTGGCCTTGTGATCTGCTTAGACCAGAGAATGCAGGAGAAGCAGGGCCGAGCCAGTTCCAAGCCCAGCCTCAGGAGGCCTTGCCGGCCTCTGCACCTCTCTTGGATCCCAACTGTTACCGCATAAGTAAGCACGAGCTAAGCTGACAGAGGATGATATCATGTGATCATCCCAGCCGAGGCCATCCCAGACCAGCCTAAGGCCAGCTGACCCCCAGCCTAGATCACAAAAGCCACGTTCCCAGCCACAGCTAACTACAGATATATAGTGAGCCCAGCTGAAACTAGAGGAATTGGCCAGCTAACTTACAGACTTGTGAAGGTGTTGTTTTAGGCTACTAAATTGTAAGGTGGTTTATAATGCTGTGTAGCTAACTGGTGTACTCAAACTCCGTACTCTCCTTTTCCACTGACTCAATGCAGACAAAAATGAGCCTTTCGGGAGGGGGTGCAGAGCCACAAGACGGAAGGAGCCTGGGTCCCCGAATGGCTGCCAACTCCCCTACTGACCTGAACCTAGTTCTTTACGTGAGCAATAAATAAACTTCTCATATGTTGACCTATTACATGTTTGGGTATCTTTGTCACAGAGGCTTAGATTGCCCTAAGGAGTAAAATTTTAATTATGTGAGCTCTTCAGGAAATGAATTCTATGTATAAAATGCACCTCTGCCCATAACATACATTAGGTGGTTTCCAGGTGGCTATCAAACAAACCTGAGTCTCCGCTTCTCGGAGATGTTCAGTGCATACTTTCGAATGCATTGGCTATTGAGGTTCTCAGCGATTCCTCCCTCCAGGCGGGAGCTGTAACAGTCTGTCGGTTTTAGCAAAGTGCCGCTTTGCTTGTCACGGGAAAGGATGGCCGTCCTCCTGCGGGCGATGGACCGGTAGCTTGGCAATTCTTGAAGGAAGTTCACGGGTGGAGAGGAGAAGCAACTCAAGTCCAGGGAGGGGGTCTCTGGGTAAAAGAGAAGCAAGCCATCATTCACTCCAGGGAGCCTGGGAGCCAAACCACAAAACTTGTATAGGACACTTGGATCTTGGGCACCATAACTAAAGCTTGCAGATAGTCACCAGCCTGGGCCAGTGACGAGAACATTTGGATCTTACTTTATTTACCACAATGGTGCTCATGGCAACGAAATCATCTGCAAATGGGTTCGCTTTCTGCAGATTTGTTTGTAAACATGCTTTAAATTGTACGGTATCTGACTTCTAGTGTTTGCCTGCAGCCACTAGCTAAAAGTGTGGCACTGGGCAAGTTTTCTAAACTCTGCTTTTCATTTGTCAAATGGGGCTTGTAATATCTGCCCCATGTGCCCTCACACAGTGGAGAGTATAATAACATATGCAATAAAACTTTGAAAAAGCATAAAGTGCTCTGCAAATGCATGGTGATAACAACATGGACAGCAATAATAATAGCATTTACTGAGCATTTTCTGTGTGTCAGGCGCTCTGTTAAGAACTGCACACGTACTCATGGGGTTTGGGCTGGCCTTGTGACCTGCTTGGACTGACAGAATACAGTATAAATGATGCTGTGCCATTCCTAAGCCCAGCCTCAGGAAGCCTTGCACGCTTCTGCTTCCCTCTGTAGCCCAGCTAGCACAAGCTTGAGCTGGAGGATGAGACCATGTCCCAGCTGAGGCCACCAAGACCAGCTTTCAGAAAGCCCACCCTCAGCTGACTGCAGACACTCAGAATGAATGACATCCATAGTTTGCTTGTGATTAGAGAGCCCGTGGTGGGGGTTGCAGAAACAAAGCCAGGTCCATCTGACTCTGAAACCCTTGTTTTTTCTACTGTCTCAGGACACAGCTAGAAGGCAAGCTCTGCTGCTCCTTCCTTGTACAGCAGCCTAAGGCAGGTGGACTTCCTGTTGAAGAGGAGGGAAGCCACCTTCAAGAAGGGTTTTATCCCTGATCAGATTTTAGTTGTGGGAAGATCACTTCAAGTAGAGACAGACAGGACTAAGGGAAAAGAGGAGGCAGCCATAATTATCTAAGCAATTATCCTACAAGTAGCGGAGCTTCTATGGCTTTAGGTAAGATGCCAACTTGCTTGGGTTTGAATCCCAGCTCTGTGGTTTATTAGCTATGTGTCTTTGGGAAAGTTACTTAACCTCTCTGAGCTTCACTTTCCTCATCTTGAATACTCATTCATTCAGCCACTCTATCTGGCATGTGTCATATCTGGAGCTAGGGACACTGCAGTGAGCAAAGCAAATGCCCTTCTCACATGGCACTTAAAGATTCTGAGATGGGGAGAGGGAGATAAGATAATAAACAGGCAATAAATATTATGCCAGGAGGTGATAAGTACAATGAATAAACCCCCCCCAAAACAGAGTGATATAAGGGCCCAGAGGTGATATGGGGGTGAGTGCTGTTTTTGATAAGGGAGGGTCAGGTATGGTCTCCCTACTGAGGCGACATTTGTTGTAGGCTGAATGAAGGGAAGGTGTGAGATCTGTGGGTGTTTGGGGAAAGGCACCCTGGGCAGAGGGGAAGCAGCAAGTGCAAAGGTCCAGGGGCAGGTGCGTGCTTGGCATGTTGGAGAAGAGTGAATGGGCAGGAGGCTGGCGGGCCGTTTTGTTGGTGGACCCCCATGAGCCATACCAGTCCTTCTGTGGTCCCCTTGTGTGGTCCCCTTGTGTGGTCCCCTTCTGAATCTCAGCTGGGCCTGACACTTGCTTTACCCAAAGGATGCAACAGAACTGATGCTCTGCCAGTCCCAACTCCAAGTCATAAGAGGGCCTGGTGGCTTCCACTTCTGTGCTCTTGGGACCCTGGGCTGCCAGCTAAGACGTCCGGCTGCCTGGCATAACCACTTGGAGAGGAAGAGGCCGTAAGCCTACAATGAGGAGAACCAAGGCCCCTGGATCATGTCCCTACCCCCTGGGGCATCCTTACCAGGCACCGCCATGAAGAGGCTGTCGTGGGCGTTCCGGTCCCAGCAGACGTCCTGTGCAGTGGCGCAAGCCGGTTCCTCCGTGCCCTGTTGCATTCCTGGTGCACAGAATCAGCAGAAATGATAAAATGGCTTAAGCCACCACGTTTGGAGTAATTTGTTAAGCAACAATAGGTATCTGGGATGGGGAGAATGGAAACGCTGAGGTCAGAGAGGTGGCTGGGGTCGGACCAAGTCGGCTTTTGTAGGCTGTGGCAGGACCTTCTAATGTCATTGAGCCAGGAAGCCACTGAGGACTCTGGGCCGAAGCATGCCCATGTTTTAAAGGGTCACTCGGGAGGCTGCAAGGCCAAGGACAGGACTCCCCACATGGCCTGCTTATGAGCATTAAAGGCGATCACATGGGTAGAAGGTCCCAGCGCAGAGCCTGGCACACACCGAGCTCCGTGAATGCACTAACCGGACGTGGAAGGGCTGGGGGAGGGCTGGCAGGGGCCCAGCCAAGGCCTGGCTCACACAGGGCCCATGTGTAATCTTTGCCTCTCGGATGGGCACGTTCAGACACAACAGAGCAGCTGTGTCACTACAGATGATACACACACACGCGCCCGGGGCTCTGCCAATGCCATGTGCAAGCCTGTGAGTCTCACCCACCCTTCATCTCCCTGCCCAGCACGCCCTGAGGATATGACACACCTCCATGAGCAACAGCAGCTCCCTGATGTGGGGGTGGGGGCCTGAAAGGTCCAAGCCCTGACTGAAGGCCACCCTCCCTCTGGGCAGCAACAAAGGGCTGTTATTAACCAGGAACAAAGGTCTTTGGATATAGAACAGCACAGACCTACTGAATATTCAACAGCTGCAGCGTCAGCGACCCCAGGCTTCATGCAGCTGGAGCCTGGGTTGGCTTAAAACATTGGCCACAAGCCAAGCCACCCCAGCAGAGACAACCACCCCCCAGAGTCGCATTTTTCTCATCTCAGGAATGGGTGACATAATACCATGGACGGAGGTACAAACAACATAAATAATACTGGCTAAGATTTATTGAACATTTACCTCATACCAGGCTATTCAAAGCGTCTAACATGCATCATCACATTTAGTACTCCAAGCTACTCTTTGAATAGAATCATCCCCATTTTACAGATGAAGAAACTGAAGCTCAGAGAGGTTAAGTGTGTTGCTCACTCACACAGTGAGTGTTGGAACTAGAGGACCTATCACAGGTTTCTCAGACACCATGAAAAAATTCAAGGGGCCATGGATTTGAAAGTGCTTTGTAAAAGCTAAAAATGCCACACAAATACTAGGTAATTATTTGACTGTTCTAGCATACAGCCCCACAGGAAGAATATGTTCTATTCACATTTCTTAAAGACAGTCCCTGGTGGAAAAGTCTGGTTTCAAAAATGGCCATCACTGAAGAGGAATGAGTTTTCCTCTTCTAACACTCTTCAAACAAAAAATACCATGACCACACCCTCAAACACGGGCATTGTTATTTTTAGGACTAGGATCCGCCTCCTCTTGTTTTCATACAGGACCACACACTTTTCACGGCATGACATCACCGATTTCCCACGCCAACCTGCTGAGGTAGGCAGAGAAGGCGTCACTGCCTTGGCTTCTCAGCAGGGAAACTGAGGCCCACGGAGGCGGTGACTTGCCCAAGGCTTGGGTGTCAAGACAGACGCCCGGTTTTACTGCAGGTTGCTTCATTCAGAGCCTCAGTTCTCTTCTCATCCTTAGAGAATCAGAATGTCTCATGACAGTCACTGTCTCACGTGCTACTGAGCTGGTCCAGCCAAAAGTGTCACTGTGGGCGTGGGCACTTAAGTCTAGTGGTCAGTGTGTGAGTTGCTGTCGATCATTTGCACAGGAAGGGGGAGCATATTTCAGATATTGGAGTGCCTCCATCTAGGAATGCCTACAACTTCTCGGCCACTGGGGCCGGATTTCAGCCATTGGGAGGATGACTCGGTAACTACAGGGGCAGGCAGAGCTACTTTTTCTGCTATCTATTAATATTTTTCCAGGTCTTTAAGGACAAAGTGAGTCTCTCTGAGGCTTAGAGGGGTGCCTTGTTCACAGAAGACCCTCTGTCTGAAGAATGAACGAATGGGCCAAGCAGGCACATCTGGAGAGCAGCCGTAGGTCCTTTCTCAGCAGCTCTTTCCACAGGACACGAAATCCCACCAACGGGCATGAACCCTCCCAGGATGTGGGCATCAGCCCAGCGTGATCTAAATGGCACTAAAACCGTCACCAGCTTCCCCAGCGTGCCTGCCAAGAACCTAGCCCAGCCGTATTTGGTGGTGAGTTCACGCAGAGTTTAGCTTCCCACTTGCAGTAGCATGGAAACTCTGGGTAGCAAGAGACCTTGGAGGTCATCGGGTCCAGGCCTGTTGCCAGCTGCCGTGGGAATTAGTTCTGCTTGACAACTTGCATGGAGCCCTCTCTGCGCCAGACTCCGGGCTGGGCCTAGGACTCTGGTGAGGATGAAGACTTGCTCTCTGCCTTGATGAGTTTTTTTTTTTTGAGACAAAGTCATGCTCTGTCACCCAGGCTGGAGCGCAGTGGCATTGTCATAGCTCACCGCAACCTCAAACTCCTGGCCTCAAGCAATCCTCCCGCCTCGGTTTCCTGAGTTGCTGGGACTACAGGTACACACCACCACGCATGGCTAATTTTTCTATTTTTTGTAGAGAAGAAGTCTCACAATGTTGCCCAGGCTGGTCTTGAACTTCTGGTCTCAAGCGATCCTCCCACCTCGGCCTCCCAGAGTGCTAGGATTACAGGCATGAGGCACTGTGCCCAGACTCCACGAGCTTTTGCTCACTCCTTCAACCACTACATAACTCCTGCGAGCTCACTCCATAGCACTCGCCCCTGTCATTAGTCGGTCTTTTACAACTGTTTATTTGTGGGTGTCTCTGACCCCCTTCCTCCCTACTAGGCTGTAACCTCCATGAGTGCAGGGACCCTGTCTCTATCCATCACCACTGGATCCCCAGGGCCTAGCCTAGAGTCAGACACATGGCGGATGCTCAGTAAATCCCTGCTGGTTGAACGAATGAATGAATGGTTCAGGAATGAATGAATTTGGCGCTGGCGACACAGGCAACACGGGATCACCAACCAAGCCGACCAAAGTATGTGCTCTGCACACCAGCAAAGCAGGGGTGCCAAAAAACAAGAAAAAGATTTAAGAAATTTAAACATCGAACATTATTCTTTTCTATATGGATGATTACTTTTTGTACAATTGCAAACATTTCCAAAGGAAAAAAAAGCTAGCAAAAAAATATTGACTGACATGTTGTCGGTATATTACATTCTTCTTATTTCAGGTTACTGTACACAAACCAGCCCTATTAGAAATGTGCTTTGCTGTTTTTTCTCATGAAATGATAAAATGTTGGGCACGCCCACACAATTTGATATCACCAATAAGGCAATGTAGACATCGATTTCTGAATGTTTTGGACTTCTTTCCACTTGCTGTGGTCTGACAGTGTTTCTATTTTGGATGCTAGCTGGAGGTGGGGTGCCCGAATAATCTGTGCTTATAGCTACTGAAGGGTCTTAACCCAGGGGCTCAAACAGTCCCAGGATACTAGTTGAAGCTGCTAGGATGCGTCCATCGAGTGAAAAAAACCCTCCAAAGCCAGGGCCTCATCATTGCCCTCCCCCTGGCAAGACCACGCACCCACCCACCCATCCATCCATTCATTCATTCATTCCCTGGCCCACTCACTCAGTCACTTGAAAACATTTACTGAGGAACTACCGTGAGTCAAGCACTTTTCTAGGACTGGGACACAGCCTCAAATACAATACACCTGCCTTTACGGAACTTAACATGCTGTTTGGAGGAGACAGACATTAAACAAATGAGACCAATATATTTCAGACGGTGGTTACAGCAGAGGAGTGATGATCTAATTCAGGTTTAAGAGCATCCCTCTGGCCATTTCTGTCCCTAAGCTACACGGGGTAGCATGGCTATAATCCAAGCCAAGGCACCACTTGTTGGGTTTCTGCAATGAAGGCCACACTCTATATCCACAATGTCCAATATGGTGAGCACTAGCCACATGGGACTATTAAACAATTGAAATGTGGCTGGTGTGACTGAGGAAATGAATGTTTAATTTTATCGGACTTTATTAAATTGACATTTCCATAGCTGCACATGGCTAGTGGCTGCTGCCTAGAGAGCCCTCACTCATGGGACCCCAGAGCCTAGTCTGAGAGGGGAGGAGCCAGAGGCCCAGGGAGCCTCCTCCATCTGCCAGACTCCAGAACAGCAGTGCAGGGGGGATCCAGGTGAGTCATGCCAACCGGCACCTGGGTGGGGCCCGGTGATTGCTGGGTCCAAGGCTTTACGACCAGATGAGCAAACAGCCTTCAAAAGCAGTGACTAACACTCTCATCAGAGCCACTGCTGGGCCTAAAACCCAAGTTTCCTGGTTTTCAAGCCCATGGAACATCCGGTGAGCTGTCTGCGGAGTGGTTACTGTGATTCTGTCTGTCTAAGAAGGTGGCAAGGCACAGCAGCAGTTCAGAGCACAGCCTGCCTGGATTCGCACCCCAGCTCCACCTGCCACCTGTGTGACCTGGCAGCTTTCTTGCCCATCCTGTGTCTCAGTTTTTCCACCTGTAAAATGGGAACAACAGTACCCACCTCATAAAGCTGCCCTGAGGACTAGATGCCTACCATATGTAATGTGCTTAGAAAAGAGGTCAGCAAACCTACTCTGTAATGAGCCGGAAAGGAAATATTTACCATTTGCCATATGGTCTCTGTTGCAACTACTCAGCTCTACAGCTGGAAAGTGGCCACGGATGATCCATAAATGAAAGGGCAGGGCTGTGTTCTAATAAAACTTTATTTACAAAAATAGTTGGCAGGCTAGATTTGGTCCAGGGTCTGTAGTCTGCAGATCCCTGGCTTAGAACAGTGCTTGGTATATTGTGCCATATACTTGTAGGCTATGACTCTGATTATTTATTTATTCTTGAAACAGGGTCTTGCTCTGTCACCTGGCTAGAGTGCAGTGACGTCATCACAGCTCACAGCAACCTCAAACTCCTGTGATCAAGCGATCCTCCTGCCTCAGCCTCCCAAGTAGCTGGGACTATAGGTGTACCACCATGCCTGGCTAATTTTTCTATTTTTCGTAGAGATGGGGTCTTGCTATGTTGCCCAGACTGGTCTCAAACTTCTGGCCTCAAGCAATCCTCCTGCCTCTGCCTCCCAGAGCATTGGGATTATAGGCGTGAACCACTGCTCTTGGCCCTCTGGCTTAATACACATGAAAAGTTTAAATTTGCAGTGGGGGATCTTCTTCCTGTGGACCAAGCCACTCGTGTAGAGTGTTTTTTCTTCTTGGCCAAGACCTCTTCAAAAAAGAAACTTCCAATGTTCCTAGAAGCAACAAGAACAAGGAGCCTTCACTGAGTATTTAGCATGCACCAGGATCACATCAAAACCTTCAATTACTTATCTCCTGCAAGCCTCACTATTCCTTTATTCCATGAGTTCTTCTTATGTAATATCCTCATTTTGCAGATATGGAGGATTCTTTGAAGTTCTTATCTTCTCTGAACATAAGGTTGAGCTAAGGTCTGAACCATGAGATCACAGCATGTTGCATCTGCTTTTATACCCCTGGTGATTAGCATGGGGCCTGGCATATAACAGGTGCTCAAGAAATTCATGTCAAATGAATATATGAACATATGAGCTTCAATGTTCTTCTGTTAGTAGCTTGGCAAGTAACTTCTCTAAGCCTCAGTTTCCACAGGGGTAAAATGGGCAAATAACACCTCTTTCATTGAGTTGCTGTGACATAGAATCCAAAACCAAACTGCTGACCTGGGCCTACGAGATCCTCATGAAGCGGCTCCTGCTGCTCTGACCTCACTCTCCTCCTCCTCCTCGGAACTCCAGGTCTCCTCAAAGGCACCAAGGTCATTCCCACCTCCAGCCCTTTGCTCCAGGTATCCCAGTGCCTGAATGCTCTTCCCACCCGCACTTCACGGGACTGGCTCCTCTCCCCACTTCGGGCCTCCACCCTGAAGTCACCTCTTCAGAGGCCTTGGGACCACCCCCCACTCTATCTCATCACTCTGTTTATTTCCTTCCCGGTAGATAAGGCTAGCTCCAAGCTCCAATCATCCTATTTCTGTCTCTCTCTCTCTTTTGAGACAGGGTCTTGTGTTCTTGCTCTGTCGCCCAGGCTGGAGTGCAGTACAGTGTGCAGTGGCATGATCATAGCCCACTACAGCCTCAAACTCCTGGGCTCAAGTGATCTTCTTGCCTCAGCCTCCTAAGTAGCTGGGACTACAAGCAAATGCCACCATGCCCGGCTAATTTTTTAAATTTTTTGTAGAGACGAGGTCTCGCTACATTGCCCAAGTTGGTCTCAAACTCTTGGCCTCATGTGGCCTCCTCCCACCTTGGCCTCCCAAAGTGCTGGAATTACAGGCCTGAGACATACATGGCCCCCTATTTTTTTCTCGGTTTAGTGTGTCTCCATTGAACAGAAGCACTGTGACAGCAGGGACTCTCCCTGTCTTCTTCGCCACCAGGTTCCCAGGGCCTGTGACACGGTGATCACTCGGGGTCAGTTCTCTTCCCTTCCTCCTCCTCTGAGGGTGGGGACAGCCCAGCACAAGGTCTAGGTGGCCCCAGACTCAAACAATGCTCCTTTAAAAAGCAATCAGATGGCAACAAAGGTCACAACACTAAAAAGTTATTTCCTCCTTTTATCCTTCGAAATTCTTCACTTCCTGAAAAAACAAACAAAAAAAACAACCCAGGGCCTCTGGGCTTAATCCAGGCCTGAGTTGCTGGGCAGAGTTCTGTGTCTTCTAGACAGAGGGGAAAAAAATAACTCAAGTCAGACGGGTGGGTCACCGGAGTACAAACCCAGCCTGAAAACAGCCTGTGTCATCCCCAGTTGTGTCCAGACCTGCCTCCTTCGGAGACACCTTTAAGGGTGATGAGTGACCGAGGTGAATGGGTTTAGCAGATAAGGAGGAAAAGAAATAAATACTGCAGGTCAAATGGTTATGTCTTCAAGTTTAATACAATCTATCGACTGAAACAGGCCCCAAAGTAGTTACTCAACTATATAAATAGCAAACACCACAACTCCAGGAAGTATAGGCACACCGCCCAAACAGCCTCCAAACCTTGCAACATTAGGGCTAGAGACCCAGTAATAATTATGGCAACAACAGCTCCCACTCGAGTGCTCAAGCTTTTTTTTTTGCTTTTCTTTTTGAGACAGGGTCTCACTCTGTCTCCGGGGCTGGGGTACAGTGGTGTCAGCCTAGCTCACAGCAACCTCAAACTCCTGGGCTCAAGCGATCCTACCGCCTCAGCCTCCCGAGTAGCTGGGACTACAGGCATGCGCCACCATGCCTGGCTAATTTCTCTATTTTTTGTAGAGATGGAGGCTCGCTCTTGCTCAGGTTGGTCCCGAACTCCTGGCCTCAAGCGATCCTCCTACCTCAGCCTCCCAAAGCCACCGCACCCACCCGGCCCTGAGTGCTCAGTCTTTGACGTGCTTATCTCCTTGAACGCTCTCAGTGATCCTAGCAGATAGGAGTATAATTATTCCCATTTTACAGATGAGAAACATGAGGCTCAGAGGTTACAGGACGACTTGCCCAAGGCCTCACAGCTGATAACTGGCAGGCTCCGTAAGAACCAACGCCAGAGGAGTTCTTCATTTATCTTAAAAATAAAATAAAACTAGAATCAGGTTCCAGCTCCTCCCACAGGAGCAGCCCAGAGGGGCTGTTGAGTCGGGTCCCTTCACCGCTCCCGGTGTCCCCTGCTCCAGAGGCCCAGGCCAAGCCCCGCCCTCTGGCAGGCCGGGTCAGTCCAAATCCAGTCACATCAGGGCCCTCCAGGTCCCCTCCTGAGAGCAGGGCCCCTTGAGGAGGGCAGAGGAGAGGCTGGTGGCTCTGTAGCCATCACTGGGTTCAACCCTTGCCAGGCCACTGTTTAGTGGCCGTCTAGAGATCTTGGTCGAGCCATTTCCGTGTACTCTACCTCCCCGCTGACCGACATTGATCACAGTCACCCACCACAGAAGGTGAGGAGTCACCGAGTTTGGCCATTCCTCAAGAAAGTTCAACATAGAATTACCCTGTGATCCAGCAATTCCACTCCTGGACTCGTATCCAAAAGATCTGAAAACAGATATTCAAACACGAACTTGTCCATGAATGTCCACAGCAGCGCTAGTCACAGTGGCCAGAAGGCGGAAACAACCCACACGTCCATCAACGACCAGATGAATGGATAAATAAAATGTGGTCTAGCCACACAACGGAGTACTATTACTCGGCCATAAGAAGGAAGTTAGTTCTGACACACGCTACGACACGGATGAACCTTGAAAACATTCTGCTACATGAAAGAAGCCAGTCACAAAAGACTACATAGTATATAATTCTGTTAAATAAATGTCTAGAATAGGCAAATCCACGGAGACAGACAGCAGATCACTGGCTGCTAGAGGCTGAGGGGCGAGGAACGGGGACAGACTGCTCAACGGGTGTGGAGTTTCCTTTCGGGATGATGAAAATGTTCTGGAACTAGACAGAGGTGGTGGTTGTACAACGCTGTGTATGTCCTAAATGCCACTGAATTGTAGAGTTTAAGATGGTTCATTTTGTGATGTAAATTCCACTTTGATAAAAGAGAAATGAAAGGCAGGAAGGAAGGGAGCCAGGGAGGGACGAAGGAAGGCGGGCGGGCAAGTGTGGGTCGAAAGTGACCTGGTATGAAGCACTTAGTGAGTGGAACACAGCAAACATCTGACAAAGGGAAAAAGCCATGAAGATCATTCCGTTCAGTGAACAACAAACATGTCAGGCACTGCGGGGCCAAGAGGCAAAGCAGTCTCAGAGAGGGACGGATGGAGTGGATGTCACAGGGGTACCTTTGCTGGTGAGGTTGAAGCTGAGCTCAGAAGCGAGAGGGTCCGGTCTCGGGAAGGGCATGTGAGAAGAGGGAACAGCGAATACAAACACCTGAGGAGGGAACCGCTGGAAGAGACTCCCAGGGGCTGAGCCTGCTGGGGAAGGAAGCAGCAGGTGCCCAGGCTGGGGAGACTGGTTGGCAGGGGCTGGCCCAGAGCAGCCATCCTGTCTAGGGGCCCTGGAACAAGGTCATTCCTCGGCTTCTACTCCCATCAGAATCTCCACTTTACAGACGGGAAAACTGATAGAAAAGTTAGTAACTTGCTCAAGGCCACACAGCTTGGAAGAGACCAAGTCAGGGTCTAAACCCAGGTCCAAAATCCCAGCTCTTAAAAATGACACAACTCAAGGGAAATGAGAATACAGTTCAGTGGATACGTTGATGGGGTGAGGGCAAGAGGTTGTACGGGCACAGAGAAGGGACCCAGAGTCCAGCCTGGGTGAGAGGGGGTAGCCTGGGAAGGCTTCCAGGAGGAAGTGACACCAGATTAAAAGAAGAGAGAAGGAGTATGTTTGCCTTATAAGGAAGTAAGCTCATGGTCCCCGTGGCGGAGGGAACAGGAGCTTGGCTGGCTCAAGAAGCCACATGGAGACCATCAGGTAGTGTGGGGGAAAATGGGAGCCAAGAGAGGGACCAAATCATGAGGGCATCCACTTGCCTCCTATTCATGGAGGCCTGCTATGCACTGAGCACGGGGCTGAGCGAACGGCCTGGCCCCTGCTCCCAGAGCTTATCATCCAACACGGGAGGTGCAGACACTACTAGTAACAGTCAACACTAGTACAGAACTGCAGTCAGTCTCCAGGACGGCCACCAGGGATCCTCCCCCGCAATATCCAGATACTCACGCCCTATGAGGGCCCCTTCCACACTGAGTAGGCTGACCCCTGTGACCAACAGGTACTACAGAAATGACAGAGTGTGATTTCCGACACCAGATCATAAAAGACATTAGAGCTTCAACCTTGCTCTCTCTTGGAGCGTCCACTCTGGGGGAAGCCAGCCGCCATGTCATGAGGACACTCAAGCTACCGTCTGCGAGAGCCACGTGGAGGGGGACTGAGGCCTCCTGCCAACAGCCGGAGTCAAGTCACCATCTCGGGAGGGACCCTCCAGCCCCAATCAAGTGTTCAGATGACAGCATCCCCAGCTGACACCTTCACTGTAACCTCGCAGGAGACCCTGAGGAAGAACCACCCAGATAAATCACTCTCAATGTCTGACCCACAGAAACCGTGAGGAAATAAGTGATTATTATTGTTGTTCTAAGCCACTAAGTTTTGGGGTAATTCGTAACAGCATAGATAACTAATACAAGAATTAGGCTAAATTTTTTTTATAAATGAACTCACCTAATCCTTATAATGACTCCCTGCAGTAGGTATTATCATTATCTCCATTTAATACCCAAGGAAACTGAGGCACCAAGCACAACTGCCTCGGCCAAAGACAAAACCAGTACAAGAGGAAACAAGGATTTGCACTTGAACGCCAGAGTCTCGCCTCATAACCACTACATTACAGCAGCCAGTGTGGCTGCAGGTACACTTCGTTCATTCACTCGTTCATTCAAAATATATGTAGTTTCTGTTGTGTGTCAGACACCATTTTAAGTTCTAGGAAAACAAGATATAAAGCCCCTGTTTTTCACGGCACCCACATTCTAGAAGAAGAGGCAGCTACAAAACAAGGAAACAATCCAGCCAGATGACTTCTTCAGATGGTGGTAAGTGCTTTCGAAGGAATAAGCAAGGTAACTGAGCAGGCGAAAGGAGGTGGGGGCAGTCCCCCAGACAGGATGCCCCAGAGGGCTGCCTCTCTGTGGCATTTGAGCAGAGACCTAAGAGGAGGAGAATGAGGTTGCCAGAGGAAGAGCCAAGAGAAGAGTGATACAGGCAAAGAGAACAGCAGATGCAAAGGCCCTGAGGCAGAAATGACCTTGGTATGTCAGAGGAATGGGAAGGCAGCCAGTGTAGCTGGAGCAGGATGGGCTGAGGGAGGGTTGTAGGTGATGAGGGCCTGGGCACGGGGGCTGGGGTTGAATTATCAGGCCTTGTTGGCCTCCATGAAGAGCCTAGAGTTTATTTTCAGGGCAGTGAGAAGCCACTGGAAAGTTTTAATTAAGCAGGGAAGTGATCAGTCTTATCATTTAGAAGGATGCACACTTCCCATTCTTTAAACCAGACCACTTTTGTCTCCTGTCCCCCGTCCTCCCCCTCCCTGACTATCATTCCATGATGCCCATACAACAGGTCACTGTTTACTAAGTGCTACAAAGTTATAAACACGGTCCCTGTGTGAGCCTCCCACCAATGCTGGTGGGTACAAGGTCAAAAAATATCATCTGTCCAAGGAGCAGGGGAGACGTTTTAGAGCGGCCGGTTATAGCACTCATGAAAAGACATGTAGAGGGTCCCCTTTAACACCCAGCAAAGATCCAGGAAAGATGAATCTCACACCCTCTGTATGGGAAACAGGCTGGCATCTTCAGCGTAATGGATTGTGCTAAAATAAGACAAACATAAATAGAAACCAACCAGAAAAATACTTGAATGGCTATTATCGAAAGGCAGAAATTGAGCTGTTGACAGCAGTTTTAATATTGAGCTAGGAATTACTTTGCTTTGAACCCAGCCTGACTTTTGTTTTCTACTCCCGAGCACTTTTCCCAGGGTTTGAGTCTCTTCTAAATTTTTTTTCTTCTAGACATTGAGAACAATGCAATCCAGAAGGGCCCAATGCCCGAATCTGCATTCATGTTTTACTCCAAATCCTTAGTTTTGTTACCTCTCTAGTCTCAAATTGAAATAGAGAAAACGTTGTGGACTCTTGTGTTTTACTCAGGACAGACACAAGATTAAAATGCCCTAAGGAAGCCTGCCTGCGTGCTGGCAACTTTTCTATCTTGCCTGGGTGGCGGTTGTACATATTTACATAGAAATTCATGGAGCTGGACGCTTTACTGAAAGTTCCACCCAATAAAAAAGAAAAAAAGATTATAATGTTTGGCTGGCTTCCATTTATTGTGCCTTTCTATGTACAGTACGGGCACTGTGCTGGACACTTCACACGTTTCTCAGCTAATGCCAGCGCCATCCTATTCCCATTTTAACTGCTGAAGAGTCCGAAGCTCAGAGAAGGCAAGCCGCTTACCACAGGTCACACAGCAATGAACGGCCGAGGCAGAACCGGGTTTCCAGTCGGTCTTCTTGTAATCCCGAAATGTCTGGGAGGCAGGTTTCTCTTATCAGAATGTTAGGACCGGCGGGGCTCCCCTGATCTTTTCGTTTCACAGATAGGTAATTTAGAGACTTGCCCGCGATCCCTCGGTGGACAGCTGGGAGCAAGCCCGCCGCGGCCCGCACTGCCATTCCAGTGCCCCCTTTGGCCCGGCTCGCTCCCTCTGCAAGGGGTGAGGATGGATCGCAGGAGGGAGCAGGGAGCAGGGAGATCCGCCTTCCCATCCGCTTTCCCCAAAGGCTGGAGGACCCAGCGCAGGGAGGCTGGCGGGGACCGCGACCCCGGCCACTGCCGTGCGCCCCCGCCGTGCGCCCGGAGCGCCGTTCCCGCGCGCACCGCCCCCGCCGCCCTACCTTGGTGGGTGCCCGGCCGCCTGCCGGGCCTGCCGGGCGGGAGCGCACCGGCGCCCGCCTCGCTCATGGCCTCGCCCGGCCACCCGCGCCGCCGCCGCCGCTCCCGGCCTCCCCTCCCGCAGCCGGGATTCCAGGCTCCGGAGCCGACGTCACAGAGGCCGGGGCGGGGCGCCGAGGTGGCCCTTCCCAGGCCCGCCGCGCGCAGGACCACCCGAGAGATCGCGGGGACCCGGGAAGGCTCCATCCAGCGGCGGCGACGAGGAGCGACCTCCTGGATGCCTTACGAAAATGCAAAAAAATGACAATACCAAAAAGAGCCGGGGAGCTTTCATTATACTTTATAGAACGGAGACTACCCTGATTCAAAAATTTTAAAAAATTAATTAATTAGCAGTGAGCCATGATGACGCCACTGCGCTCTAGCCCGGGCAACACAGCGAGACTTAGACTCAAAAAAGGAAAAGTAATAAAAATTTAATTAAAAAAAAACAAAACACCAAGCCCCCCAATAAGTGTATCTAGTAAGATACAATTTAGGAACAAAAAGAAAACAAAAGAATATATTTGTATTAATACATGTTTGTAAACGCCTAAGCCATCTCATTAGCGGGTGCAAGAAACCGGGTGCCAGAGTTGCCTTGGGTGAGGAGCAGGGGGTGGCTGAAGGGAGGAATTGCACTACAGGCAGTGTTTGTCTTTTTAAAATTTTGCAACATATCCTCGTTTCATCTCTACCTCTATACATCTGCACAACTGCTGTCCACCCGTGTGCAGTTGAAAACATAAAATTAAAAGTTATTGCTAAATGTGAATAAATGATTAAATAAATCGATAAATGGGGAAATGTAGATAAATCTGTGCAGAATTCCCAATGATTTCCGTAGATGCTTCAAGGAGGTGGCGCGTAACTCCCCACACATAATGCACGTAATGAAATCCTGCCAAAGAGTAGAGTGTGGGAGAGGGTGGGGAGGGGCAGTAAAACTTTACAGTAGATAAAACCTGGCGCACGCTTTCTCAGACAGGTGATCCAGATGAACACCAACGAAAGTGAGTCACGTGGATAGTGTGCGCCCTTGATACGGCGTGATGACAAGGGCACTTTACCTCTGTGGTCTTCCCCCCCCCAAACCTGTAATCCCACTCGAATCGTATTAAAAACACCAGACAAACCTCAGTTGAGGGGCATTCTACAGAATACCCGATCAGTATTCCTCAAAACCGTCAAGGTCATTAGAAGAAAGGAAAGTCTTTGGCAAGTGACACTGTCGTGAAAAAACAAGAAAAAAGTCTGAGAAACTGTCACAGCCAAGAGGAGGCTTTTGAAGGAAGCAGTAGCAGAGGAAGAAGGCAGGCAGATGCACACAGAGATTTCAGACAGAGGTAATGGGGACAGAAAGCAGAGCGGAGTTCCTGAATCCATGCATTGCTTTATTTCAAGGGGAGACAGGCGTCTCCCCACATCGCCCTCTATCGCCTCCCTCAATCCTAGCACTTTATTTTTATTAATACTTGTTTTGTCTGTTTCCCCACACTAGAATATAAGCTTGGTGAGGGCTCTCTTTTATTATTAGGGGTATAACAATGACAATGACTGTCACTTACTGAGAACTTACTGTACATCAAACTATGTCATGTGTCATTTCATTTCATCATCCCTAAGAGGCCAGGAGAAACCTTGAATCTCATGTTGTATTGGAAAGAACTGTGGCTCAGAGGAGCAAAGTGGCTCACCTAACCCAGCACCGCCGCCTCTGCCCAGACAAAGCCTGCCTCCTGACTGTCCCCCCGTCTTGTCCAAATTAGGTGCACCAGCACTCAGAGCCAACCTCTCAGAAAAGGAGATCTGATCTTGTCATTTTCCTGTTTAACCAATGGTTTCCTCTGGCCGCTTAGAATCCACACTCACTCTTCATATGTGCCGAGGCTTGACAGGATCCACCCAGCCCCATCTCCTACCAGCTCCGTGCTGGCTGGCCTCCTCTCTACCCTTTGGTAACAACTGGCATGCTCCTGCCTTTGGGCTTTTGCACTGCCTGTTTCCCCTCCCTGGAACCTGCACCTCATGCTCCTCCCTCATTTCATCTGCTTCTCCCTTCACGCAGCAAAGATGGCCACATTGCAGCCCTGAGATTACATAAACCTTGCAAAGACCAAGTAGAGGTCTCTGAGTCGCAATTCTCAAATCCTGGGAGTGAAGAGTCTAGCATACTTAAGTCAAGAATAAATTCCTAGGCCAGGTGTGGTGGCTCACCCCTGTAATCCTAGTACTCTGGGAGTCCAAGGTGAGAGGATCGCTTGAGGCCAGGAAATAGAGACCAGCCTGAGCAAGAGCGAGACCCCCGTTTCTACAAAAAATAGAAAAATTAGCTGAGTGTGGTGGCACAAGCCTGTAGTCTCAGCTACTCGGGAGGGTGAGGCAGGAGGATCGCTTGAGCCCAGGAGTTTGAGGTTGCAGTGAGCTATGATGATGCCACTGCACTGTAGCCGGGGTGAGAGAGTGAGACTCTATCTCAATAAATAAATAAATAAATTTCTGGCCCCATAAACTGTGGTTTCAATGGAGGTTGTCGTGGAAACAGGGCTCCTGGGGCATCCTGGGGCATCCTGCTTCCTTTTCCCTTCGTCCCACCCCCACTAACGGTCACTCTCCAAGTTGTCTACAACAGAAATGCTTTGCAAATGGCAAACCTCTAAATAAATGTTAATGCAGTAGCTGTGGCTGTGTAAGACTCATAACTATGGGGCTGCAAAGCCAAAGAAGAGGGCTGTGGACGCACCAAAGGAAAAATTCTGTTCCTCTTCTCCCAATACTTCCGACACCAAATGTGTGGGTTTTTTTGTTTTTTTTTTTTTTCACACCAACCAGTTCTCTAACTCTCCTGACACCAGCTGGGTGTCCTACAATTCAATTCAATTCCGACACTCTCTACCTGGAGTTAGTGTCAAACTCCAAAGATTAAGGGCTCGGTCTCAAAAGAATGCCCCCACTTTAGGTGCCGATTGCAAGTGGTGGGTCCTCAGGGGACCCACAACTTCTGCCCAACTTGGCTACAAATTAGTGGTTTCCACGACCTCCTCTTAATGTTTGATAATTTATTATAATAGCTGACAAAACTCAAGGAAATCCTTTAATTACATTTACTGGTTTATTATAAAGGATACAAAGGAACAGGCAGATGAGATGCACAGGGCAAGGTATGGGGAAGGGGTGTGGAGCTTCCATGGCCTCTCTGGGAGCACAACCCTAGAAGTACCTCATGTGTTCCCTAACCCAGAAGCTCTCCAAACGCTGTTGCTTAGGGTTTCTGTGGAGGTTCCATTACATAGGCATGATTAATTAAAATCATTAGCCATTGGTGATCGAAGTCAAACTCCATCCCTTCTCTTCTTCTAGACGTCAAGGGTGAGGCTGAAAGTTTCAACCGTGTAAACACATCTTTGGTTCCTCTGACAACTGGCCACCACCCTGAAGCTGTCTAGGGACCTCAGCCACCAGTCATCTCATTAATTACAAAATGACGTTCTTATTACTGGAAATTCCAAAGGTCTCAAAATTTGTGTCAGGAACCAGGAACTAAGACTGAATATTATAATAAAAGATATTCCTATCACTCTTATCACTCAGGAAATTACAAGGGTTTTACGAGCTCTGTGCCAGGAACTGAGGGC